>NC_059136.1:45408917-45714488 GCF_020740605.2 Lemur catta
GCTGTGAAATCATCAGGTCCAGGACTTTTTTTTCCTTTGGGAGATTTTTTATTGCTGCTAAAATTTTGTTACTTGATATTGCTCTGTTCAGGAATTCTATTTCTTCCTGACTGAGCCTAGGGAGGTTGTGTGTTTCCAAGAATTTGTCCATTTCCTCAACATTTTCAAGTTTATCTACATTGAGATATTTATAGTGCTCAGAAATAATATTTTGTATTTCTGTTATATCAGTTGTAATATCTCCTTTTTCATTTCTGATTGAGCTTATTAGGGTCCTTTCTTTTCTTTTTCTGACCAATGTAGTGAGAGGCCTGTGGATTTTGTTCATCTTTTTAAAGAACCAACTTTTTGCTTCATTAACCTTCTGTGTAATTCTTTTAATATTGATTTCATTTAGTTCTACTCTGAACTTAGTTATTTCATTTGTTTTGCTGGGTTTGGAATTGGTTTGTTCTTTCTTTTCCAATTCCTTGAGATGATTCATTAAATGCTGATTTGTGATCTTTCTATCTTTGGATGTATGCATTTATAGCTATGAATTTTCCTCTTATGACTGCTTTTGCTGAATCTCACAGATGTTGATAACTTATGTTCCCTTTGTCATCCAGCTCAAAGAATCTTTTGATTTTCATCTTAATTTTTTCCTTGACCCAATAAATGATTCAGCAGTAGGTTGTTCAATTTCCATGACTTTGTATGGAGTTGAGTGTTTCTGTTGGTATTGATTTCTAATTTTATTCCACTGTGGCCTGAGAAGATACATGCTATAATTTCTACTTTTATAAATTTGTTGAGCCATGTTTTGTTTCCTAGGATGTGGTAAAGCTTAGAAAATGTTCCATGGGCTGATAAGAAGAATGCATATTCAGTGTTTTGGGGGTAGAATGTTCTGTAAATATCTGTTAGGTCCATTTTTTCTAAAGTTTCATTTAAATCCATTGTTTCTTTGCTTTTCTGCTTGGAGGATCTTTCCCATTCTGTCAGTGGTGTGTTGAAGTCCCCAGCTATTATAATGGTGTTGTTTATCACTTTGTTTAGATCATGTAGGGTTTGTTTATGAATATGGGTGCACTTGTATTAGGTGCATAAATATTTAGGATTGTTATGTCTTCTTGTTGAATTGTTACCTTCACCATTACATAATGACCATCTTTGTCTTTCTTTCCTTTTGCTGATTTGAAGTCTATGCTATCTCATGTGAGAATGGTGATCTCAGCTTTATTTTGGTTTCCATTTGCATGGAATATTGTTTTGTATTCCTTCACCTTGAGTCTGAATGAGTCCTTGTGGGTTAGATGTGTTTCCTGATGACAGCAGGTACTTGGCTCATATATTTTTTATCTATTTATCTAGCCTGTGTCTCTTGAGTGGGGAGTTTGAGCCCTTTACATTTCTTGAAAGAATTGATAAGTAGGATGGAGTTCATCCAGTTGAGTAGAACTTTATTACTTTGTTTTACCTCTTAAGACATTGTGGTATCTGGGTTCTGACCTTTGGCCTTTGAGTGGTTTTAACAGATGGGTTTCTATTGTACTGATGTGTGTATAATGCAGTTCTGAGTACTTCCTACAGGGCAGGTCTGGTCTTGACAAATTTCCTCAGTGTCTGTTGTCGGAGAAAGACTTTATTTCTCCGTCATACAAGAAACTTGATTTTTTTTAACAATTCGATTTCCTTAGTAAATTTTTCATTCATTTCTGCATTGTTTTTGTGGTTTCTTTGTGTTAGTTTTTTATTTTCTCTTTTATTTCATTGATCTTCCTTACAAATTATGTGAAATTATTCATCTGTGAAATTATGTGAAATTATTCATCTGTCATTTCAATCTTTTCATTTTGGTTGGTATCCATTGGTAAAGAGATATTGTTTTCTTTTGTGGGTGTCATTTCACTCTGATTTTTCATGTTTCCAGAGTTTTTTCACTAATTCCTTCTCATCTAGCCTCTGAGTCAAGATTTAGGGGTGCTAGGCCTGGCTTACAGGCCTGTCTCTGGGTCCCCAAAGGTCAGTCCCTGAGCATGCCAAGGAGAGGAGTGCTGGTCCTGAATTGCCTATGGGGGGTTCTAGCAGGTTTGATGTACCTCTTGGTTTACCTCTTACCTGCTGTCTTCACCTCTTCCCAACAGTGTATAGTGAATCAGTTCTCCCAGCTTAATCTCTGTGATGGTATATGATACTTGTGAGTACAAATCAGCTGCTCCCTGATTGCTTGTCTTGGAAAGTGCTATGCTTAGCTATGAGGTTGTTTCCCCTGTCATTGCTTAATGTTTGTGTGGAAGAGCCAGCTGTTAAGATGGTCTTTTGTGTCCACAGTCAGCTCTGGTCCCCCAGGTGGGGTATATGAATGATTCAAGCTTTAGGAGGGACCCTGTAGCTCCCAGGGATTTGCTTGATCTCTATTTCCCCTGAGGCAGGGGGAGAAGAAAAATTGTGCTGGATTGCATGAACCTAAAAGGCTTTGCAAAGCCTCAGTGGGGCTCAGAATTTGCTTTTCTGGCTATTAGGGGGAGCCACTGGTAGGATGGGCAGGACAAGCTGTCCAAACCAGGAGGGCTGTTGATGGAGGATGGTCCTAAACACTTGTATGCTAAGGCCCTGGGCTGAGATCTTTTCCATCCTCATCCAGTAGTGCAGTTTCTCAGTGGGGAAGGGTAGGTGCTCCCCCAAATGGCCACCCCTTCCACCTATTCACACCCTGAAAATTGAGTCAGTAAATGCTGTAAAGGGTGTGCAACCTTACCTTCCTGTCAGCAGGTGGTGCTTGCCAGAAGGAACAAGCTGCAATGTTGTTTTGGGGTCCTGTGACCAGCTCTAGTCCCTCAGGAGAAGCAGTCAAATGCCTTAGGTGGTAGATGGGGCCTTGGAACTTCTAGATAAGTCCTTATTCTCTGCCATAGCAGAGGTTGGAGGGGGAGTACAGCTGGGTGGGGCTGGTTTGGGTGGGCTTGCCCTCAGGCTCTACAAAGCTGGCAAAGTAGATGTTTTGGCAGGGATCAAAGGTCTGCTCCCAACTTCTAGGCTGAGCCACCAGGGAGGGCCTGAAATGGCCCCACTCAACAAGAAAGACTGTTTGTGGAAGTGGGGCCATCTGAGATTCAGAAACTGGTAGTCTGGAGTGGGCCTCACTCCTCTCCCCACTCCTCTGTTTCACGCCATCCCCCGCCCAGCATCTGCCAGTAACCAGGAGCTCAAACCAGCCAAGCTTCTCCATGACTGTGCTGTGGACCAGGAGGTTCCCCACCCAGGATCCTGGCCTGAGCTGAGAGTGCAGGACTCCTATGGGGGAAGAAGTGCCCTGAGAGCATTCTGAAGCTAGGACCCACACTGTACTCTCCCCTGAGATGTGCCCACATGGTCTCCCTTGCCTTCTGAGACCACAAAGATCAATCCCTGACTATGACAGGGAGAAGCACACTGTTTCCAAGTCGCCCACAGGGTGCCCAAGCAGGATTGATGTCCCTCTGCTTCAGGTGTGCCTTGTTTTGATGGAGTTGCTGGGTAAGCAGTACCAAGGAGTGCACTGTGAGCAGGGAGCTCACAAACTGAGGACTCCTCAGTCTGCTACAGGACCCTAAGAGGAAAGGCCTGAGCCCCACTCTCTGCGGAAGACTCAGTGTGGTGGCTCAATTATCTCTCTCAGCAGCTATATGTTGGGGAGGGGAAGGGGAGGTAAAGAGTTTCTATGGAGGAGTTTCTATGGAGCACTCTGGTCATGTCTGTCCCTCACTCCAGGAGGCAGTTGGCCCAGAATGTCCAGGCTCTGGAGTCATGCAGATTACCCAGGACCCATTGGCCCCTATGGCTCCTACAGTCTGGGCCAGAGTTGGGAAATGTCTATATGGGAACAAGCAAGATGAAACCTGAGGAGTGGAAGCCACCTGAGGAGAACAAAGGCACACGGTGGATGGAGAGGGAATATGGCACCTGCCATCCCTGGTCTGTGGGGTAGGAAGCACCCCAGGTGTCCTGGGAGCCTGGTACCCTGTCCACAAGAAGCTTCCAGCTCACTGATGGCAGCAGCTTCTGGGCTCTTGTGGGCAGAAACTCTCTCCAGCAGCTCAGGAACCCACCAATTGTTAGAGATGCGAAGGAGGGAGAAACAAACCGCTCCACTGGACTCCAAGCCTCTAGGGGGTTGATCTTTGCCAATACCTTCCTCCTTCCTGTTGTGGTCTGCAGCTTCTTTCCATGGAGTCTCCTGAAGGTTCTGGCTCCCCTCACGTCCAGTCTCTGTGTGTTTGTTCATTTTTTCTTTCATCTAAAACTTCTCCTTACTGAGACGCTCTGGCAGGTGGTGTCTCTGGTCAGCCATCTTGCTGCTCAATCCCATTTTTGGAATGTGATTGTGTTTAATCAGTATTAGTTACTGAAACAGAGAGAAGCAAAAGTCAATCACGTTGAGCCTTTCGTATGAGTCACCATTACTAGTATATTCAATAATGTATCACATTGGCACTTTCCTTCAGATACTTTTGTTTTTATCTGTCTTTTTAAAAAATTCTTAATGATGGCTTCACATCTTCATACTGACTTTTACAATCTGATTTTGATTTTATAATATGATTTTGATTTGGTATCCTGTTTATCAGCATTTCCACTCTTTGGTATTTTATGTTGTGGTCCCTTGAAAAGATCAGGAAATGAGGTAGCAACTCATTATGAAGTTATGCAGATGTGTGTATGATTTTTATGGAATTTGATTCTTTTTCTCTATGTATGTATGTTTTTCTAATGCTTTGTCTTGTGTTTTTTTCACAAAGGGCAGAAATTATTAGCTTTCATAATTTTTTACAAGGGAGGACACATTCAATGGGAATTTGTTCTCTTATTAAATGTGGCAGATTTACTATGTCTGAGTGGCAGGATTTAATGTAGCTTGTGTATATTTCCTATCAACTGCTTCCATGGCTTTAGTCGCCAAGTAGTTGATCCCTGTGTTTTGATACCTGTATCACCATGTTGGGATTTCTCTTCCCTCCAGTGAATTAGGGTTTTTTTTTTTTTTATTTTGTATTTAGAAATGTCCAAACATGTTTTCTCTGACTGATATTGTAATAATTCCCAGAAGAAATCCCACATTAGGGGCTTTCTATTTTAATACTTGTTCTGATCAAGTATTAAAGAAACTATATTTATTCTTTACCTTCATCAGCTTTTAACCACATATTGAATGAAGTGACATAAAATATGCCCCAGAAATGTGGCTAATATTAGAGTGACCCTATTCTTAAGCATGGGAAATACGTTTGTATGCATGACTGGGACTGCTTTTCTAGGTGCAAATTCAGCATAAAGCATTTATATGCATTAAGTAGAGAAGCCCTGTTTGTAAAGTCAAAGAATCAGTAACAATCAAATATATATAAAATTAAATATGAAAGTTGAGAGGACTATTTCCAGGAGTATCTAAAATGTCTGTTGAATAGCTGCTTTTAAAGAATACCAGTCTACAATACTAAAGCCTAAACATGACATTTTTAAAAGTAGTTATTGAAAAATTGAAGGAATATGAAAGTCACTGGACACAATTCAGAAGAATTCTTGGAAGAAAGGACAGTCTGTTACCATAGACTGGGGTAGAACAGAGTAGAGTGCTTCTCAATAGACTAGAAGTAGAGATATTTGTCAAATTGAAGAATAATCAATTATTAGAATTAGCAAAATATGTTGATCCTACATTTCCCTTCCAAAATGCTATTATTATTTTTGTGGAAATCCATTGGAATTGTATAAGATATTAGTATAATAGTTTAATTATGTCAATGAGATACATTAGTAGGAAGATTAGATCTGGAACTTAAGTATCATCATTGTACCACATGTTTAATTCAAATGTTTCACCTTTAGTTTTCTTTTCCTTCAAATATGATGGAAGCACTTAAGCACATTTAATATTTTTCTGTGTTTTATCAGTAAGTATGTTTTCATATTCTGCTAATAGTATATCTATATTCCATCCCTTTTATGTTGATTATGCCTGAACTAACAATATAAACTATATGTATCACAGTAGGCTAAGCTATAGACATAATTAAACTCCGAGGAATCAGTAAGATAATAAAGCAGTTTACTTTTTTCTTATAAAACAGGCCTGGGCAGAGCCTTTAAGTCAGCAATGTCTCTGTTCCATGAAGAATCATTCAGAGAACAAGGGTAAGGCAGACTCTGCCATTTTCAACTCATGGCTTTATTCCAAGATTGCCATGATGTTCTCCATTATAGTCTTCAGGATGGAGAAAGAACATGGTGGCACATGCCACTTCTGCCCATATTCCATTGGCGTGATCTCAGTCACGTGGCTACATCTGACTGCAAGGAAGGCTGTGGTCCAGCTCTGTGCCCAGGAGGAAGAGGAAAGTGGATTTTGGTTCTCCAGCTACCAGTATTTACCCATCATGTTATTCTTCCCCCATACTTATTTTTTTATCAAATAAGAGGTTATTCCTCTCATTCTTTCTTTACTTTTATATCATCTTTATTTTTCCCCTTTGTGCCATATCCTAGGTGCTCATATCTCATTTAATATGAATGACTGAAACCTGAGAGGAAATTCAGCACAGGAACTAATAAGAAGTCAACCTTGAGGTGATTCTCTGGCTTAACTGAATCTTTTGGTTGCCATCAATAAATGAGATTAAAATAACAAATATTTGGGTCAAACTGTATAGTCTGTATCCATAAAATTCATGTGAGAAAAAGTTTAATATGCTTATAATAACAATAAATACTAAATCTTGGTAGTTGGTGAATTGATAATTCAGTAGGGGCAACAAGTAGAGCTATTAAAACAATGTCCATTTATATTTAGAGAAAAATCTGGGGGATATGACATGTTCTTTTAAATTTTATTTTTTAATCCTTTCAGATATATTTAAATTCAGTAATCTGGTCACACATTATTTCTTATATTCAATATATTTGTTAAGTGGTTGTCACAACTTCTCATGTTATTTAAGGACCCTGATGATCATACACCAAAAATAAGGTCCAGAATAAAGTACATAAAAAATGCAAAATATCTATGTAAGTGCTCAATAAACCTTGGCTTTTATTGCCATTTTATAATCAGGCACTTTTTTCTTTTATTTTTGGTAACCAGGTAATAACTGTACGTATTTATTGGATACAGAGTACTATTTCAATAAGTGTATACTATATGTAATGATCAAATCAGGGTAGTTAGCATATCCATCACCTCAAATACATATTCTTTTTTTGTGCTGTGAACATTCAAAATTCTCTCTTCTAGCTTTTTGAAAATATACAATAAACTGTTATTAACCATATTCACCCTACAGAACACTAGAACTTATTCCTCCTATACAATTGTAATTTTGTATCTGTTTACCAATTTCTCCCTATTCTCCCTTCCCTTTTCCCCTTCCCATCCTCTAATAACCTCTATTTTACTCTCTATTTCTGTGAGCTTAATTTTTTTTTGTAGCTCCCCACATATGAGTGAGAACATGCAGTATTTCTCTTTCTGTGCCTGATTTATTCTTAACATAATGTCCTCCAAGTTCATCCATGTTGTCAAAATGACAGGATTTCCTTCTTTTTGTGGCTGAATAGTATTCCATTATGGATATGTGCCACATTTCTTTTTTCCATTCGTTTGATCCAATATTTGGCTATTGTGAATAGAGCCTCAATAAACATGTGCAGGCACTTTTTTTTCTATCCTATTACTTCTCTCTTTTATAAATGATCACCAAATAGCTTAAGTCCAATTAACATAGCAGAAGGGAAGCAGGTTTAAATCAATATAGAAGTACTTGCTTTTTGGTTGAGGCCTCAAGTAGGGGGTGGAATCTCTGAAATTTAGTTACCTCACTTATAAAATGAAAGAGAACGCCTTTTACACCTGCCTGGCAAGGGGCCTTTGAAGTCAAATGAAGTTTTGCACATGAAAGGGCTCTGAAAACCCAAGCCTAGTAGCTCCTTGATTTCTCAGAATTTGGTTATTTGCAACTTAACTCAGTGATCCCTAAGATAGACATGTTTTTAATTTTGTTTAAATACACATTTGAATACACATTATCCTTAATAAAACAAATTGAGGTGGCTATTTTAACAAGTATAGTTGTAATTTGTATCCTCTGACCAACATTTCCCCACCCTTCCCCCCCAACCACCCCAGACCCAGCCTCTCCTAACCACCATTCTCCTCTCTACTTCTGTGAGATCAACTATTTTAGATTCCACATATGAGTGAGATCATTACGTGTTTATCTTTTTGTGCCTGCTTTTTTACTTTCACTTAGCATAATGTCCTCTGGGTTCATCCTCATTGTTGCAAATGACAGGATTTCCCTTTTTATGGCTGAATAGCATTCCATTGTGTCTATATCTCACTTTTTCTTTATCCATTTATTCATCAATAGACACTTAGGTTGATTCCATGTCTTGGCTTCATGAATACTGACTGCTGCAATAAACATGGGAGTGCAGATACCTCTTCAACATACCGATTTCATTTCCTTTGGATATACACCCAGTAGTGCAATTGCTGGATCATATGGTAGTTCTATATTTAATTTTTTAAGGCACTTCCATCTGTTTTCCATAAGGGCTGTATTAATTCATATTCCCACCAACAGTGTGCAAGGGTTTCCTTTTCCCTACATCCTCACCGACATCTGTTATCTTTTGTCCTTTTGAAAATTACAGCTAGATGAGGGGAATAAGGTCAAGAGAACTATTGTATAGCATGGTGACAATAGTTAATGACAATATCATGTATAACTGAGAAATGCTTAGAGAGGGGATGCTAAATATTCTCACCACAAAAATTATAACTGTGAGGTAATGCATGTTTTAATTAGCTAGATTTAAACAGTTCGCAATGTGTATATACTTCAAAACATGTTGCACATGATACATACATACAATTTTATCTATCAATTTAAAATACATAAATTTGGGGAAAAAAGGTGTATTTGGCTGCTTCCAGCTTGTTGTGCCTAAAATCACATAGTTAGCAGGTGTTGTTGAAGACGGGGGTGTAGTAAGAACAGAAAAAAAGGAAGAAAGAGGACTGACCCTGGGTCCCTCTTGCATCTCACATACAATCACAGATATTGATATTCTTGCATGGGGAGGGGAACTGGGACCTGATGATCTGAGTAAGCATTGTAGTCTGTGGACACTTAGGAAGATGCAGTGTTGTGCTGAGCCAATCAGGTGGAAGGACTGAAGGAAAGGGAGAGAATCCCTGGGTAAAGCATCTGATGCCTGGTGACCGCCTTTCAGAAACACTCTGGCAATCCCTGAAGGCATCAGTTAGAATTATCACTTACTGCTAATTGCTCTTTGAGGGATAAATTATAAGCTGAGGAGCACCTTTGCATTTAGGAATTTGAGATCCCTTTAAAGAAAGGTTTTGTAAATACAGAAGGCAATATGGTCATCCTAAATCTGTAAAAGGACCAGTATTTTCTGTACTCAGAGTAAACTTTAAAAATAATATGGAATAAGAAGCCATGCTTCCTGGTAAAATACAAGTCTTCATGTCATTTGCTACATGTTAATTTGTTTGGAAAAACGATTTCCTCCTCCATTCCAGAAGCTGTCTTTTTTAAAACTGCCCTACTTCATATCCAGGAGAATTGACTACTGGCTGATCCTTAGTTATGCAGCTGGGCTGAGAGTTGGCTCCTTAAAAAATTGAGGCTGGAAACTCTGATTACATTGCAAAGATACTGAGGCATTTATTTGTCATTATGCAATACAGTTCTTATTAGTAGATGTGTTTTACTCAGAGCTAGAGGATAGAGAGGGCCTTTCCTACTCTAACATTTGCTATACAATGCTGGAGAGAAAACAAGACTTAAAACAAATACACAACAGGTTAGTTAAAAATTTACTAGATAAATTGACAGTCGTATTTTATAACTCTGACTCTCTGATTTCTATCTGGGTTTCTACACATTGGCAAAATGATTAAGTTGATATCACCAACAATTTCTCATAAAAATCTGATTTCCAATGAATCAGTATAAATGTTTGGTATAACTGCAGTACTTTTCCTCAGGCATTGCTAAAAGACTTTATTTTTGTAGCTTCTACTTTATTTCAAGTTATACACTTAGCTTGGAAGAACTTCAGGGTTATCAAATTCAGGTCCCTATATTCTACCCTTTAAAACTATTTGCTCATGATAAGTAATTACGAAGTGAAAATACAATATGCATGGCCTCTTGCTTATGAGATGGCTACATATAACATTAAAATAGTCATGATTTTGAAACTACTGGTCAGCTGGCCCTGAATGATGTGAGAGGAGCTGGTACAAATGGAAGTGGTGTGGAAGAATTATGCCATGGAGAGGAAGACAAATGAATTGGTAGCAAAAGAAAATTTGCAATGGCTTATGACCATCATGTTTGAGGAGTTTTTTTGCCCCCCAACCCAGTGAAATCTTTGGAAAGGTCGTGATGCACTATGACAAAACCCTACCTGTTTCAATGCTTTGCCTGTCACTCCAAGCTCACCTCCTTTTATTCAGGTCAAGGCTTCTCTTGCCTGGTTGTCTTGTGGTTTCTCCAGCACACAAAGCTGAAGTGCCTTTGACCTTGACATTTCCTTTCCTCCTAAGCCTTGCCTTGTTCTTCTATCTTGCTGCTCACTCCATTCAGGTCTTAATTCCAATGTCTTAATTTTAAAAGTCACTTCCTCTTCAATCTATCAATAATAACACCTTTCCTAGGGCTGTCACTCTTTCTTCTTTTTCTTGACACTACTTATCTTTATCTGACATTAGCTTATTTTTTATTGGTTCATTCGTTTTATACATCTTCTCTACTAGCATCTAAGCTCCATAAAGGCAAGGAGTTTGTCATATTCCCCACTGTTATTGTCTAGAGAAGCTTCTGCTGTGCAAGAGATGCTCAATACTATGTGTTGAATTAATGAATGAATCAGTGGATGAATGGCATTTGAAGCCATAAAGTTCAAGCCCTAGATATTTGCCTTACTATCTGAGATTATTTCTTAGTCCTTAAAGTGAGGATAAGACTTGCTGTGCTTTCAAAATGGTGTGAGAATCAAGTTGGTCACGTGTGTAAAAGGGCTTATAAAGTGGGAGGCACTACACAAAAATTAGTGAGTGCTGCCGCTCAGACATAGGTATGATGCAAAATTAGCTGCACCTAAGTTCAGATCAGGCTTCCAATGGGGATTTTGACACTAGTATGGTTTGTACCCTTGAACAAGTATGTAAACCTCTCTGGGCCTCATTTTCTTTTCTCGCTGTGTAAGAATAAAATAAGATAATGCAAGTGAATGGACTTGTTCTGTAAGCTGATGCAGGAATATATGATATTATCGCATAGCTATGTATTGCAGAACTACTCCCCTCACCAACTTATCCCTGGTCTCCTGAGTTTATATTAATATTACATATATATATATATATATATATATACACACACACACATATACATACATACACACACACATACACACACGTACACACAAGGCAGGAAAGATAACTTATTCTGTTGCTAGGATGATGGTTTCCCAGAGGTGGAAAGAAAATTATTAAACATATGAAGGTACAATCCCTAAATAAATAAGCTGAATTATCAGATAAGTTTATATGTTACTGCTGTTATCACAATGCTAAAACTTAACCAATTTCTTGATGACACTTTTTCTCTAAATTTGTTTTAGGCTGTGTTCTGAGGTTAACCAATTCCCTGGAATTCTTCAGCTCCACAGACCCTGTGACAATCCTTGACCGCTTTGGTTCAAGTTAAGCCATGCATGAATTTAACCTTCTTCACATTATTTGCTCATGCTCAAAGCACTGCATTAATCAGAGAAGGAGGTTTCAATCTTGGACTTGTTCTCAGAGACTCTGCTGCATTGTGTTGCCTTTGATGAAAAGCTTAAAAGGCAGAGAACAGGAAATCCACTCTGATTTCATTGTTCCCTTTGAACAGTTCTTTCCTCGTAGGAACAATGCTCGTTTGCCCAAAGTGACTAATAATCACTACCATTTATTGAGCATTAATTCTGTGCCAGGCACTTTACAAAGTACTTTCTATACATCTTTACATTTCCTTCTCACATCAATGCTCTGAAGTAAATTTTATTCATCCCATTCCACAGAAGAAGAAACTGAGACTGGGAGAAGTAGAATAAGGTCTCCCTTGGTCATCTAGGGAGAAAAGCAAAGGTGGCAGTGGCATGGGGGAACCATGTGTATCTGGGAGGAGGAATTAATCTTAACTAAAGTAGATACTGAAGCCTGTGGGGAGTTTGGGGAAGGGTGAGGAATAATTTCACATTTTCCATAAGAATTTTTGGGACCTTCCAAATTGTAAAGTACCAACTTAATCAATTGACATTGAAAAACCAATACCTCCATTTCCTGTTTAGTGTCTCTGGGTGTCATTACTTATTGTGTTCTTTGAAATTTGATTATTTGATTTTGTACGATAAGAATATGTTACTTTGGAGTAATTTATTCAGATAGACAGATCATTTTGCAGTATTGACTGAGTACCCAGCAATGGTTGGGGCAAAGTGTGTGCTGTGTAGTTAATTAGAGTTATCCATATTTAAAACTAGCACTGTGGTTCCAGCATTAGACTTGTAGTCAAGCTTGGCCCAGCCCCAAGCCCTTGATGTATGATTTTGAGCAGTTGCAAAACCTCTCTGATGTTCAGTTCCTTCATCTGTTAAGTGAGAATGATGATATCTCCTATCTACCAGGCTTGTTTTGAGAGTTAAGTAAGATAATGTGGTTTATAGGATTGTTGTGAGGATTAATTGAAATAAAATATGTGAAGCATGCAATACAGACTCAGGAAATAGCACTCTTTTGATATATGTCAGCAACATTAATTTTTTATGAAATTGAAATGCTTTTTTGAAGAATAAGGGCTATTAGACATATTTTCATCTATAAATAAGTATATATTAGTTTTTTATTAGGTCGAAAACCCACGTTTCCAAATAGGATTTGAGGTTGATAGATAAATATTTTACCCACTGGCTGGCCTCTAAGTAAATCACTACCTTTTATTATTTGGGAAGGAATATTAATCTCTATAGCTTGAAATTAATCTACAATTTTTCCTGGCATTTTTCCATTACTCTCAAAAAAACAAACAAACAAACAAACAAAACCTCTGCTCCAGATTAACTAATTACTTTCAATCTCTCAAACATATTAGCACTTCGGGACATTGTTCTCCTGCTCAAAATACCCTCTGCCTCATTTATTTATTCTTTAAATTCTGAGCAGTCAGGCTCAAATCTCCTTTTCTCTTTTCCCTTGCTCTGAACCCAACCAATTCTAACTGATCATACTGCTACCTGGAATTTATCCTTTTTTACCTGGCTTTTTATTTGTCATATTTTCATGTGATTTTTATGTGTCTTGTTTGCTTAGCCGGACAGTAGGCGAAATGTCTTATGATTCTTTCTACCATTCACATTGCAATATTTCAATTTTTTAAATATTTATTCATTATTAAATCTTCATATAAAATAGTTCACAAGAACAGGTAAAGAGTAAGTTCTCCTTTTCAGGGTGGCTTGTGCCAAAACCCAGGCACTTAGATTATGTCTCCACTCCAGCATTTCATGTTTTAAAAAGTAAAATTTTAGTCAAACAACTCTATTTATTGTAAAGCAATGCTATATAAATAACTTTTATCTTCATGTGTTTAGCTACTTATTTTATTCATTTTTGAATATTAGCAGTTAACTTAATATTCCAAATTAGTTAAGTCCTTCTGGAGTTACAGACATAGGCCCAACAAGAATATCAAACACTGATGTGCAGCATTAAGGTGATATTGTATCTTACCTCATAGTTTATAGGAAGATATATAATAGTTGTCAATAAGATAATAATGTGGTAACCAAAGCAAAAATTTGTGCTTACTCTATTCAGAGAGCAGATCACTTTGTCTCAGACTATGTTTCCAACAAAGAAAAGAACAAGTTTCAGAATCTTGATCAACCTGTTTTTACCCACCCACAGGTGATTCATGAAAAGCCCTAAACCAATAGCCATTTGATCAAGCTATGAGCTTCCAAGAATTTTTTCAGTCACGTTAAGGTTTCCAAAAGTGACCATTCAATTTTAATATTCTCGGTTGGCTCGGTAAATGCTCAGAATACTGTTTGTGTTTTGGTCATGCTGCTATCAGGTAACTTGATAAAGTAGATAATTCAAAAATGAATTCCACATTTCCATATAAATTTGCCCTTATTTTCACCTTTAAAAAGGGAAATGTGGTATTTGGGGGATTTCCTGAGATCAAATATTTTTATGTGCACAAGTCAGACAGTTTAATAACATGAGAAATTTTGACACTTGCAGCCAGTGAACAATAGTTGAGTTTAAACAGAACTTGAGGAAACTGTAGGGGAGCCAACACATTTCAGTCATTAGAAGAGTTGTTTGTTCATGTAGTTCCAACCTTCCACAAAACACAAGAACTTTTTCAAGGACCCCTTATTCAAACCACCACTATGTTGTTAAAAGACCCTGGACAGCCAGTCATGAAATCAGAGAAGTTTTAGAAATTAATTAGATATTTTTAATATGCTCCCATACTTCCGAAAATCCGCCTTTAATAGCATTCATCACAATTTGTGTTATTATTTATTTTATTATGGGTCTTTCACACTAGGCCACAAGCTCTATGAAGAAACAGTTTCATTTATTTTGCTTTCTGTTCTACCCCTTGCACCTCCAAGGTAGCTGGCATGTGATAAAGCCTTAGTAAATATTTGTGGAAGAAAAGACACATGGAGAGTGAGAAGAAAATAATGATGTATTGAGTTAGCAGAGCCTGTTTTAACCAAAGATGGTGATGTCTGGGTCAGTGGTTGGTCCCCATTGTCCTTCTGTGTGTCCTATTTTGGATTCCTCGTCCTTATTTCTCAACCCCTCCGCAACGCCCCATGGCACTCCAATTGTGTGTGCCCTGAATTCACACACAAAACAACCAGATAATTTTGCTTCTCAGTATTATACCATTCCTGTAGTCTTTATTCTTAATTCTTAATCCCAAGTGTCAATCATTAACAATGGTGTTGCAGGCAAAGGAGAGGTTTCCTAGCACCAGACAACAACCAGTTCTGCTTACCATAAAACCAGCTATACTACGTAGACAAAAATTCTACATTCATTCATTTAATCAGTGAATCATTCATTTAACCAATACTTATTTAGCCAGTATTTATCGAGCATCTGTTTTGCGTCAGGCTCAGTGCTAGTCAATGTGATCATAATCTGAGAAAAGAATTTGACAAACTTATAAGGAAGTGACTGACTTCCCTTTGAGTTCCTCTTTTGTCTTTTTTAAACCAGCTTCCAAAAGATGGGACTATAAGGTGTGGCTAGATATTCAGCCACAGTCATTGACTGAAAAGGTAGAAGCAAATCATAGACCATTTTGAAACTGCAGGGAAATAAGAATTACTTCAGAAAGAGAGCCAGTTTTCTAGGCAGCCTCTGGAAATCTGCCTCTCCTCTGAGTCATCCAGCAAACCTGCACTAAACACTTTCTATGGGGCACTGTGCTAGGGCCTGGGGACATACAGATGAAAGAGAGTCCCCTCCCTGAAGAAGGTCACAGTCTAGGGACAGACAAGAACAGGCAAATTAATACTTATAATACAGTGATAAGTACAGAGTAGACGTAAGCAGAGGGTACTATGGCAACCCAAAGGAGGGGCACCCAACTAAGCCTAAGGCAGTGGGTAAGGCTTCCCAGAGAAGATGACACTGGGGGAATGGGAGCAAGCCAGATGAAAGGGTGTGGACAGGATGGGCTTTTTAACACAGGAAACAGCAAATTCAAAGGCTCAGAGGTGAGAGAGAGCAAAACACTTGTGGGAATCTACAAATCATTCAGCAGAGTAGGGACTTGTACTGTGGGAAGGAAAATGGCCAAAATGGGGTAGTAGAGCAAGGGTAGATATGAAGACCTATCTGGGGAGCTGCCAAAGTTATGAGAAAGTTTATGATATGATGGAAGTGGCTTTTTGGAATTTACCTCTGGTTAGGAGGACTAATGAGAGGAAAATGGGAGCTGGGGGTCTTTACGCTTTTATGTTTTATGCTCAATGTTGCTTTCTAAAAAGATTTTAGACTCTTACCAAGATGTATACGTCCAGTGACATGACAAATTATAGGTAGCACTAAAAATAAGACAAACGGAAAATAAGGGCAGGTACATGAAATGGAACCCAAATGAGATAGAATGCAAAAAGTATACCATGCACTTACAATCAATGGCTGAGGATAGATGAATTTGGATGTAGGCTTCCGATGAGCCAATGATTTATTATATCCAGAGAGTAAACAAATTGATCAGGAAAAAATTATTCTTGGTACTAATACTTGAAAGAATATCTATGGAAAAGTCTCATTTAAAGGAAGCCAGGACCAATCTTGCTCTTTATCATAGAGTATAAGATCCATGACTGTAGGAAGTTTTCCACTGCTGTATCTTCAATGACCTGAAGAGTGACAAGGATATAGGGAGGGCTCAGTGAGTATTTCCTCAATAAATGAATGAATGAGTGGATGAGAATAGGTAAGCAGTTATGAACTACAGGTCTTCTCCCTCTAAGAATGAGATAAAAGCTGTGTAAAAGTGGACTAGCATAGAATAGGTCTACAGGATCCTGCAATCATTTAGTATGTTAGAGAGATCAATGTTTCAACCACAATCACTCCCTGGAAAGGGAACATTCAAACCAAACTTTCTGATTATTCTGAAGTCTATGAAATCCTGCCCTTTCCTTGAGAAGAAAGGGAGAAAATCTAGACAACCCTCAATGTAACTTGATAAAAAGCATTTCATGAGCATCCTTAGAGTGAACCAAGTAAGAATTTTTATGAAGGTATATCTAAATTTAGGACAAAAAATTATTCCAAAAAGCAACTTAATAAAAGTAGATTATATGCTATATACTTAGTTCTCTAACAGTCTCACATAATCTAAAAGTAGCTTTTAGGACATCTCAGAGATGGATGGACAGCCAAAACTTCATGAGTTCCTCTAGAAATATTATATCCCCCAACCAAGCCTTTGCCAGGTATTAGGCAGTATAAATTTAGAATTATAATCCCTGGAAAGTAACTGCAGGGCAGCCATTCAGTTTTTCCAGTTAAAGTTCTAAACCAAACTGTAGGTGAAATTGATCACCTTTTGAGAAACACGGTAAAGCTTACCTAGGATGATATTTTTATTAATATATGAGGAAACTCCTTTTCTATCCAGGAATAAGCAGAAAGAATAACATTAGGTAGAACTAAAATGTCTCTACAAATACTTATACATTTGTTCTAACACTAAATTCTACATCATATGACAGGAGCAGAACTTTAGTCTGAAAAAATTTAAAGAAAATATGCCCAATCACTTTCTTAAATCATTGAAATATGTCAGTAAAGCATACATGGAACATTTAGATTCGAATAATGTAACTTGCATGTTGTATACTTTTGCCATGTAAATAACTGAATGAGGTGACTTGGTCAATGGGTTTATTTATAATAAACAAGTAAAAAGTTATAAAACATTAATAAAAATGATGACTTTTATAACAGTAACCCATCACCTCTCTTTAGGGCAAATATGATTTAGAAGGGCTGGTACTCTGTTAGAACCAAACTAGCTGATGACAATAAAACTGTATCATATGTATAAGAAAATGTTCAACTTTTTTTTTTTGCTATAGAAAATGACTAAGCATATTGGTGATGGAAAATAACACAAGATTAGAGCATTAGAAGGAACCCATATATGTGTGGGGTCTAGAAGTTTAGATTTCATTAGATTCATGGAAAATTTGTCTCTCACAATGGTTCAATTCACTAATAGAATAGAGTGAAGAGATTTGCAGGGTCAATGATAAAATAAATTTTAGATATGCCAAGTTCTGGTGAGTCATCAAAATGAAAATGTTCAGTAACTAATTGGATATATAAATCTTGCCTTTAAGAGAGAGATCTGAGTTGGAAATTGGTAATTTAGGAGTTATCATTTAGATTTAAATCTATGGCAATGACTTAGAGGGAAATATGTACCTCATTATTAATGATAGAAGATAATTTTTCTCTGTGCAAGAGCAACAGGTTTTCTTTTCAACTACTGCTTAGCTCTAAAGTGATACCACAAACATTAGGAATTTATTAAGAGCAGTTTGAAGATCGTTATATAAGTAACCTCAACTCTTGATACTATGTCAGGAAAAATTTGAGGCAACATTCTCAAATGCTGTTTTGATCATCTATAGTCACGAAGTAGAACAAATCAAAAGAAGGGAAAAGCACTCCTGAGAATGAGTAATTGGTGTAATAAAATTTATAGGTTAAAGGAAGGCTCATTTACATGAATATTGAGTTAACAAGTTTAAGCGATGGAATGATGGAACATGGCATGTTTTTTATATTCTGCATACTTTTGAAAGGCTGATAAGCCTCCTCACAATACTGTGGTTTGGGGATTTTGAGAGTCATAGTTGGGCCAGGAAGAAATCATGCAGTCAGCAGAGTTTGATTTCTACACCTGCTTCTAGCAGCTCTTGTAGCCTTACCTTTCAGCACTTCCCTTGCCTGAGTACACAGTGGTTTTATTGCTGGACTGTGCTTCTATTAATAGTTCCAAAACAAAATAATCTGATAACCTTGTTCATATCAGTGGATTCATTCATGCATTTATTTATTCAGCACATTTTTATGGAGCATCTATTTTCTCTGTGTCATCTGTCCCAGAATATGGTAGCAAACAAGACAAAGTCCCTGCCATCATGGAGCTTACATTTTGTAAAAAAAAAAATAGGCTTTAATTTTTAGAGCAGTTTTAGGTTCACAATAAAATTGAACAGAAGATACAGAGAATTCCCATTTATCCCCTGTCCCACACATATAGCCTCCCCCATTATCAACATCCCCCATCAGAGTGGCACATTTGTTACCATCAAAGAACCTACGTTGACACAAAATTATCACTCAAAGTACATAACTTACATTTGGGCTCACTCTTGATGTTGTACATTCTATGAGTTTGGACAATGTATGACATGTATAAACATCTCATATGGTACCATTATTGTACCATAGAGTGTAGTTTCACTGACTTAAAAATCACCCTGTGTGGAATGTACTTTTATTGAAGTACAAAAAGGATAAGATAGGTAGATGGGTAATTTAGATAGATAGATGGATAAATAAGTAGATATAGGTAGATCAATTAATGTTAGAAAGATGAAATAGAAAGATACACATAGAGAACTGATAGAAAGCGAGAAGAAAGAGGGGAGAGGAAGAGGGAAGAGGGAAGGATGGGGAGAGAGAAACAGAGAGAGAGAAAGAAAGAGGGAAGGAAGAAGGAAGGAAGGGAAGAAGAGAGGAAAGAAGGAAGGGAAAATCAGGTAGAATAAATAATATATTGAGGAGAGGAATAAAGAAATGAGAGAGGAGCATCACGTGAGCCCAGGAGTTGGAGGCTGCAGTGAGCTATGATGAAGCCGCTGCACTCCAGCCTGAGCAACAGAGCAAGACTCTGTCTCTAAAAAAAGAAAAAGAAAATAAATGAGACATATACTATGGTAGATACTGTTGTCACAGGTGGGGACATTTGAACAACATTATAATCACATGAAGGAGCCAACAATATAAAGAACAGAAGAAAAAACTATTTAAACAACAAATAGCAAGTGTGTGTGAGATTGTATTTTCTGAAGTAAGCCAAGACAGTATATCTCATCCAATCCCATCCACTCTACTTACAATGTGACATTGACACTCCTTCCTTGGATTTAGGCTGAACTGGTCTGTGCTTTGACCAACAGAGTGTGGTGGAAGTGATGCTAAGTGACTTTTGGGACTAGGTCATAAAACTGTAATAGAATTCCTTCCCATTCCCTTGGGATGCCTGCTTTTATTATCTAGTTTCAATGCTGTGAGGAAGCCCAGATCACATGGAGAGAAAACCAGGTGTTCTAGCTGAGAAGCCCAAATGAGTTTCCAGGCAATAGCCAGCATCAACCACAGGCGTGTGCATACAGATGCCTCCAGATGAGATCAATCCTCAGCAGTAGAGTCACCCTGAGCCTCTGAGTCTCTCTAGCTGAGGACCTAGACACAGCAGGACATAAACAAGCTGTCCCTGTGGTGTCTGCTACAAATCTGTGATCCACATGAGCATAATAAAATGGCTGTTTTGTGCCACAAACTTTGGAGGTAGTTTATAATGCAACAATAAATAACTGGAACTAAATGCTAAACTTTTTAAGTGGGAATGAGCATTGGATATTCAATAAACATGCAATGGATACCGTGACGGAGCAGAGTAGAGTTTAGCAGAGTGTATTGGAGAGAGAGAGGCTGGTAGGACAGATCATGTAGGGCTTTATCAGCCAAGGAAGGAGTTTAGTTAGTCTGTGTCCTAAACATGATAAGGCCTCATTGTCCTATTCCTAAGGGACAGAGAACTAAAAGTATGATATAGAAAAGCACTTTGACCCTGGAGCAAGATCATGTGGGTTCAAGTGACATTTTTATTATCTATTAAATATGTTTTCTTGGAAAATATGTTAATTTTTTAAATCCTCAATTTCATCATCAGCAAAGTAGAAATGAAAATAATAGCTACTATTTCATAGGATAGTTGCAAGGCTCAAATAATCTAATATGTATGAAATTACTTAGGGAAGCAAAAAGGCATTCTGGTTTTAAAAGTTGGGAATGATATGATCTATATAAATAGTTCAATTTTTAGGCAGAGAAATTAAATGCATCAAATTTTCCTTTCAAAGTTGGCTTTCCATTAACTGCTTATACAAAGGCTGGCTACATGGAATTATTACACAACTTGAAACATATACATCCCATACTTCAGGTTAATTGTCAAACATGTAGGGTGACCTATCTGGTGGATAAATGGAAGATAAAACTTGCAAATTATTTTAGGAAAAGAGGTGATGGTTATTTATATAGAGAGGGGATGGGGGAAGGCAAGAGCCTAGCAAGCATTTTGAACACCTTTCTTTTGAAAGCCACCATGCTTCTCAGTAACTCAAGTGACAGGGAAACCAAGGAGCACTTCATTACTAGCTAAGATTTTAACCCCAAATCCTCATGTAGAATTTCAGTGATCTAGGTTGGATTGTTAGCTAGTCTTTCTGTTTTGACTAGATAAACTTACACAGACTAGAACCATAGCAGACTAAACAGCATTCTTGCCCCAAAACCCATACCAGGAAAGAAATTGAGTAGCAATGGTTGTGGGGATGAGAAACAGATGTACCTGTAGTTGGATTCTTCCCACAGAGAGGTACACTGAGCCTAGACCACCTCCCCAGCTTCAGAAAGCAAATTTAATCAGAGAAAAATTGTGATAGAGATTATCTCACAGGTGAGCAGCTTAGGATCCTCACCACTCACCCTGTGTTTACCAATAACAAATGCTGTTATTGATAATGATAATCACAGTAATAATAGCATTTATTTAGTGCTAACTGCTTTACATGCATTAACACATTTTTAATTTTCATAACAACTCATACTCAAGTAATCATTGATAATATTATCATTACCATTTTACAGTTGAAAAATAAGGCTTAAAGTGTTTAATTATTTAAGTCAGCTAGTAGGTACTGAGGCTGTGGTTTGAACTTCAGTTTGCTCTGACACCAAAGCCCATGCTCTTAACATCTAAGATGTATATTGTTCCTGGTTTGCAAACGGAAATCACACCTAGGACACTCCAGCCTTAGATACAACAGAAGCTCTTCCCCTCTGGCATTTTGGGTGTGGAGTCTAATGCCTGAAAGGACCTACCCCTGGTGGGGGCAGTAGGAGTGGACAAGGTGGATGATGAGAAGAGGCGATCTTCTCCATTATTCACCAATGGCATTCATTCAAAGACAAATAAGTTAAAATTATCAAACTTTGCCCACATGAAACTATCCCAGTTTCATCATCATTGGTATCATTGACGAATTCTTTGAAATTCCAAGAGCATAAGCCACTTTTGAGAAAAAAATAAGTTATATTATATATTTTATTCAAATCAGAATAAATATAGGCAGTTTTCTAATGTGAGATTATCTCATAACTTACTTTAAAATATCCTCCTCTATTTCTGAAATAGAGTGCCTGAAATCCCATCATTAGTTGCTCATTTCTTGGAATTTAGCATTGTCCACATAATGCCAGATATTCAGATGATGGAAATTTTTATATTTCTTCTAGAAGTCTGACTTTGAAGACACAGGCTTCATGAGTCATCTAATTTGTTATTTGTGATAATAATGGACATTTTGACTAGTGCATGTTCTAACGCAGAACTGGGTGCAGAGATCAGATAAAAGGCAAGCAGACAGACTGGCACAAAAGAGCTTTCAAAGCCTGTTTAATGATCAGTTTCTAAATATTTTACAGCTTCAGGTAGTGCCAAGTTGGACGGAAAAGATGATCCCAAGACATTGTGGTGGAGATCTCTGTCCTTTTAGCTATGAGTGTTCTCATGAAGTGAGCTCTTTTTTTGCTTCAGATAGTATCAATGGATTCGGTTTTAATTAAGAGTCAATATTTCTTTCTTTCTTTTCTTTCTTTCTGTTTTTCTTTTTCTTTCTTTGTCCCTTTCCTTTTCTCCGTCCTTCTTTCCTCCTTTTTTTCCTTCTTTCTTTCCTTCCTTTCTTCCCCTTCCTTCTTTCATTTTCTCCTTCCTTCCTTCCCTCCTCCCTTCCTCTTGTGTTTTTTTCTGTTGAGAAATTCCCCTGTGAACTCTCTCTTCTCTTGGCATTTGTGACATGAAACGCTGCTGATGTTACCCCTATACTTTTCTGGCCACTTCTTTTCACTTTCTTTTGTTAACTCTTTCTTCTCTCCCTAGTATTCCATAGACCTCGATCCTGGGTCCTCTTTCTTCTCACTCTCCACATACTGCTTAAGTGATTTCCTCTGCTCTCATGGCTTTGAATACCATTTATGAAGGAGCAACTCCCACGTTTACATTTCCAGGTTGCTTTATTCTTTGGAACATCAAACCTGTATATTTGGCAGTCTATTTGAAATATCTACTTGCATATTTCAGAAGTAACATGTTTAAAACCAACTCCATGATCTTCAATATTCCTTTCCCCTAAAGTCTCTTTTTCTAATGTTAACCTTCTCAGTAAATGACACTTCCATTGCCCACAATGCTCAAGCCAGAGGCCTCAAAGTCTTCCCTGAGCCTCCCTCTCCTATACCCCTGCAAATAATCATCAATTCCTTTTGTTTCTACACAGAAAATTTGTTTGTAATTCATCTACTTTTATTCATCTCTGCCGCCTATCCCCTAGTCCCAACAGATTATCCTTTTCCTAGATTGCAGTTTTCTAACTGGTCCACTCAATTCTGTGCCTAGCTATCTTTTATCCATTCCCTAACACAATCCTTTCCATTAAATTTACAATGAAATAAGCAGTCTATAGAGGGAAATGAAAAGTTTATAAGGCAAACCATAATGTGGACTTAATTCATCTTTTTAGCTTTATTTCCAGTTTCTATCTCTCTCACTATTCTCCAGCCACACTCACCTTCATAAAGTGTATTAAATGACCAGAGTTTTTTCCCACTAAGGAAATTCATGCCTGTTCTTTCCTCACTGTGGAATTATCTTATACCATTCTTCACCTGAACACTTCCACATAGAAGCTTAAATATGGCTTTGGCAGAAAAACTCGTCTTAACCTCTCCATATATTAATAGCAAATATATAGAGAGGATATTTGTACCTATATCTATACATCCACATTCAAACTATTAAATCTGAATTCATGGAGGTGGAGGCCAGGCCTCAGGAATTTTTAATATTCCACAGGTTAATACCAATATGCTACCTGGTTTGATAACACTTAGCCTGAGCCACTGTGTTCAACCAATTTTTTATGCTATCATTAAGTTTGGAAAAGGTGTAGGACCCTGCTATAGTGTGAATATGTCCCCCAGAAATTTATGTGTTGGAAACTGAATTCCCAATGCAGCAGTGCTGGGAGGTAGAGCCTAATAGGAGGTGCTCAGGTCATGGGGGCTCCACCCACATGAATAGATTGATGCCAGCATAAAAGGGCAAATTTGGGCCCCTTTGCCTCTTTGCCTTCCTGTCCTCACCATGTGATAATGTAGCAGGAAAGTTCTTGCCAGATTCTGGTACCTTGATCTTGGACTTCCTAACCTCCAGAACTGGAAGAAAATTAATTTCTGCTCATTATAAACTACCCAGTCTCAGATATCCCATTATAGCAATGCAAAGTAGGCTGAGACAGATCCAATACTGGCCCAAGAGCCATGAGGAGAAAGAAGTCTGCCAGGGATCTTCTCAGTAGAGTTTCCTCACTCTTGAAAAAGAGAAAAGGGAAGAGACTGTTTTCTTTCTATCTTTGGGCATTTTTGAGACTGGATATCACACCTGGATGGATGGGGTATTCTGAATGTGATGCCCTGGTAAAGCAAAAGTAATTAAGAATAAGCTAATGTCTTAAGTTAGTAGTGTTTTTTAATAGATTTCATTATTTCCATAGTAGATGAGAAAAATAGTTTCTTAAAGTAATATCTTTAATGATTTGTAAGTCCCAGATGACAATTAATGCTACTAATTTTCCCTTACTATTGATGCTAATTTTCTGAAAACACTCAGGTGTGAAAATTTGTGTCACAGGAAGTTAAGGTTTTTTAAAACTATACAATTAATAGGGCCACAATCATGAAAAATCATGTCTTGCCTTTCTCAATCTTTAAATTAATTAAATTTAAATAATAAAGGCAGCATATTAAAGACATCAATGAAATTGTGCACTTACTAAATAATGGGTTTGATGTACATTGAGCCATATGAGATTATCAATATTTTATCATTTTTGACCTACAAACTGTACATTTCATATGGTTTAACTTGATATTCTATTTATCAATCCTTGCTTCTCAAGATGGATATTTCAGTTTTAAAAGATATTGTGAATTTATTCTGCTTTGTAGTAAATAATTTACATATAAGCAACTTATAAATCCTAGTAATGAAGAGCATGAGCTTTGCAGTTAGACTGTGGATTACACCCTAGATCTAATCCCCATGCCTCCTACTTTTGGACAAGTTACTTAACTTTGCTGTGCTTTTAGTAACACAGAAAAATGTGTAAAATATAAAATAGGTATATATAATTTTTAAATAGATATAATAATAGTACCTATTTCATAGGATTGTCAAGAGGAATGAATATGTAATTATACCTAAAGTATATTGAAATGTCTAGCACATAGTAAATCCTAAGTAATTATTATTATTACCCTCAATTTAATATTCTATTCAAATATTCAAAACTTTGGATTTAATAAATCACAGTTATTGGATCCTGTCTACTGGGTCCTGTTCTTAGATATTCTTCCCAGGACAATAAGATCAAAACAACATCTGTTGCTTGTATTTACCCTATTCAATATTACTGGATTGGGATTTTCCCATCTCTTCCCTCAAAGCAGAGCTCACTCCGCCCATGGTGATAAAGCACCAAAGCTCACATTGTTTGTCCTTAACCAATCTCAGTTTCTAACCTCTTCCAATGCTAACCAATGCTTCTAATAGCCAGGTTCACTTCATTTCATCTTCCTTGTTTCTCTCTACAATACACTGAAAAAAGAAAATATTTCCCTTCTGCTTTCTGAACTCCATCCGCTTTCTATTCACCTTTCCAAATACTATTAATACTTCTTCTAATGAGCCTGACTCAGGAGATACTTGCAATTCACTTATAAACATTTCACATCTCACATTTGCTATAAAGTTTTACAGGAATAAATTAGCATGTGCTAGCATTTCCTATGAGGAAAACGGAAGTTTGGATTTGGGAAAGAATGATATATTTTTCATCAAATATCCTTGAAGCTTTAAATAATGTGGCCCACAGAAGCTCGTGATAGTTATGTAATCTGATGCACCCAGTGAAGGCTTTAAATAGGTGGATGTTGCTCCATTCAGGCCTTCAAGATGAGGTCCCCCCACAGTATGGCAGGCAGTCTGCTTTACTCAAAGTCCACTATTTAAATGTAAATCTCATCCAAAAGTACCTACACAGAAGCATTCAGAATAACACTTGACCAAATAGCTGTGCACCAGGGCCCAGCCAACTTGACACATAAAATATAACATTCATCCAGAAAGGCAGATTTACCTGTTTAAGGCCAGCCTGGTCCGTTCTGCTACAAGGTGACCTTTGCCATGGTTAATTTACTTCGTTCAGGGCTTTGTTCCTACCGTGTCTGATCAGAAACCTATATGTACAGGTACAAAGAATATGTTTCCAACTCTTTGAGTCAGGTTCACATTAAACAAGTTCACAAACGTGTAAAATATAATTCATGTGTGTCACAAAATTCTGATGTGCTTCTTGACAATGAAGGAAACAAATATGAAGACAAGGGAGATCAGTGAGTCCACAAATGTTTATTGAAGGCTACCATGTTTTCTGGTACTATGTGAGTGCTGAGGAAAATGATAGCGAACACCACATGTCTGACTCCCTCCCAGGGAAGGTTTGCAGCCTAACTTGGGTATATTGGAATCTGTTAGACTACTACCTTGGTCCTTTAGGGCTCAACTAATTATATTAGTTTTCTATTGCTGTGTAACAACTTACCACAAACTTAGTGGATCAGACATATAACGTGGTATAGAAGGAGTCTCTACTCAGAGTATCACAGAGCTGAAATCAAGGTGTCAGTCAGGCTGAGTTCTTGTCTATAAGCTCTGAGGGGAAAATCTGCTTCCAAGTTTATTCATGTTGTGGGCAGAATTTAGTTCCTTGAGGCTGGAGGACTGTAGTTCTTGCCTTCTTGCTGGCTATCAGGCAGGAACTGCTCTTCAGCTCCTGATGAACTCTACCAGAAGGAGCTGGACTTTTTATTATTATTATTGTTGTTGTAAATTGACAGGGTACAAGTGCAGTTTTGTTACATGGATATATTTCATAGGGGTGAAGTCTGGGCTTTTAGTGTAGCCATCACCTGAATAGTGTACATTGTATCCATTAAGTAATTTCTCATCCCTATCCCCTTCCAACTCTCCTACCCTTCTGGGACTCCAATGTCTATTATTCCACAGCTGGATTTTTGAAATCATAGCATTCTCTCTCTCTCTCTCTCTCTCTCTCTCTCTCTCTCTCTCTCTGTCTCCTCCTTTCTCTCTTTCTCTGTTTTCTTATAGAGTCGGATTTCTCAACTTCTACTATTGAATTTTGGGTTGGATAATTGTGGGGGGAATTGTCCTGAATATTGTGGAATGTTTAGCAGCATTTCTGACTTCTTCCCACTAGATGCCAGTAACAATCCCCCTTCTTCAGTTATGGCCACCCAAACTACCTCCTCCCACTGCCAAAAATCTCCTGGGGAACAAATAGTCCCCCATTGAGAACCATTGCCTTAATCAAGCCAATGATCAGAGGGCTGCTTGGAAGGCTTATAAGCACTGAACAAAGAGAGTTATGTGAACTTAAAAAGTTTACTTCTGCTAAGGCAGCTTTCAGTTTGTTTACCCTCTACTATGGGAATAGTACTGTCAAGGAAACTATAATCTTCAAGTCCCCACAGCCAAGATATTTTTCTCCCCCTAACAGTATTTCATGATGTTTCTTGCTCTTTCTGATCAACCCATTCCATCGATTATATTTCTGCTTATTAAATTAAAACTTTGTCTTTCATCTCTGGGATTACTCCATAATCATCTTGACTGAAGCTTTCAATGTCTCTCTTACTTTTAATCACACCCTTAGAGACCCTGTTTAGTTCATTTTGGTTTGCTTCAACTGCTACACAATCACAGTCATTGTACATGGTAGTTTAATCCAAAGGGCAAACTTATTTCCAACTTCTTATGATAGGAGGAAAGAGAGCAGGTTTCCCATACCTTATATTTCACATCCATTTCTTTTTTCTATCAAAATTTATAATTATATTTTACATGTATTTTTCCCCCTTCCAGACAAAGGATCCTCTGGGGGCAAGGACTTTGTTTATTTTGTTCCGTACTGAATGTGCAGCCCTACAGAGTGCCTGGCTCATAGTAGTAGTGATCAATAAATAGTTATTGAATGAAAAAATTGTGTGTGTGTGTAAACACTTACATATATATGTATGTATCTATATAAAGCATTTTAAAGAGTCTTTAACACTCATCACAGAACATTCTAGAGTCACTTTCAAACAAAGCAAGATAAGACACTTTAAAATATATATTTAATGTGTGCTGCTATCGTTGAGGAAGGCTTTTACAATTAGCAGCACAGGTGTGGGACACTTTACTGATTTTAATGTTTGATTCACAGCAATGAAATTGTTTGATTGCTTTTGGAAACTGGCTTAAGTCAGGGAGGCCAGCAATGTCTATCTTAGTATTTCTCTCCAGTACCTAGAAGGGATTTGTCTTTTTAAAATTTTTCCTATGAAAATAAAATAAAATTTAGAAGTTATGTGCTTTTAACAAGTGACACAAGTAGCTTGAATATGTGAACTAGAGAAGTTACTTAAATATAATTACTGTCATTGAATTGTTATAATAAACTCAGTTATTGTGATCAACAAATGCGATAAATGATACATTTGAAACCATAGCATGAACCTATAGAATTGAAGAAAAACCTATTTTACTCATAATTTCTTTACTCCTCTTTCGAAAGTCAAAAAATATTTTCTAAAAAACAGCAGGACATGTGGTGCTGGCTAACTTGAAGTCCAGTTACTTATCCTCTTTATGCCTTGGGTGCTCATCTATAAAATAATGATCATATTATCTACTGAACAGGATTGTTGTGCCTGACGTATAAAAAGTGATTGACAAATCATAGCTTTTGCTC
This sequence comes from Lemur catta, assembly GCF_020740605.2. NCBI lineage: Eukaryota > Metazoa > Chordata > Mammalia > Primates > Lemuridae > Lemur > Lemur catta. The sequence continues at coordinate 45,437,790 of NC_059136.1, forward strand.
TAAGTAGGCAGTTACCGCTTTGTAAGAAACACCTTTATTCATGTCTTATAAAGATGTGAAAATGAGGGTTATCACTTAAGATATGAGATAATGCTATCTTATTATATAGACTATCAGATACACTCTGGTTTCTGAAAGGTTAAAATATGAAAAAAGCATGTTTTATAAGCAAATGTACATGATGTTTTTTAGAAAAGATATCATTTACTCATTTATTCATTCAACAAACTTTTCCTGAACTCTTATTGCAAATGGTCATTACAAAAGATGGTTTTACTTCCTTTTAGATTGTACAATTATTTATAGCATTTTAATAAAATATTGAAATAGAAGTCAAAAATATAGTATGACATTAGGCTTTAATGAACTATTCCTTTAAGATTTCACTTATTCTATCTTTCTGTGAAAAATATCTTAAACCAAAACATGGAAGCAAAAAAAATAAAAATCTGACCCAGACTTTGGCTTAGATTTAGGACAGAAAGATGATAAAGGAATTAACCTCTGCTGAAAATATCCACAGTCTAGGAGGATGACAGACAAGACAACAAATGATTAAAACATTACAATTGAATAGACTTACTGTTAGGAAAGCACAGTAAAAAAGCAACCAAAACATTCACAAATAACATTTTATATATGTAATTTTTTCAAACTCTTCTAAGCACCTTTACATCAGTGTCTTCATTATCACATTATCAGCTGCTTTTTGACTCCCCAAACTGTTTTTTGGAGCATGCTGTCTTCATTCTATCTAAACTAGACAAGGTACAGCACTTGTCTAGTCTAGGTATTGTCATTGAAATGTTATCCAAAGTCCCAAGTGCCTATGTAAATAAACACTGGACTCATTTTTTTAAAAAAAATTATCCTTTACCTACATATTTGTGATCTCCACGTTATAACTATTTCCTGTATTGCATTTTTAGGTGATCATTAAAAAGTTATTCTCAATAATATCTTATTTTCAGGAATGAAATCACACTGGTGAAAATAATTTTTAGATCTATGTCAATGTACTCGCCAGCTTTTTAAAAGCAATTTTATCAGGCACATCTCTCAGCATGGATAGTAGTCATTTCTAGTTAATATAACTTCCCCTCAAACAATACACTGTTATTCAAAATAAAGATTGGGAGAATTCCCTAAAATATAAGATGCTTTGTCAAAAAATTAAGGTGCCTCCCTCTTTTTTGAGGAATGCTTTCCAGAGGAAATCTCACTTTACATTTAGACATATATGATAATCCTGAGAAAATTAAGGAAAGTGTTATCTGTGAAGGAAATGAGCTCAAGTCAGGGCTTGAAGGATTAATGGGATGTTCCCAAGTACAGAATGAAAGCAAAAGAACAAACGAAAGTATTCCAGGAAGAAAGAGAAGTGGAGGCTCAAAAATGTAGTACTTTCAGGAAAAGATCAATAGTTTTATTTAGCTGGAACGCAGAGAATAAAGTTGGTATGGATGGGACATAAAACTAGAGACGTATGTTACGGTCAGATAATGTAGAGCTAATCTTGTAGGCAAGAGGAAACTCTCCAATCTTTTAAACAGAATCATAATATTAGAATTTTTAGCTATTAGTATATACAATAATACCATTGATCTACCCTAAAAGAAATATAATAGGTGTGAAGAAAGCTAGCCCTGTGAGAAATGAATTTGTTATCCACACCAATCACTTTTGTTTCTGTACCCATTTCCTCCCTCGGTAGTGTACTCATTGTACTCCATGCTGCCTAAAGTGTCTTTATATACTTTTTTTCACCCCTTTCTATCAAAATTTCTCTTGGAGAAAGATAGGAAAACTGTTGTGGGCATCTTATTTAATCCATCAGCAACCGTGAATTAAGTCCTATTATCTCTACTTTACAAACAACAAAACTGTGCCTTACAGAGGTTAAATAGGTGTTTAGAGCTGGAATTTCAGAGTCAGGTCTATGGGAATACACATCCCTGCTAATAGACACGATAGAATATATGAGGCTAGAATTGTGCTGAGTTTGATGTGCAATCTCACAGAATTTACAATTGAACTGGGAAGGAAAGACTGGCAGATCTATAGGGTAAAGAGGGAAGAATTCAGGGGTTTATATAAATTAGTGATAAATTCATTTAGAGAACAAAGAGATCTTTAGGAGACTGAGAAGTCGTGAAAGAAGAGCCTTGAAAGATCTTTAGCACAGATAGTCGGTGAATGGGTGATGGCAAATCTTGTCGTAGGAAGTGCAAGAGCAGGCGCATAGAGGTAGGATGTTCAGGATCATAAAGAGTGACTAAAACAGGGAGAGGTTCCAGTTGTTGAAAATAAGATTGGATATGGGCAGAAGGTTTATATATGAAGTCTTTGATGTCAGATTTGAGATTAAACTGAATGTGCTACTCCTTTTAAATTAGGATATGCTGTAGGTTTTGATATGATGAAAAAGATAAATTCAGGAAGACTCATCTGGCAGCCATATACAGGACGGATTAAGTTTGTGAAGGGAGGGAAGAGGAGCCAACTAGCAGGGTGTTACAGTAATCCAGGTGTGGAATGATGGCAGCCTGGACTTTTTTCTTTTCTTTTCTTTTCTTTTTTTTTTTCTTACATAAAATGCATGGCAACAATGATTTCTGTGAAGGGTTCCAAAAAATAATACAAAAACATGGCCTTGCCAACTTGGAGATTACCGGTTTAACTGGACAGCAGCCACAGACCAATGAGTCACTGGAGTCATTTTAAACAACGCATTCAGACAGTCTCACTTTGTATTCAGCTGCAGTATACCTGGAAGGTAGAGTATGGTTATCATCAAAAACTGTGCTGAATAATTCTGTGATGCCATAGACCAACCATCCACCCTATAAAACTACATAGCCTGTGACCCAACCAGCAAATGGAATTATATGTTGAGGAAAAATAATCCACTGTTATACATTAACGTCAGTAGGATCCACTAATTGAAAAATGGTTTGAGTTTATCAAGATTTAGAGAAAACAATAGTTTCTGTGGTAACTCTCAAATTACAAGGAAAATCCCTCAATTTGCTGTCACAGACAATGTCTTTAATTTAGCAATATGGAAGAAAAAGAAATTAATGTTGTTAAGCACTCCAAAGCTTTTAAATTCACATTCTTTTTCTATTTGCTTTTTCAGAATGTTTCTGCCTGTGTGCTCTGTTTACTAATGTGGACAGTGTAATAAAGGCTTCCAGGATGAAGGTACTGCTTCCCATTTGTATTCGAGAGGGTAGACAGAATCTACTTTGGAAGCCTGTATGGATAAGCACCTGAATTTATTTAGATGCTCCTGGCATTTCAAAGAACCTAGGGCCTCCCTCGGCTTTATCCCTTCAGATCTTATAGGAGTGGCAGAATTTACACTTGGCTAAAAAAAATTCAGCGACGAGCAAGATTAGTTCTAGCAGCGATGCCTCCTGAACCATTTTCTCACCCGATATGGAATGTGTGCACTGTTGTTAAGCTGTGGTCGTTTTGTGAGAAAGAACTCTCAGTCATGTGTGATCTCTGAGGATAACAAGAGGGGAGGTAGGAGAAAAAGTGGGGAACCTCAATACTTTAGTCACGATATTTGTTCATTATAGACCAGCACTGCCCAACAGAAATGTAAGGAGAGCCACACATAAGAACCACATAGGTCATTTTAAATTTTCTTATACTCACATTTTAAAAAATAAAAATCAATAAAAAGGCAAAATTAATTGTAATAACATATTTCATTTAATCTAATATATTCAAATTATCATTTCAACAGTCAATGTATTAATAAAATTATTTACATGTATTTTGCATTCTATTTCGTACAAAATTCAGTGCCTAATTTATACCTACAGCACATCTCAATTTGAACTAACCACATTTAAAGTGCATAATGACCACATGTGGCTCGTGGCTTGCCTCATGGACCCGAACTTTTCACAAAATTGCTTAAACCAGGAAGGGTGTTCTCACCCAGAAATAAGAATATAATATAGCTAAGATATGCTTATCAGAGTTGAAGATGGCAAATGAGAAGGAGGTGAAGAAAACTCAATTTTGCTATCATTTTAACTTAGTGTTTAAATATACTCTCAGAAAAAAATTCTCTTCTTGCATGAAATGGAAACTGAGAACTTGTAAATGAGACTACAGTAATACGGGTGAGTACTGATCTGTGAAGAAGTGTTTACTGGCCTACCACAAAATGAGCAAAACAAAGTCAAATTTATTTAATTTAGAGCACTCCCTTTTATTTTTCTTGTATGTTCTTCCTCCTTTTGTGTGTTAAAATGCCATTACTTCTATTAAATAATAGTAATAGTTAAGTGGTTGATGGATGTGTTTTTAATGTCTCCCTCTGGCAAAATAAAATGTTGGCAAATGTATATTGATGCTGAGCTTTAAAAATGGTTACTAGTCATGAAAACAAGTCTAAAGACAACTGTTAGAGGTAACAGAGACCTATTTGGGAGTCAGAAGCCCAGCACTCAAGTCCTGCTTCTGCTAATAAACACATTAAATGGCCTGAATCCAATCACTGAGGCTTTCTGGTCCATATACATGCATCTGTAAAATCAGGAGAAGTAAAATCAGGGATTTGAGCCAGATTACCACTCAGGTGCATTGCACATATGAAATTCTCCACTTTACGACTCTGCCAAGACATTTCAGTATGGCAGAGACAAAGTAGGAAATACAGGCTGGGGCTCCTGATGCAGACCGAGTGCATATATCCACCAGAGGCAAATTATGGGATTCCTGCTTTGCAAACCTCCTCCTTGAAAGCCTTTGAAAGGAAATGTTCTACGTAAATAAATGATCATCAAAGAAAAGATTTGTGGCTAAAATACAACTTGTATGTACATGGCGATGTAGGCATGTAATACCTTCTGAGTCATGCCCATGAAGCTGCCCCATCTGCTGACATGACTAACACATCTTTATCCAATCCTTAAGCTCAGCCACATTACAATTTTGGCAGTTAAACTGATTGATATTTGGCCTTATCATTTTAATACTTCTATAAAATACCTGTTTAACCTGCTCTAATCTGTTGGTAAGTAGGAATGAAAATAGTTTCTAATAAGTACACTGAAATGCTCCTCTTGACTTACTACCTTGGGTTGGAAGGAAGAGAAATTGAGCTCAAGATACAATGATATCTATCTGAATTTGTTGTGTAAAGAGACAACTGAATATTATCCAGTGTACAATAGTACTGATATTTCACTCAAGTTAATTATTTTAAATACTAAGTCCCTGTAGAAATCCCCGTGGCTTCCAATCTGAATTCTGCTACCTTGATCTTTCTGACTGGCATTTTGCAGTACTGGAAAGCATCTGTCTCCTGCACCAAAGCTTTTGATTTTCACAAGCAGAATTGGCTTAATAACATGTGTGTGTGTGGTGGGATTACTGGTTTTTTGTTTAAAGTTTACATGTGGATAATATTTATGACTCCAGTTCCTTTTCTCTCTCTGTACAAGGTACACTCGACTCTTCATCTTGGCCCAAAACACCAATAACAAAAAATATTGCCCCAAATATAATCAAGGGCCAGGCCTAAAATCAAATTCTAACTGCTACCAACATCTGTGAAGGAAATGCAAATGAGAAATACCAAAGTTAAAAGTGAGATTTTTAAATAAAACTCTCCAAATGCCAACCTTCCTATTCTGATGTTTACCTGTTATGGAGTACACTTTCAAATACTGACTTTGGATACCAAAGAGATAATTTTTGGTTTGATTTCTATTTACTTTACATATGTTTAGACCTTAAATGAGTCAGGTTCAACTATTTTTAAATAAAAAGATTCCATGAATTCCCAAAGTATGAAAGTTCTGTGTGATAGTTGAGAAATGCTATATACTAAAAAACAGGCTGATCACATTATCTCTTAATATTCTCATCAGAGAAATAAATGAGCCAGCCTGACTTTCATAAGGAAAGTATTCTATTATTTGGGAGTTACATATATGCTTTTTATGTGAGAAAAATAGCTAAATTTTAACTATTTAAAATAAAGATGAAGAAAATACATAGACAAATCGGTTCATGGAATATAATTTTTCTCTGCCACATTAAATTTTTGGCTGATAAGTATAACAGGTTATAGTTATGCATATATGCATATATACTAAGAAGATATTCTATTTTCTGAAACTTTAATATTATAATGTTTCAGTGAAAGCAAGGAAGGAAACTAGATATTTTTCCTGAGTTACTTAGAGCAATTCTTCTTAGTATATTTACAATGGAACTAAATGCATGCTTCTAATGTGCCTTTTTATCTGAACAGATGATTTCTTTCAACTGAACAGTTGAAGATAATGAAGTCATTTCTGCTATGATAAATCTCTTCTTTGCAAGTATTTGTCCACCAATAATGAGCAAGTTAGACAATCTTAAAAATTCCACTTTCTCTTAAGCATACGAGTTATGTTACTGAATCTGGAATTAATATTATTGAAGTAGTCACATTAATTCCTTTTTGGAAATAAGAATAAAAATAAAATATAATTGATTACTTTTTTGGTGCTTGCAAAACTATACTAGTTATACCTTTAAAAACTGAGTTGCTTAACACATAGTGGGAAACATAACCATTTATCCAATAATATTTATTAAACTTCTATTAATGAATTTCTTCCTTCATTTGTCCTGCAAATATTGTTTATCTGCTACGTATAAATCATCATGTTGGGTGTTGGACATACAGAACATCTTAATGATGACTTCTGCCTGAGTGGAACTTATAGTCTAGCATGGGAAGAGCTACATCAATTAGAAAATTATATATGTGATGAATGTTATAAAAGATAAGGGGGTATGGAGAAGATTGTAATAGGTAAGAGAGAGTGGCAATAAGAGTTTAGAGCTGACCTAGAAGGCAAAAACAAAAGATTCCCATGAAGAAGTGACTTGTAAACCAAGAAGTGTAGAAAGTAAGAGTTAATGTAAGATTAGAAGAGGAAAAAAAAGGAAGAGATAAAGCATTTCAGACAAGAAGACACTAATAGTTTGAAGATCCTCAATCCTGAGAGATGCTAGAGCAACTGAGACGTAGAAAGAACAAAGTAAAAAACAACATAAAAATGAGCTAGACAGGAGGTGCAAGGTCTACAGGCCACGACATGGATATTTGAGTTTAATTCCAAGTGCAATGGGAAGCCAAGAAGGGAGTTAAACAGGAGTTTCAGAGAAAATCACCATCAGGATGGAGGACAAAAGAGGCAGGAGTTGAAGCAGAGAGACTGTGACAAGGTTATTGCAGTGGTAAAAGCAATGGTTCACACTAGAAACATGGCTGGGAAGATTGAGAAATCTGGATAGATTCTAGATACAGTAATTAGAATGTAGACTCTGTAGGCCCTGGCTATTAGCTTAGATATTGGAATAGAGATAGACTCCTGGATTTCTTGTTTGGGCAACTGGGTGGATGGCGGTTCTTTGAGAAAGCTGGAGAAAGAAAAATTCCAGGAAAGTCAGATGAGCTTACTTTGAGCATGTTGCTTTCAAGGTGCCTGTGAGACACTCAATTGTTGATGACAAGTAAGCATCTGAAAACATGGTCTGGTACTCAGAAAAAAGGTCCAAGCTGCAGATATAAATTTCAGATTTGCTTTTATAGATAGTAATTGAAGCCATGTGAGTATAAGAGATTGCTTAAGGAGAATGTGTGTGGAGTGAGCAGGAGAGAATTCACAGGACAAAGCTCTGAGAAACTCCAGGGTCTACAGGTCAGACAGAAGAAGAGCAGCAAGAAAAAGAGACTGAGAAAGAGCAGTCTGAGCTATAGAAGGAAAACCAGGAAAGGAGCCCACAGAAAAGAGAGTTTGGAGAAGCACATTAATCAAAAGTGCTGAATTCTGCTGAGAGGTCAATTTAGGTGTGTGCTTTATAGAAGCAATTGCACTGGGTACTCTGAGGAATATCTTAAGCTCAAAGAGCTAACCAGTGGGAGAAATGGACATGTAATGACCTTCCATGAGCAGAATGCATAAGTGCTTGTCAGGTTAGATGTAGGTGCTCAGAGAATAAACAGAAAATTGATGTTCTTGTCCAAATGATTTTGCAAAATTGGTTGTAAGAATTTTAGACAAAATTCATGTTTCCATGCATTTTCAAGGTATTCAGTTTAAACAATGAAATCTTATTTTTCTTTATGTATGTGTTATTTGGCTGGTATAGAGCAACTATCTAAGACAAAGCAGAAAAGAATAATTTCCTGTTCAGGAATCTGAGAGTTTTTGACCCTGGCCCAATAACTTGGCTACACACTAGCCTATTCAGGGAAGAGTTTCAGAATCTGTTTCTCCTAGCGTTGGCTTTGCCCCATCCCGGCAACTTCATAGAGATCCAGGAATTTGGCCTTACAGAAAATTGGACCTTAAGGCAAAGGAAGATATTGTTCTTTCTTCTTCAGGGTGACAAAATGGCCCATCTGTTAAAATGCTTAGCAATAGCTGGGACAAATGTCATAGACACTTAGTAATTCAAAATTAGAGATAATTTGGACACACAATAATTCAGTTATTACTTCAATTATAATTATTTAATCATGTTCCCAAATATTTACACATTTTTATGTATATTTCTTACTTCAATAAAATCTTACAGTTCATACTTTAAACTTTCAAAAGAAATGAATCAAAAAGCTCTGCTTAGTAAAGTATTGTATTATCAATTTCCTCTAAATAGTGATCTCTCCTGTGAATTTGACATTTGTTTTTACTACCAAAATTTCTGATAGTAAGCATGTTCTGTTTACATGTTTGTTTGTTTGTGTTGTAGTTTTAGCGAGACCATTGCTGGGCAGATAAGATATTTTTGCAATTTTCACATTAATACTTTCCAATATCTTCTACTAAAAATGCCTCATGCTTAAATACAATGATAGCATTTCCTTAAAACTATTTAATTTAGGATATTTGCTAATTAACTAGAATTTCTCTTTGTTTTTATGATAAATTGATGGAGCTTTACAGACCATATAATTAAAATTCCCAAATTAACTTAAATGCCTTGAGATACTCTGCCTTGAACATACTTTGATTGTATCTTAATATAGGCAGTAGTAGGCAAAAGACTTTTTGATAACCCTGCTGGTATCAAGATGCTTTCCTGGTGTATAATCTCCCTCTTAGCCTTCTTAAACATATCACTAAAGACTATTATTATAATCTAAAAGTATTTAAAGCTCTGAAAGAAACATTAAAAAAATACTAGTTTTCTTAGGCATAGTGTATTACTTCATAAACATTGTACGACTTTCAAGCAAATGAGGTGAGCTTTTATATTATAAAAGTATATATTGAGCCAGAAGTTATAGTTCTGTACATTTTGATGTGAGTTTACATGTTAGGTAGCACTCAAGGAACTTTTGACATGGACAAATCAGGAATTAAAATTTATTTTCTTTCTAATATTCTGAAAATATCCTTTTTGTTTTTCTGGGAAAATTTTTAGTGCCATTTCAGAGTATCTGTCATAGGAATTTATATTTATCAGCTTTCTTAGAGCTTTTAAATTTAATCCCCAGCAATTTTGTCACCAGAAAATAGCCATATTCGAAACAACCCACTTTGGGTTTAATTCACACGTCAGAGATTCAACACATATGGTTTTCTTTGGGCTCCGCTGTTTTGACTCAATATATAAAGAGCTGAAGGAATGCAGGTGCCAGACTGTAAGCTCCATTCACCAAAAGATGCTAGAGGGAGCCAGAAAGGGGGAAGCAGCACAAAATAGCATGTATGAGATGATCCAATTTTTGTTTTAAGAAAAAATAAAGAAAAGGATATTTTTATGTGTTTCAACATGCATGTGAGTAGGGCAGTGAACTTGGAGGTGATTTTTTTTCAGCCTTCTCTATATTTCCCATAGTACTTCAATTATTTTTATAAAAACATAATCAGTAGAATAAAAGTACTATTTTTATTTTGGGGAAAAATTATGTACTCAATTTTTTTTCAGAAAAAAATGTTCCATTCTATATCAAGATTAAGAAGATTGAAGATTAAATTACAAAAGGCTATTTTGAGAAATGGCAAGACCTACTATTTTGTTGTGTGTATTTAACCTTTGAAAATGACTGATGTAAACCTCAGTTCTATTGTATCTCTGAGTTTTTAAATAAGCATAACTCAAGTTGGTCTTGCATATTGATTTTGTGGATTTTAGTTTTCAGATTTCAGATTTGAGATATATATCTTCCTACACAAATTTGAATGAAATTTCTGCAATGTTAATGAGTGAATGCAGAATACAATCTTTTAAACTAGTATTTCTCTTCAACATATAGACATCTTAGAATATTCTTAAATTAATCTACTTAATTTCCATCACTCTGATAAAACTTTTGTTTTTCTTCCCATTCCTTGTTACATTTCTCTTCTCACTGTTGCTGTTGATTATTCGTAGGGAAAGAATTGGATGAAATGGAAAGAAATTCAGGTTAGACAACTTGAACTTGAGTCATATCTCTGCCACTTACCAACTGAATGGCCTTGAATATCAATTAACCTCTCATGTAATTGTCTCGGCTTCCTCATTTGCAAAACAGGGATAATAGCATCTTCCTTTAATGCCTCATTGCATGGTTGTGAGGATGAAATTATAGGATATATGTACACTATAAAGTAGTGTAAAAGGAAAAGATATTACTATGATTATTAATATGATTTTAGTAGGTCCAGAAAAGCTTAGATTATGTGTCACCCTTTGACTGCCTTTATCTCAAACCACAGAAAATAAATCAATTAGAATTTTTGAAATTAAGGTTTTAGGAACATAGGTAGACTGTCACAATAAAGTAACAGGAGGGTGGGGAGAAATATGAATGAAATAAGAATGCATGTGTGTAAATGTATGAGGAATTAAGTTGCACACTAAATGGATTCATGTTAATTTCTCCTTGGCTGTGACAATTAGATAAATTGTTCTTACTTTAGTTCAAAAGTCTCATGTTACATAATTTTTTTCTTTCTCTGTGTCTTAATTTGTAAAATGGAGTTAATAATATTAATATCTAACTATAAGAAATTATGTGGGTACTGCTCCATGGTATTAAGGAACTTAATCTTACAACCATTTCAATAGATTCAACCCAACAAATATCGATGACTATGTGCAAGACATTATACGTGGCAGATACAGAAGCCAGTAGGATAAATGAGATATAATTCCTGGAAAAACAAACATTCTGAAAGGTAGATGACACAAGTATAAAAATAAATATGATGTAAGACAAAAAAGGCAAGTACATAAGAGGGGTACAAATAAAATACCATGGGATTCAAAGGAGAGAGGAATCAAACGTGATTGTGTCCAAGACCAAAAGTGTTATTATAGGGGAGCAATGAGGGTGTGGGATAGTGATGTGAGTGGTTTGGTTTGGCTGCAGCATAGGGTTATCATAGTGGCATTTGACATGAGCCTCAAAGGATTTTGGTAAAAGAAACAAAGAAAGAATTTACTCATTTGAAATTCATTGTGAGCCTCTTGCTGGCCATGCATATGCAAGGAGCTGGGAATATAATGGTGACCAAATCACACATGAGCCCTTTTTAGGGAGTGAGACCAGAGGGAGGTGAGGAGGCATAACGTCCAGCTTACTGGGAGTTGTAGGAGACAGGGTAGGTTCAAGTGCCCTAGGAGATCCGAATGGAAAGAAGGGCACGTTGAAAAGGCACAGAAGGAACAGTAAAGGATTAAAAAACATTTTTGAACATAGAGATGAAATATCCAGGAACAGCTTTTGAAAGCTTAATCTGGCAGCCAAGTTCAGGGTGAATTGAGAATATTTTAAATGCCCAAGTGCATACTGAGGACTTCATATGTCAAACATTTTATGTGTGTTCTTTCCTTTAATCCTCACAGTAGTACTTAGGTGTATGTGTTATCATTCCAATTTTACAGATGAAGAAACTGAGGCTCAGAGACATAAAATGACTTACTTAAAGCTATTCTAGTCCATCAGTAGCAATGCTGGGATTTCAGTCCTGGTATTTATTCCAATGTCTGTAATTATAAACTCTCCCTACACTGCATCCCAAAAAGAATGGAAAAGAAGCAAGCAAAGAGAACCAAACCTTAAATCTTCAACTCTTAGCACTGACTATGAAGTGTCATTTCGTCTTTTCACTCATTTTCACAATGAGGATTTGGTGCAGAAACTATGCAATGTATTTATACATTATTGATCTGCTTATTCCTGCAACAGATCTGTATTATGCCACGCACTGTGCTAGGTACTTAGATGTGAAATGAATAAGACAGAATCTTTGTCTTCAAAGAGCTTAAAATTTGCAGGAAGAGACAGACAGGTTAATAAGCTGGTCCCTGGCACTGAAGTAAATGCTAATGTAAGAGTGAAGAAGAGAATTTACAAAAACAAATGGGAGAAGCCCCTGACTCAGTCTTGGGGAGGATCAGGTGAACATGCTGAAGGAGCAGCTATGGTATGTCACAGGAAAGATGAGAAGGTGCTGGCCACAGGGAGGGTAATGGAGGCAAAGAAAACATGTGGAGGCTGAGAGCACGTCAGTAATGCCAGGCCTGTGAGTAGTTTGGTACATCTGCCGGGAAGCTGGCGGCGTTATCCTAGTGAGATATGTGGTGAGGGAGACGAGTTCTAGAGAGATAATCAAGAACTGGATCATGAAGAGCTGCTCACTCTTCTGCAAAAATGATTTGTACACATGACTGGTGATAGTGTAAATCTGGCCAGGCATTTAAACAGTAAGTTACAAAGGTTTTAAAATATTCATACCCTTTGATTTAGGATATGACACTTCTGGAAAATTCCATTAAAGGAAATAATTTTAAATGTGGACATAGACTTATACACAAAGTTAGTCTTTGAAGCTTTATTTATAAAACCAAATTTTATAACAACCTAAATACTCAACAATAGAGGCACAATTGAGCCACTTATACTGTTTTCATATGGCCATTACTATATTATTATGACTGATAATTTATTATTCATAAATTGCATATATATTATATATTAACTTTATATATATAATAGCAAGATATTCAGTCCTCATTATTTGGGGATTCTGTGTTTGCAGATTGGCTTACTTGATAAAATTTACTTATAATCTCAAAATCAATGCTTGTGGCACTTTCATGGTCATTTGAAGGCATGTATAGAGCAGCAGAAAGTTTGAGTCACCTGATGCGTACCTCCTCATCTGAGGTCAAAAAAGGGGACACTGCCTTCTTATTTCAACTCTCATACAGTAAAGAAGTGTAGTTTCATGGTACACTTAGTGCCACATTTTTGTGCCTTTTGGGTGATTTCACTGTTCAGAATGGCCCCCAAGGGTAGGGCTGAAGCACTAAGTAGAAGAAGGCTGTGATGTGCCTTAAGCAGAAAATACATGTGTTGGATAAGATTTTGTTTAGGCATGCATTACAATGATGTTGAACATGAGTTCAATGTTAGTAATTAAACAATATATATTAAATGAAATGTCTTTAAACAGAAACACATGTAAACAGAAACAGAGAATGCATAAGGTTATGTATTAATTGGTTGATGAAAATGTTTTGACCAGAGGCATGCAGGAACCTGACCCTATGATTCCCCTAGGAACGATGCTTCAGTATTTGCTAATTCAGTGTTCACAGCAACTTCACAGAGCATAATTGTGATATTGTGATATAATAAGAAACATATGTTTGTTCTTTGTCCCCGGATCCTGGCACAAGAGCTTTTAAAACTCTTGGAACTTGCTGAATAAGAGGGGTGAGAGGACCTTGTTTTGTTATTCATAATAAGTCCCTTTAATCCATATCTGAGTTTATGCTAATGAAGTGACTCTTGGTGGGACCATATATATCTTCATAACAGGGGCAGTTGACAGAGGAACCAACCATGTGATTAGAGAATTGGAAATTCAGCCCCACCTTTAGACCTCTGGGGAGGAGAGAGGGACTAGAGATTGAATTAATCACCAACAGCCAATGATTTAATCAATCATACCTACAATGGAAACTTGATAAAAACCTTAAAAGATGGGGTTCAGAGAACAACTGCATTGGTGGATACATTCACATGCTGAGAGGGGAGCACACCTTATTTCCACGGGCACTGCAGCTCCTATGTTCCAGACTCTTCCAGATCTTGCCCTGTGTACCTCTTCACCTACCTGTTCATTTGCATCCTTTATAATATCTTTCTAATAAGTGGAAACTAGTAAGTAAACACTTGCCTGAGTTCTGTGAGCTGTTCTAGCAAATCATCAATAATGAGATAATGAGGTAATGAGAACACCCAGTTTGTAGCTGATGGGTCAGAAGTACAGATAGCCTCGGTGTGTGTGGTTGGTGTCTGAAGTGGAGGCAGTCTTGCCTGACTGAGTCCTTAACTCGTGGGGGCTGATGCTAACTCTGGATAGTTAGTGTCAGAATTGAATTAAACTGTTGGACACCCAGCTGTTGTTCAAAGAGTTAGAAAATGGGTTGCCGTTGTGGGGGAAAAAAAACACACATTTGGTGTCAGAAGTATTCAGTAGATAGAAACAGATCTTAATAGCAATAATTAGCACAAATAATGACTGTATACACACACATTCTGCCCAAATATTAACTAGTTATATATTTTTGCATTATAGAATAGTAATTTTCTAATCCTATTTTATAATATTCTGTCTTATACTCCCAACTCAGAACAAAATAAAATTGGAATCAAATAAAGCTTCTGCTTTGTTTCTAAGACATATTAATCTCATAATGAAAAAATAATGCAACTAAATTACAGTTAATTTATATTTTAATCCTGTTTTAGATGAACAGAGTGGGTACAGCTAGAAGGCTGTCATGCAAGATTGGGTTTGGAGGAAGCCAGGGCTGGAGTAAAGATTCTTTTAACCTCCTTTCTGGGAAGAAAGCTGAGACACAGGATCACCTCCTAAGATCATTCTCCTTTATCCTCACACTCCTCTATAAATTATCTCAGCCGTTGCTGATGTCACAAAGCTTAGCTGATGAATATCTACAAAGTTGTTTGTATCTCTTGGACAAAGTCAATAGGGGAAGGGCGATTTGCTAATGAGATAATTTGGAATATTTTAAAGATAACCCAGAGAAAAATCATTTTCCCCTCGATGAATGCAAACCTGTGAGAGATAGGATGGCACATAAAGTCAGCTGACTGGGATAAAGCAGAGACAACACACACATACACACAGTGTACAAGGGTTGCACTTAAAACCCCAGACATACCCCCATGGTAGTGGGATTAATCAAAGGGTTCCTTCAAGGTCCCACCACATGCACACAAGCAGTACAGTAGATTCAGTGAGTTCTTCTAACCGTCTGGTTATGTCTCTTTATTCTTGTTTATCTAAGCAGCAAACGCCATGATGTCAGTTGTGCAGCTAGGACCAGAATGGCCTGGTTTGGATTAACAATAGAGAATCCTGACAATGAAACCGCACAGTTTCGGAGGGCCTTGCAGTGGGTCTGTGCACCACATAGCTCATAGGAATAAAACAAACCGATTTCCCCTTCCTACCCCTTTTTGGAGAGTGCACTGGGCTGCATTTGGGGAAGCCCACTCCTGGAGCAAGTATCTAAAGGGGGATTCCCTCTGTCATTTCTATTGAAAGTATTAGCATAATTCCTCAAGCACAGACTCTCTAAGATACCTTGAGTTATTTATTAATATTTAAAGAGGTTATTTGGCATGAAGCATGCAGTATAATTCTTAAAAGGAGCTGACAGCAGAATACATTTGTTAACTGGAAAGACATGTCTGAACTTTGCCAAAAGAAATACTGTGTGCACCAAGCACATTTGGTGGGGAGGGTTGTTTTATCTCTGGGTATGTTTGTGTGTGTGTGTGAGATTTTTGTTTGTTTGTTTGTTTCTCCTCGATTTCCGCTTACATATTCCACACCCCTGTCTTGGGACCCTTTTTGAATGAAATACTAATGGTAAAAGAAAAAAAGACTTGAAATGGCCATGAAGACTTATTCCCTATCTGCTCCTGGGGCAGACTCTTCTGCTAGCTTGGAATTAATAGAAGACCACCTCTGCCGTCCTCCCATCTACTTTGTTTATATTTTGCTCATTTGCTTCAATTTAACGAGGTGATGAATAAATGTGCTTTACAAGGATAAGGGGACTGTCAGGGGTAGAGACTGGAGTTCTCTGTTCATTCATATAGGGAGTAAGGTGCAAACAGGCAAAACGCAAATCTGTCTGTCAGTAACCAAAAATTTGGCCTGGGGGGGTGAACCCAGTTAGGCAAGGTTAGTTAATCTTTCCTCCCTGTTGCTTCATTCTCCAGCCTCTTCAGAAGGGGAGTTAGAGTCCTAGTTACTAATTTGTTTCTTCCTCCAGACCACTGCTAACACACTTTAACTTGTTTCTTTTGCAAGCTTCTTAAGACTAAGGTTTTCAGAATGCAGTGGTAATGTTGAAGTTTGGCAATAGCAAGTAAATGCAACCCAATATTCTATATACTCATGTGTTTGAAAATGTTCGGAGAACTACCAGAGGTACCAAAATTAAATATAGTTTAAATTATAATGTTTAGGGCTTCATGCATACATGACAAAACCAGGAAGATAAAAGCAAGGAAATGATTACTGTGAAAGTCATGATGGTGGTGACATGTGAAGAGAGGGAGAGGCTGTGATGAGGATGGAGCATGAGGAGGGGCTGGTAAAGTTCAATTTCTTGACCTGGGTGTGGGTATAAATAATTCACTAAGTTCTATAAAATTGTTGGGGAAAAATCAGGATAGTTGTTGTCATGTTGGCTGGGAGAAGGGACCAGAAGGGAGCACGAGAGGTACTTCTCTGATGCTGGCATTGTTCTGTCTCTTGACCTGAGTTTTGGATACCTGAGTGTGTTCAATTTGTGAAACTTCTCCCAGCTGACTACCTTTATGTGCACTAGTCTGTATGTAAATTATATTTCAATCAAAGTGCAAAAATTGAAAAGTAGACTTCTCAAAAGACTTTTAACAGATTTATTAAGTTAAGGTTTTGTCCCAACTCTGTTTCTGCTTCCTATAAATATCCTAGTGACTAAAAGAAAAAAAAAATCCCTCCAATTTTCCTGAACTTTTCAGTGTAAAAGTCTAACTGACTATCAATAATACAAATGTTCTTGATGTTGAGGGTTCCCAAGGCTACAACTTTCCATAAATAGAAAACAACATTGAAAAACTCAGGGCACTAGGTCAAAATAAATATATAGTAGCTTCTCAATCTTTGACCTTGTATGTGTTAGGGTAACCAAACAGCACTCAATGAAAGTGTTTTGATTTGTTTTTCAGTCTGCTGATAGAATTTTTCTTTCTACTAGAATGTAAGCTCCTGTTAGGACTGACGCCAACAGAGACATTTTGGTAGCAGAATTAATTTTTTTTTTTTTATCCATTGAGGATGCTCCACAATGAAAGTCAGAGTCCATTTGGGATGTAATCTAATCTTTTTAATAGCTGATAAACGAAAATGAATAGCTTCTTGGATGCAACAGAGGTGGAGCAGGTTTGAACAGCTGGCACTCTCCTTTTTGTACATGTCCATACAAAGATAAACAGATCTCCTAAAATATGGTATTGCCACAGATTCAAGCAAGCAGATTAGAAGCCATGTTCCGATTTTTTCCCTTACATTGTGCATGATATATTTTTTTAAATGAGTTTATAAAAAGCATAGGAACAGTTTTGAAAATGCTACCTGAAAAAAAAAAAGAGATAGAAAGAGAGAGTGCATTAGAATGTTCTACAAAGGTGAACTGAGTAGATGCAAAGACTGTAGGAACGATAACAATAAAAGATGTGGGAAGACTTTTCCTGGCGTCATGAAAATTAACGTGGGCAGATTGCCTTTAATCATTACCCAAACTAACAAAAAGAAAGGGCAAGGATTTCTGAGTGACAAGAAGAAGGTGCTCTTTTTCTGAACCAGGATTACCATATAGTTCTTTAAGAAAAGCCCGGGTGAAGGTAAAGGAAATACAGTTTAGTGTAACATCCCTTAATTATTTACAGATGTTTATGAAACTCCTAGTTGCCTCATCTGTTCAGCAGGGGGAAAAACATAAATGGAAAAGCAGGGATTGTATCCCTCTGTCTGCTATCAATTAAATCATCAAAACAAAATTATCATTCAAATTACAATGTATCATTTCACTTTTAGAATGTATGGGGGCAAAACCATCTATGAAACAGAAATCTGTAAACAATCAAAGCAACAAAGCAACATTAAAGTTCAATGAGCAGTTTGTTCATGCATGTTTTAATCTAGTTAAAAAATGGAAACCATGTTCACGTGGTCAAAATAACACTTGCGTCAAAGGAGGCTTTGAGGTTCAATCCAGTGAGACAGGCAAACGATTTTTGTGAAACCCCAAAATATTTTCAAGAGGGAAAGGGCTCCCTAGAGATCTGAATACGGTGGCATTAGTGGAATTTTAATGTGGGAAAGTATCTAGCAAGAAGGCAAGCTTGTTAGAGGGAGAAAATATCAAATGTTCAACTTCTAAATGTGTTCTCTGCAATGATTATGTAATTGAGAACTGCTTTTTATTTTCTATTAATATGTGGATTCTATTGTTTCCTATCATGCATATGCTGAGCTTACTTTGTATTAAGTTCTATGTTACTGTGTCTTGCCATGTTAAAGTAATTATCTGTCTCTACAAAGAGATTTATTACCTTCATGAATCTGACCATACACACATCTTAAATAAATTAATGAACTGACAAACAAAGAGTGCCCCCATCATTCTAAGTAGCTGACAACATTTAAAAAGCAGTCACATTGCAGTGACAAACATTTTAAAGGGAAAGGCACTTTTGAAAGAGCATAGGGAGCTATTTTATGAATAGTCATTTCGGCAAGTATTCTCACTGGGTCTAAAAGTTAATCAAAGATCGATGCTACTATTTTTCTAGAATACTGTTTGTTAGAGTACTTCGAGTTCTTTCCTACCGAAAGACCACATCACCCTGGTGTTTCTCAAGCAGCAGTTCTCTGGATTGTCTTAGTAACTTTATCCAAAACACACTGACCAGTTTGATTTAGTAATTTGAGACCAGGTATGTGGATTTTATTAGAGATGAAAAAAGAGTATTTATTTATGGAAGTGTGTAAAGTATTGGCAAAGAAAACAAACACTAGATAACCTTTAAGCAAAAAGGCTTTTTTTTTACATAAAATCTTAAAAAAAAGATTGTATTTCTTTTTAAAAAGATTGTGTTGTCACATTGTGAAGTCTGAAATTTCAATGTCAGCTAATACTTAGGACTGCCAAATTGTCTCTTGCTCCCCTAAAGAATAGAGTAGGGTCATTTATCTTTGTTTATTTATATTGTTCTTTTGAATTTTTAAAAAGTAATTGTAAGAGAAAAATCAAAATGAAAATTTGTGGCTGAAAATTATTTTGATCTAATAAAATTTTATTATAATTGAAATATAGGCAGATATTCACAGAGTGTTTTGAGTCAGATTACTGTTATGGTAAATTTCTTCATGGAACTTAGCAAAGGGCATTATTATCTTAAGAAATTTTAGGTCCATAATGTGGACATACAAAACATTTGGCAGATCACAGGCTCACAATGTTTCATTTCTGCTTTTAAAAATCATCATAGTAAGCAGGAATAGTGTTCAGCCCTGGGCCTCATGTACACAAGTTTTAAAAAATTATTGAGACAAGTGTGCCCTGCTAGGTTTTATATCTGAGCAATTCCCAAGTATTCATTTCCACAATTTGACAATTTTTTTTATTCATAAACAATGTTCTTAGGAAAGATTTTGATACTAGATTCAAAGAGAACATCTAAGAAAATGTCACCAAAAGTATTTCATCCAGTACACAAATGCCTTCAATGTTTTGTGGTTTCCTGAGGATGGTAAAAGTGTTTTTATCCTGCTAGATTATTTCTGAGTGTTTTTAAATATATTTTATATAACTAATATGTCAGAGACACATTTCAGAGACTTTTGTATAAACAAAACGCTGACATCTCTCTAGTAAAATATACATAATAATTTACCCTAAGCCACTTCATACAATTTTTAAGGTTTTGCTCCAATAGATTGCCAAGGCATTTCTGATTTGCAGAGTAGTGGATTCACGCTGTATGTTGGGTTTCTTTTCTTACAATTCAAAGCTAAATGCTTAAACTTTGACTTGAAAAGAGAAGATCAAATTTCTATAAATTTAATTTAAAATATGTCAACTTAAAAATATAAAAATATTCATTGCTAGTATATAACTGTTATATCTTTTCATATGTCCAAGACACTAGATCTTGAAGAGTAAATTTGGAATGTTTTCTATGAATTAAAATATAAGTAAATATTGCTTGCAATTAGAACACTTTACAGTAGTGACTACCCACACCATGTATGTTTGTATTTTATTGTTACCATATAATCATTCATTACTACCACCATAATCATCATAACTAAAATTTTCTGAGTACTTGCTGTATGCAATGCCCTGTGCTAAGTGCTTTGTGTGTACCATTTCATTTCTCGAATGGGGTCTTACTTCCAAGAAAATGTCATAAGATATCAACAATGTCTTAATGTGAAGGTGGCTTTTGGTGGGGGGATTTCACCTAATGACATTGATCAACATATTTAATGTTTGTATTTGAGTCTATTTTATATGAATAAAATAACATAATAGTTTTGTTTTCTTGTTGTCTTTAATGCCCAACAGAAAAACAAATACTTGTGAGAGAAGGAAGTTGGGGGCAGGTAGACTAAAGATAATTGCATTTGGAAAAGGTCGTAAGAGTGTTCTCCATTTGGAAAAAAGGGGATAGAATTATTTTTGAATGTGATATTTGTTTCCATTATAATTTTCTCTTTACATGTAGAAGAATGCAATTTATTGTGAATGTTACTTTAAATAAATACCCAACAATTGTGTTATTCCCAATAATTTAACCATGCACAAAACTGGGTATTCTGGGGCTTGTTCTAAAATTGTCATACATTTTCCTTCCCAACTAAAAGTTTTTTCTTAAGAAAGAAAATAATCCAATGTCAGCAGTATTTTCTTTAAATTGTGTGCATTTCAGTTTTGATTGTTATATAATTTTAAGAGAAAAACAGCACCTAAAATATTCAACCTTTATCTTTCATGTCATTTGATACTATTCCATTGTTCTAGGAAATCATTTTTGATTTTTGTATTTTTCCACAGATGAAGTAATTTTGAATTGAGCTGGACTTCATTTTAAACTTTCTGCAAAAATAGAGTCTTTTAAGGCCCCCAGTTCAACTTTTTTAAAGTGTTGATTTAATATTTCTTAG
Organism: Lemur catta; assembly: GCF_020740605.2. NCBI lineage: Eukaryota > Metazoa > Chordata > Mammalia > Primates > Lemuridae > Lemur > Lemur catta. Next base: position 45,459,077 of record NC_059136.1, read on the forward strand.
GTAATTTAAAAGCAGCTACTTATAAAGAAAAAGTTTTATTGCTAAGTATAGTTTTTCTGTTACTAAAATTTCCTGATATAAATCTCAGTACAAATAATTTTCTAAGAACCCATATTTTCCTTCTTCCCTGTTTCCTTTTTATTGATGACTTTGTGTCATAATAATACTTCATAAATATTCTTGGATAAAAGGTGCCCTGTAGATGCACATATACATTAATTAAACTCTTCTCAACCAAGGTGAGCTGGTCAAACTTTAATTGGTCTGCTGTCACAGCAGAAGATCATTTCTAGAAGTAAGTTGTTTGTGGTACAAATGCATGCAGAGACTCTAACTCCTTTCATCCATTTAACAATTTCAACACTCCAGTAAGAATGCTTTCTGATAAGTACAACTTTGCCAATAGCCCTTCAATAGATAACTTTATGTTAATGTCTTTTAAATTAGAGAGCAACATTGTTGAAAACTTTCAAAGAACCCAGAGTAAATATAAATACTCTGCTAAGTGTCCTTCAACCATATTATAATATAATCCTGTCATGTATCAGAATCCAAACTCCACCTGAACAACTAATTTTAAAAAGACTGTCATTAAGAAGATGTTTTTCCTTTGTAAAAGTTTAAAGTGGGTCAATCACGCTTATTTGAATTCCACAAAGAGCAAGAATCGTTCAAAGAAAACATGCCATTTACAGAAGAGGGGGGAAAAAAAAGGAAAACAAAGGTGTTTCTTTAAGATAGAGAAGATCTTTTGGGGCAATCCTCACTCATTCAGAAGAACGTAGGTGTGGAGAATTAAAAACTGTTTCACCTGGAAAATTAGAGGAACTAAATCCTTACATTGTAAGAGCAAATTATATAATGTATTTTTTCTACTGCATAAAAAAGCATGTGAAAGTCAGAAAATAATATAAACTACCATTCAATAGGAGCTGGTTAGGTTTGTGTTTGTGACATATTTAATGATTCTGCTAAGAGTATCACTTGTTTGTTAAAACAACTTTTAAAAGTCCAGAAATAGAAGGAAAATTGGACATCACAGTTGTTTTATAAAGGCCATTTGTCTATAAACCAAGTCATTTAGCTTTACATTTTCTCATGGAGAAAAGACTTTAAAACCAACTGAATTTGCCTACATGCAAACAGCTTTGAGAATAAAACAGCTATTTTTTAGAGAAAGAAAATTCAGCCGGCCTGTAGAGAAGCAAGTGTAGCATATTTTTTTCCTTCTTCTAATCTTTCCACAGGTCATCAATCACGAATTTTCCCTGGTATGTTGCTGAAGCAGAGAGCAAAATACGCAGCTGCCGATCTACCAATGGGAGGGTTTCCGTACCTGCACATATTAATGTCATCTAAACACAGCCAGAAGGAAACCCAAACTTTGCTTTTTTACCTCATCTGTGATTGTAGCTGACATCAGCGTGTTTTGGCTGAATGTATTATGCATTTGAAATAAGACTTCTGCATATTAAAAATGAGACAACATAGCTTAAAATTAATACCACTTTTGCAAGCAGCAATACTATGATATATTCTGGAGATTACTATAAGTTGTCTTTTTTTTTTTTTAACATCTCAGTCCAATTGAATTAACTCTGTGGCTTTAACTAGTGTGTGTTCCACATGTCCTTATGTCTTCTTTTTTTTTTTTTTTATAACATTTGGCATTTATAATTATAAATGTTTTCATCAAAGTGGCCTTACTATCAGGTAATGTGATATACTTCTCTATATTTTCAGATGATAAAAAAAATTAGGATATTTATCTAAGGTCCATGAGCAAAATGTGCTACAAAGAAAGAAAATTTCTAATTAACTTCTTGAATCATTCTCTACCACTCTTTCTGAAAGTGGTCCAATGCTTCAAGCTTCTCCTGTAATTTTCCACTAAAAATATAATGGCATACTCATATTTTGCCTTCAAGAGGCTAACGTACTTTTAAAAGTGGAAAGTGGAAAATTTGATTATGCTCAGTTTAATTCAGCAAACAAGTACTGAGCATGAAGTAAGTGCAAGCACTATCCTAGGCACAGTTGATCACAAAGGTCACCAAGACATGGGTTTTTTACCTTCAGGAACTCATGCTATAGAAATAGGAAATAGACATATGGAAACAAATATCCAGTCACACGTGAGGAATAAAGAGTGAAGACACTGCAGATTCAAGAAGGCTTTCTGGAGGAAAGGGCATCTGAGATGAGTCTTGTAACACAGGTGCATTAAAATCTGTGAGATGTTGTGGGATAAGTCTGGAGAGGGTGACAGAGGCCAGGTATTTCAAGGACCTAGGAAGCCATATGAGGAAGCCTGGAAGAGAAAGACTTTAAGCAGAGGAAGTGGCCAATTTTCCAGCTCATTCTAGTGTAAACGACGACAGCCATAGGAGGGCAAACCTGGAGGCAACAGGATCCAGTGAAGAGATGATTCCAAAGTGTGATCTGCAGACAGCAGCGTGGGCACAACCCGAGAGCAGAATCTGACCCCCACCCCCAACCCTACTGAATCAGAATCTGTTTTATCAAGATCCTCTGGTTATTTGTGTGCCTATTAAAGTTCAAGGAGCACAGATCCAGACTACATGAGACTGATGATGGGTTAGATCGTAAGAATTCTTGAGAAGACCAAGCCTAGGCCTAAAGCAGTGAGAGGCATTGCTGGAGATTTGCAGGGATTCCATCAGAGGCTAACTTACGAATAAACCATAGGCATAAATGTAAAGGATCTAATTTGTGTTCAAAGACTAGAGAAACTTGAACTCAACATTACAAGTAAATGCAGACTAAGAAACAGATGACAAGGAATAAGATGGAGGAGATGATAATTTTAATTTTTGGACAGGCAAAATGTGAGATCACTTTGGGAAATCTAAGAGGAAATGTCCATCAGGTATTTGGGTCTATACATCCTTCGGTTCGAGGAAGGGTCAGAAGAAAGATGAAGATATGAGAGCCATCAGTCTATTTTTGGTTGTTAAATCATGATGGAGGATATGATCTTATGGAGAGAATACATTGACTTAGAAGAGCAATAGGAGGCAGAATTCCTGAGAACAGGGACTGAGAGAAAGAAACAAAGAAAGGGCAGTCAAAGATACCGGAGGACATCCAGGCTGTGTGAACCCGAGGGAAGAGAGTGTTTCAGGAGAGTGTGTTCAACAAATTCCAATGCAGCAGGGTTCCAGGAAGATTTATGTCCACTGGATTTGGCAATCATTTTAGTTCGAAAGCAGGAATATTAATTTCTTAAGGTGATTCAAATTCAGTCTTCTGCTAGATAGCTCATGTTACTTCTATAAGTGAAATGGAAATCATGGCTGAGTGTAAGTCAAGAATTCAGTCTTGCATTGGTGGTTTTACCCAGCCTTTAATTTTTTCTTTGGCATTGAAAATTGTGTCAGGTTTCACTAATTCCCTAAAATGAGCATCTGAAAAATTCAGGTGCAATGTAGCACGGTAGCCTTAACATCCCTTGAGGAGTAAGTCACGCTGTAGAGGTTAATTTCCTGGCAGATTAGCTAACAGTGCAGGATTGGATGTAGGAGGCATGATCATGAGTATGGGCTTTGGCATCAGGCAGCTCTGAGGTCAAAACCCATCTATGTCAATGACTAGCTATGCTATTTTTTTCTCGAGCTCATTTTGCTCACCTGTACAATGGGACTAATAATTCTTGCAGAGTTATTGAATTGTTTAAGTCACATTATGTATACATACACATATATTTTATATGTACATGTACATATACACACACACATATATGCAATTGAATTAAGTGAGATACACACATACATAATCCCACTTAAGCTATATATAGAGAGAGGTCTCAGCCCTGCAGGATCACACTTGTGACTATTACAAAAAGTATAATTTAAAAGTGACTATATTACCTTGAAATTATTTTTAAAATTATAGTTTGGGTGATTAATAGGGAGGTAACATAATATTTCAGAAAAATTACAAGTATTATTGAGTTTAAATAGCTGGATGGAAATTTCAGCTTCATAATTAACTAGGTGAGCAATAGTCATTTATCTAATATACAGTTACGTACCACATTGTTGACGTTTCAGTAAACAATGAACCACAAATACTACGATGGTTCCATAGATTATAAAGAAGCTGAAAAATTCCTCTCATGTACTCTAAGCCTATGCTAATGTGTGTGCTTGTGTCTTAGTTTTTAACAAAAAAAAGTTTAGAAAGTAAAAAAAAAACTAAATTTTACAAATAGAAAAAGTCTTTTATAGAATAAGGATGTAAAGAAAGAGAATATTTTTATATAGCTATACAATGTGTTTGTGTTTTAAGCTGTGTTATTACAAAAGAGTCAAAAGTTTAAAAAATTAAGATTTATACAGTAAAAAAGTTAAAATAAGTTTAGGTTAATTTTGTATTGAAGAAAGAAAAAAATATGATTCTATAAATTCAGTGTAGCCTAGGTGTATACTGTTCAAAAAGTCTGCAGTCCCGTATGGTAATGTCTTAGGGTTTCACATTCACTCACCACTCACTCATTGGCTCACCCAGAGCAATTTCCAATCCTGCAAGTTTCATTCATGGTGAGTGCCCTATACAAGTGTACCATTTTTTATCTTTTACTGTATTTTTGCTATGCCTTTTTTAAGTTTAGATACACAAATACTTACCATTGTGTTATAACTGCCTACATTATTTAGTACAGTAACATGTTGTACAGGTTTGTAACCTAGGAACAATGTGCTAAAACAAATAGCCTAGGTGTGTTGTAGGCTATACTATCTAGGTTTATGTAAATATACTTTCTGATGTTTGCATGACGACAAAATTGTGTAAGGACGTATTTCCCAGAATGTATCCCTGTCTTTAAGCGACATATGACTATATATGGAGCACACTCATTATAGACCAGTTCTTTGGTAGAAAGGATAGAATGTAAATTCTATGAGGGAAAGTGATTTTGTCAGTTTAGTTCCTTGCTGTAGCTTAGCATATAGTAAGAATGTTCAAATATTTATATTTACCTAGGTCTTTAAAAGTGTTATATTCTAGTTGTAGATATGAATTATTGTAGATGTCAATTTCTCATCTATAAAATAGCATCTAAGGTTCTTTTCAGCTCTAGAACTCTGTAGTTGTACAATAATGAGCAAAACGAAAAAGATATTAAACTATATGTACACCTCACAATTAAATTGTCCATATAGTTAATATAATTTTTATTAGGGTGGTGGAACAGAGAAGCCATTAATAGTCCATGTAATGATTAGATTTTTGCTGACTAACTGACTCACTGAGCGCTCAATATATATTTTTGCGCACCTACTATGTGCTAATCACTGAGGAGGATATAGCGGTAAAAAAGGAAATGCAGGATTTGTCCTCAGGCATATATAATTCATCTTCTATTTTCCTTGTGCCCAGTGGCATTAGATATGAGATGGCTGGCAAGAGGTTAGCCTGCAGTTTGTAACCATGGTACAAAATGAATCAAACTAATCTACACTGAGGTTAGTCCCATTCCACTGAATTGTTACAAAAACACAGTGGTTTGCAAAAGGTGAATTAATACTAGAATTATTTCTTCCTGGCAACTGCAGTTGTCAGAGATAAACAAAGTAGATCTATCATTGTAGCATCAGCACCCTGGCCAAGTAGGGAAAAAGTATGCAGGCAAGCAGAGAAGCAAATAAAACCACACAGAGGTAGAAGCACAAGGACGGGGAAAGAGCAAGGGTGACATAAGTCACCTTGACAGCCTACTTGGACTAAGCCTGATCCAGAAGAATGTCTTTGCAAGCCATGGGTTTAAATCCCAGGGGCTGTTGGTGAATGTTTAGTTGCATTTCCTGGTGTCTGGTGATAACTCCTTACATAACATCCCAGGAAGATATTCATCATTGTGTGCATAAATAAGCCTTTCCACAACTTATCAGTCCCCCTCCTTTCTTTTGCAGAAGATATTTCATTATATGTTTAGAAATATCATCTTATAACTATTCACTACTGGTTGTGCTACTATTTATTTAACTTTGTCACACTTTAATGATTTTTTAAGTGTTCTTTCAAACTTTTATTTAATTTTGAAATGTGGTTCCATATTTATTATATATGTCCATTTTTTAGAGTCATCATTATCAAGTAAAGATTGTTTAAGTTGTATAGATTTTTCCTTAAAAGATGTTAACAGAAATTCTTTAACATGAGAAACCAGTATTAATAATGTTACTCTTGTTTTTGATATACTAACATGCTGTGTGTATTTTTAATTTATCTTTAGTAAGTTCAAGTTATTCAACTATTTTGTCTGAAAATACACTGTTTTGGCAGATGTTTACATGTAAAAATAAAGTCATATTTCTCTGAAACATTAGCACTTTCATAGTGCAACGCAAAATGTTTTTATATGTATGGTTAAAAAAGTGATGTAGTGAAAGTGCCTCTTTGTATGCATAACTGCTAATTAATGTTTCCTTTAGATCCCTATGAATGTGTACTTATTGACATGTATTTAGTTTAGGCAAACCTGTGTAAATAAATCTATTTAACCATATGTTAAGCAATCAATGTACATCATCTCCTAAACACTAAAAGAAAACCCAAAATGTCCTGTAACCTGTTTGCAAAGTATTTTAAGGACCTCAAAACACTGCTGCTTCTTTATTCCAGGTAAGCTAAGCTTGAGGAACAGGTTCTCGTTTATCTTTTACAGGACCATGTATCCATATTGTCTTTAGAGACCTTCCACTAAGTCATTATGAAATCTGCAAAAGCGTTAGGAATACAATTTTTCCTATCTTGCAGAATATTTTTGAAAAGGGGACTTTTAAGTACATAAAGTTTAAACGACAAAAATGAGCATATTTGCTAATAAATCTTGAAGACTTGATTTTGAATCAAGTTTTATTCTTCAATTTGAAAACAAGCCTGTCTCCTGATTTTACAGCAACTTATTCAACTTTAGAAATAAAATAAAAGAAAATAATCTTTAGAGATTCTCATCTCACTTAGATGGAATAACGTGGAATTTAAGTTTCATCATGGATTTCTTCATATGCTAGTTTTTTCAATGTTTGTCGCTTTAGAGAGTCCTTAGTGACCACCATAGAAGAAGATCTAATTAATACACTAACTAATGTTATTAAGACTTTTAATTATTAATGATCAAAATGCTAAAAATAAAAATAGGTTTTTGTGTTCTTATTAATATTACTATTTGGTTGTAGAACGTGAACAAAGAAAGGTTATATTCACTGCTTAGGAAAGATGTCATAATGTTAAGAGACAATAAAAAATAAGCATAACTATTCAACTTCTTTTTTTTCCAACTTTTCTATCAAGAAGCATGATCTTAAAACTGGTAGGGTTAGAACAAACATCGTTAAGAAGGAACTGAATTCCGGAATAGATGTGGAGATAGAAGAAAGTACCTAGCACTTCAAATGAATTCAAGTCTTCTTATGAATAACATCCCATAGCGCTGAAAGAACTTGCAGATGAGATGATGAAACCACTGTCAGTAATCTTTAAGAAATCATGGACAACAGAAGCAGTGCCAGAAGACTGAGATGTGAAAATGTCCCAATTCTCTAAAAGGGGAAAAAGCAAATTGCATCAACTGCATGCTAACCCACTTGTCAACCCTGAGTCAAATTCAAAATTATGTTATCAAACAGTAATAGATGGTGTATAAGTAAATGGGGAAAATGCAGAAATCTTCATGGTTAACCTAAAAACAAATATTGCCATTTTAGGCTGGGCGCGGTGGCTCACGCCTGTAATCCTAGCTCTGGGAGGCCGAGGCGGATGGATCGCTCGAGGTCAGGAGTTCGAGACCAGCCTGAGCAAGAGTGAGACCCCGTCTCTACTAAAAATAGAAAGAAATTATCTGGCCAACTAAAAATATATATACAAAAAAATTAGCCGGGCATGGTGGCTCATGCCTGTAGTCCCAGCTACTCGGGAGGCTGAGGCAGTAGGATCGCTTAAGCCCAGGAGTCTGAGGTTGCTGTGAGCTAGGCTGATGCCACGGCACTCACTGTAGCCCGGGCAACAAAGTGAGACTCTGTCTCAAAAAAAAAAAAAAAAAAACAAATATTGCCATTTTACCCTCACTTCTGATTATCATTATTATTAACTAAAAGGATTGTCAAAAACCATAACATGAACACAAAGCATTATGATATTTTAGGTGATAAATTTATTTCTACTTTAAGATAAGTAAAAATGTATACATCAAGAACCATGTGAAAAAAACTTGGAGTTTTTAATTGCTAATATGCTTAATGTTAGCCAATTGTGTAACAAGTATTGTAAAATGGTGGCAATATTATGGGGTTTTTTTAATTTCAAGTGAAGGAATGCAATATTATCATTGTACTGGCAACTGATCGGAGTTCATGTGGACACTTGTTTCCAATTTTTGTGGCAGCAACATTTGGAGAATATTGTCCAAGTGGAGCCTGTCCAATGATGGTCCAGGTTGATGAAGGGTACTTTAATCACAGTGGCAAAATCCTGAGCATTGGGGGATTTAGGACAAAAAGATTGAAAGAGTTGTCTTCGATGATATAAAGTGAAGTACAAAGGCAGGGAATAGATTGCTCTAAGCAGGTCCACAGTCCGTAGCCAGGAACAATTGGTGGATGTTGCAGAAAACCAGGGAAGAGGTTTCTTTCCATTAGAAATACCAAAAAATGAATCCGCCTATCTTGTGAAGCAATCATTTTCCTGTCACTGGGAGTGTTCAGGCAGAGGGATTTCTACATTGCTTGGGAAATTGGTCACGTTTTTAAGTTCCTTTCAGTTCTATGATTATTTGATTCTAAGTATTTCTAACAACCACTTAGTGTTCTTTGGATACCAAAAAAAAAAAAAAAAAAGTAAAAGAAAGAAAAAAGAACAAAGTATCTTGTAGTCTCTAAATATTTAGAAAGAGTTTATTGAATGTAGTAGTTTTCATTGCCATAAAATACTACATTCAGATGTCATAATATATATATCCCAGAAAAAGCTTTATTTTAGCTTTCTTCTTTGGCATAGGCACATATATGTAACCTTAATGATGAATATATATACTTTTTATTTTATCTGATCTGTTGTTATAAAAGAAACATGTTTAAATCATATACTTACGTAAGCTTGGCATCATTTTTTCTCTACTGGTTTAGTTAAATATAGAATGCTAGACTCAGAAATGAATGATTGGTTGATTATTCTCCGAGCCTTTTGCGCTAAAAATTTGTTACTGAGAAAGTAGACTTCCAATCAGAGAAAACCTCTTGTATCCATGGCTCCTGACTATATCCACTGCTCCCAAAAATATAAAAAATATAACCGTGTCTACTCTCAGTTTCTATGAGCTACTCAAATTCAACCTATGTAGCAAGATACGGCTTCAAAAGCGGCATAGCAATAAAATTTTCAGACTCCAAGTTCAGGAAATTTATGTCAGTTAAAGATGAAACTTTTGAAATGCATATTCAAATCAATGAACCATGAGCAAAAAAAAATAAAAAAATAAAAAAAAAGAAAACCTCTAAAATGGAATGCTCCCTTGAAAAATGCTAGTACCTCAGAGCATATTTCATAGGGAATGGTGAGTTTTAAGATATGGAGAAAAATTAATTTACCAGTTCGAAAGATGTGAAGGTTTTTCTTCCAAAAGAAGGAAGCAGTTCTATTGTGTGCTACAAATCTTGCTCCCTACACCATAAGTATTTAATAAACTTGACTATGGACTGATAACATCAAGAAATATTTTGAACACATGCAAAATGTAAGAGATTTCACTAACATGACTTTACATATTCATTATATAAATTTCAATGCTTGCTAAAATCGTGGAGAGGTAATGTAAACCTCATAGGAGGATTACACTATAGGCAAAAGTTACTTTATGTAGTTGGACAGAAAGAAATAATGTAGTACGGCAAACCTCATGTATAATACATCTCACTACAACAAGAATTCATGCTTGCCAAAGGGTAAATCATGGCCCACCCACCCATTCCAAACCCAAGGCCTGTAAAAACTATGTAAAGAAGAAAAAAAAATGTTTATGTACTCCTTTAGTCTTTATTTTAGATATTACTCTTGAATTCTATGTCCAATACTATAAAGAATTTCATGGTAGTTCAAAAATAGGAAGAGTTACTGCAGATATAATTTTCTAATTAAAGTAATCAAATGACATGAATAGAAAAAATAATCTTAAGATTTAAATATTTAGAAAATGGCATATAACATAAGAGCCAATTAGTTCTTAAAAAGCAGCATTGTGCAAAAGAATTCTAAATGAAATAAAGCATAAGGTAATGCATTTATATTTCAGTAAAGCATTTATTTTCCTTCCCAAATAACACTTGTTGAATTAGTTAACCAGCAAGAAAAATTATATGGAAGAAAAAGAGGTCAAAATGCAAAGAAAATGCTAAGTGACCGTGTATTTTGTTACATAAAGGTATTTAAAGAAGATTACAAGTATATTTTCCTTTAGCTTCTTCAAGATTGGAGAAGGGCATCTATATTAATGCAGTTTGTAGATGGATGCCAGTAGTGTATTAAATTGTCAACACTAAGAAATAGGTTAAAATGAGAATATGCTTGAAGATTGGAAATGGTTACAAAAATAATGGGATAAATCAAACAAGTATAAAGCAAGATATCTGTGGAAAATAACTGAAAATATGCTATTCTGTGGTGAACCTGAAAGTGACTTAAGAATTGTCATAGATCATTGTTCCCTTCCTTGGGTCGTGACCCAGATTAAGCGGGCTGAGGGTCTACAGAAGGGTCAGGAGGAATCCTCAGGGGGGAAATGTGTTCCCGACCTCCTGGATAAACACAGAATGGCAAGGAGGTGTACTTTGGGCCTTCATCCCCGACTCCCAGTAAGAAGCAAATAGGAGGGAGGAAAATCAGGGTGCTTAGGAGTCCTCCTCAGTCTTTCTCTGGCCACAGAATCAGGGCTTATGACCAGTATTTACATAGCAATGTGGCCTAAATACCTTCTATAGAGCTGGCTTGTGTGTGCAGTCCTCACTGTCTACCTACCTCACTGCCAGTGGCCCATGAAATGTTTCATTGCAATAATCCCTGTTATATATTCGTTTCAATAAAGAAAATGGGTGTAACTCTTTGAGAAACTCTTTTAGTCTGACCAGTAAAGACATAACGATGGCCAATTGATAGCTTCCTTGAAAGAAAATTGAGAAGCAGTGTAGTAGATGATAGAAATTGATATCATCAGTTCCAAAAGAAAACTGCTGAAGTCCAAAAAGGAAGCTGAGTATGCTTGCTCATGCTCTTTCTCTCTCTCTCTTTCTTCCCCTGGGATCCAACTAAGAAAATGTGGGACAATTTTGACCTTTCAACATAAGGGTCAAGAACAACTAAAATAATGAAGAAGTCCCAAGGATACATTAGAGGAAAAATATGTCTCATTTAAGCTATAGGAAGAGCCTGCAAACAGATTAGTGTGCACCAGGGTCAGGTGACTGGTAAAAATAACAGCGTACCTAAAATTTAAAAAAAATTAGTTTGAATGTAGACAACTATTTCCAAAAGATGAGCATGTAAGATTGCATACAGGTTTTGTAAATGACTGGCAAAACATTCATTTCTTCATAAAATGAAGTTTAATGAGGTACTTATCTTGACAGTATCCTAGTACTACACTTTCAGAAAAGAATCACATTACCAGTTGATATTTTTCAAATAGCTAATATTTCTATTCTATTTACACTAAAGCGAGAGAATTTCAACCTGCTCATTTTCATCTCTGCAGTTTGTGTGCACACTGACAACTTGTAGATCCTCTCAGGGGTTTGCACACTATAATCAGGGTTGCACCATTCAGCACCCTTTTCCTAGAACAATAAAAAGCCCTCCGTACCCTTTCAACTTGTCAGATTTTCAGTGCATTATAGAATTTAAACAAGCTTTGAAGATGAAAAAGACTATACACAATGCTTAAGTGTTACTATTATTATGATGATGATAATATGGTCTACAAGTTGTACAAGGGCATTTTGGGATGAATATATTATGAGTCACAAAGTTGCAACTGAAGACAGCTGTTTGATTGCTGCTTGAGAGAGTAGAGTTGAACAAGCCTGAATATGGATGATCTCATTTGGCTTTATAAAACTAAACAGAGCGCAGGCAGTTAGTTGGATAATATATCTCCAAGGGAAGGGAGAGTTAGTGTAATTCATCTCTCTGTTGTAGTATATATCATGCTCTTACTTACAAACTCCAGATAGGATTTCTGTTTCCAAAAGGTCAGATTATCTTTAGCATGGTGACTTCACTCTTTGGTCACAACATGTAAGCTTGCATTATTATTATTATTTTAACTTTAGTTGTATTAATAACTTTCTTATTTTCTTTGTATACCCCTCTACTATATTGTCATCTTGTGTTGTTAGTATTTTTCTTTACCATTTCTCCTTTCATGGGAATGAACAAAAAATTATTAATACTTAGAACATTGTCTCGTATTTATGAGCTCCCGTGCTACTGTAAAGTATGGAGAAAAGATAGGAGCTAGAAACCTACAACCTACTTAGAGATTCAAGACACAAAGAAATGAAAAGTTAAATAATTATAAAGGAAAGGATCAAATAGCAAGAAATGTCAAGGGTATTATGTTGTTAATTATGAAATATGTCACATAGACCAAGAGGACTGTAGATTTAGGCATGGAGACTATTAAAGTATGTTGGGCTGGACTGCAAAGTTTGTAATAAGGAAATGGGACTTTTCCAAACTCATAATGATAGAAAGGAACAGGTATAACATTTTAGACTAGGGGAATGCTGTGAGAAAAGTCACAGGGGAGAAAGGAAAAAAATACTTTTCTGAATGCCTATAGTTGGAATAAAGAGCCCATGGGGAGTTTCTGGAAAAAAGGGCTGGAAAAGTTGCTGGGGAAAGATTTGGGCAGATGTTGAATGTAGGTTAATAAGATAAAACTTCGTTCTGAAAGTCTAAGAGAGCAAATATCATGTGTCATATATTATTTGTTGATTGATCCACAAATAAATTGATTTTTAGTGGATGTCCTGAAATATGTGTTAACAAAGATTATGAATTGGCTCTGGAAAGGATTTCCAAGGTAGAGTTGGAAAAAATGTTATAAATGGCCATATGGGTGCAGAACTCACCCTAGTTCTTTACCATCTCTGAGTTAAGCCTTGCTTAGTCACTGAGGATTTTGATACAGAGGAACAACTGGATTAAAAATGTTTAAAATATTTCTTACACAAATATATAAATATAAATGTGTATTAGAGGAGGAAGACAATAGAGCAAACCTATCAAGCCTGAAATAAGAGGCCTTAAGAAGGGGATGTGGCATAAGGAAGGAAAAATAATGGAAATAAATGACAGCATAAAAGAAAAAAATCAGTAAGACCTGATGACTCCTTGCACGTAGGGGATATGGACAAGACTGCATCAAAGACGAATATGTGGCTTTGAGCCTGGATGACTGGAAGGCTTTATTCATCTCCCTCGAATAGTCTTGTCAGCCTCACAGAATCTGGATGTGTGGCAGCTGGGTCAGTGCGCCAAATGGGTAGTCCATTCTGAGTGAATAATACCCCAAAATGCAGTGCGAGGAAACAGGGGGAAGATTTGGCTGCCAGACTTGAAGAAAAGAAAGCTATATTTAAGGTAGTGTTAAATGATTCATTGTAATTACTGATAGTATTTGACTAGTGATTTTTAAAAACTTAATACACATTTTTAAGTAATTTTGCCCAAGTGAAGAGTGAATGTGTTATACTTTCTTGCCCAAAATATATAACAAGGAGTTGAGGACATAAGTCCCTAAAAGACAGAGACAACTATGTTTTTGATAGGAAACAATACAGCATTAGAAGCTCTGTGAAAATTTCTAAATAAACATTTCCACCTAAAAGGAAAGTATTCACTTGATTTTTGTCCAGAAGTGATCTAACATGCTAAGTGAAAATGAAGTCTTTCATTATCAGATCACACAATTCTTTAAAATGTAGTCCTTCAAGTCAGTAAGGTTATTCACGAGGGTGTAACACTTTGGGTGGTACTTAAGCTAAGATAAGCACCAAAATACAGCATTGGGGAAGACTGTATGGATGAGGAATTGGTCAAAAATCATTCACCAAGCAGAGCAGTGAAACTAATTCTCCTTCCTCAAAGTTTACCTTTGGTTTTGCCCTATAGTTAGTATTTGTCTCAAGTAAGAATATCCAGGGTACAAAAGGCCAAATTTACCAGTCGTATAATGTTTTTTTCCCTGGAGAAATATTTATCAAAGCTTAGACACATGTTCCGATGATATGTTTAAATTTATTTCATTTGTAAGAATTTGTTTTAGGAGCAATTGTCAGGAACACTACTGGTGTAAGCTCATATTCTGGTTTTTATTTGCTAAATTTTTAAAGATAGCTGTCAAATGTTGTCAATGGAGATATGCTACATGATATATGACTTAAAAGTTAAATCCTGAAAGACATAACCTACTTTTCCAAATGCTTAACATATCTAAGAATGGCTTGACTTGATATGACATCATCTAAACTAGAAATGGAAGAGAAAAATATCATAGCATGGAAGCCAGAATTTGGTTCTGTTACTAATTTTTTTTCACTAACTAGCTGTGTGAAACTGAGAAAGTTACTAAATATCTCTGGGTTTCTGTTTCCTTAGCTGTGAAATGAAGAGATCAGACTAGATGCTCTTCCACATGACTAAATTCTATGAGATGTTATCCCATGGAATCTACATAGATGACCAAGTAAGCTCAAGAAAACTCTTGAACTTTAGTTTTGAACAAGCAAGTCTAGAGCTACCGGCTGACTGCTTTCTTTGTGCTACTGCATGCTTGCACTGACTGTAACACGTAGGGAAAAATGTCTGAGAAGAATAGTAATGTCACCTTGATTAAAAATTCCCTGGAAACCCTGGACAATCAAGGTTAGCTGCCTTGGAAGGTATGAAATTATATAGCCCTGCCCATTTCCTCCAAGTCTCTTCAAAATAGTTCTGTTGCCCACAGTCATGTTCATGCCATGCTGGCAAAGATGTGATCAGTACTTTATTTCTGGAGACAATTTGAGCAATAGGTATCAGAACATAAAATATGTGGACCTTTTATCCCAGTAATCCTTTTAAGAATTTGCCGGAAGAAGATACCATCAAGGTGCGAAAAGCTCTACATTCAAGAATATTCATGACAGTGTGGTTTACCATGGTGAAAAATTGGGAACAATTTAAAATTTAAAGGATGGACACTGTAAACAGCCATTAAAAATAATGATGTAAATGGAATGAAAACATTTCCACATCTTATCAATTGTTAAAAAAAAAAAGATTAGAGACCAGTTATCTAATATACCATTTGCATAAAATTATATACATATATCTTTATGAGTACAAATGCATTGGTACGATTTCATGTGGTTTTTAATTATATTGTGAAACTATTCAATTTCTATAATAATTGAATTTTTAAAAATCAATATGTTTCAATATTTCAAAAACAATAAAGTGAGTAAAGAATATTGTGGCTCCCAATGAGCTGAAAGTGAACATAGAATACCTGGGCAACAGCCATGTCAGTTGCGAGCATTCTTTCTGGATCATGTTTAAAATTAGAAATGATTTTTTGTTTTAATAGAAGTATCGTAGTAACAAGAATTACCATGTCTGCAACTTTTCTTAGTATTCATTTGTTATGTGCTCACAACTGATTCCTGAAGTTATATAACTATCATGTCTTATGCTATTATGATAACATTGCTCTAGTTTTGAACAAATTTTGTTAGTAAAATGTTTTAAGCTACTATTTTGTTTTTCCTGGAACGTCCGTGTGGGATACCATTTTTTGCTTGTCCAACATCTGAATCCAATCTTCGCTTTATGAATCCTTACAGGGAGTAAAGAAAAACCTGCCCTTACAGAAGCTAATCGTGTGAGATATTTGCTTTTCCAGCATCTCTTGGTTTAAGGACAGTCTCCACTATCAGACACTCTAGCACCAGACTCTGATAAGGGGCTACTACTGCAACAGGGATGTGAGGAAGAACATTCTTTCTTTCTTCGTGGTTGCATGGGTAAGTTTTTTGGGGCAAAAGTGCCAGATGTATAATACAAATGTTACATCTTGACCTTAATTGGGGTAGTGGTGGTTTGTTTATCAGTCCAGTTCCGAAGATAGTTTGCAGTGTTATTACTGGAAGCTAAACTTTGAGTTGATTTTCTAGTTCTCTGACTGATTGAGCTACAAGTGCACCTGTAATAAATTTGTTTTCTTTTTAATCATCCAATCAGCTTGCAACTGAGGATTCTAGCGGATACATTCATGTTCCCCTCTTTTTCTCACCACCGTGGACATTCATAACTATATCTTCACCTTTTCTCTGACACCATGGAGGAAGTGAACCCTCCTCTATTCAAGGAAGATAATGTGCTATAGAAACCACCTGTCACCGACTTAAGGCCTTGGCTTCTCATATTATGCCTTCTCTCTCATCTGCTTCATCAATTTCTCCCTTACCATGGGCCCTTTCCCTTCTGCATGCAGACGTGTTCATGCACCTGCCATCTTTAAAAAAGATGCCATGCCTTTGCCCACAGTTTTAAGGCCTCTGACCCCTTGTTTGCCAAACATCCTATTATTTGTGCAGATTGCTTCTACTTCCTCACTTCGGAGTCATTTCCTAACCCTCTTTATTATGGTTTCTGCCCTCAGCATTCCACGGCAATATATTGGGGGTCTCTGACAACCCAATGCCATGAAACCTCTTAGTTTTCCCTCTTTCTTGAAATATTTTCCTTTTCGTGGATTATTGGACTACACCCTATTCTGGGTTTCTTTCTTTCACATTGGTTGTTTCTTCTCAACCTCCCTTGCTAGTTAAAAAGAAAACTTTCTTTGCCTCTATGTGACCTCTCACATCTCACTTCTAGGGGCTCACCTTTTCCATAATCTTTCCATAAATAATGTGATGCATTTCCATGGCTTAAAATGCCATTAGCATACTGATAACTTGTATCCTCAAGTCAGTACACCAGAAGGCATCCTCGAATCCTTCTTTTCTCTTCTTCATCACATCTAATCCTTCAGGGATGCCTACCAATTCTGCAAGCAAACTATCATTCAAGTCGTCTCACTTTTCTCTACCTTCTGGGGCACCACTCTAATCTCATACGTAAGTACTGTAGGGTAATTGTCCTCTAACTACTCATGCCTCAATTCTTGGTTCCAGTGGCTTTTCCCCGTAAGATGTTAAATTCCCTGAGATAAGGGTTCTTTTTGGTCTTGAATTTCTTGCTGTTACCCCTGTGCCTTATAGATAGTAGATGTTCAGCAAATATTTGTTGAATAAAAAAATTCAATCAATTGATTAGATTCAGCTGGCAGCAAGTTGAGCACTAACTTATTCTGGAAAGCTGAAGAAAATCCAACAGATGGTGATATAAATTGGATTGAGATGCTTTATAAATAAAAATAAAATCCCTAGTATCACGGCTGCCAAGAAAAAACTTGAATGGTAAAATCAAATATTCAAAGTAGGTGGACTGAGATACATTCCTGTTAATGACATTGTAATTGATCTCATTTGCAATGTAAATTCCTCTTGCTTAAAATAATTCAATACAAGGACTTGCAATTAATTAACTGATTAATTTAACAAATATGTATTGGGCACCTAGTTTATGCCAGGTACTATTATAAATGCAGAGAATACAGCAGCAAACCAAACAGACAAAAATCCTGTATTTAGTAAGCTTATAATTTAGTTAGGCAGACGGACAAATCAGAGACATCAGTAAAACTCACAGTATATCATATATCATAAGCACTGAAGAGAAAGAATAAAGCAGGAAAGAAAGATATAAAATGTAGGATGAAATTTAGCATTTTAGGTTGAGTAGTCAGTAGGCCTCACTGAGGAACTGACTTTGAAGTAAATACTTGAAGTGAAGGAGAGAACTATGGAGATATTCATGGGAGGAACATTCCAAGCAGAGGGAACAGTAAGTGAGAAGGCTGTGAGGAGGGAGTATGTTTCTATATTCAAAGAATATCAAAGAGGCCAGTGGCTGGAGTGAAGTGAAAAGAGATGAAGGTAGTAGGGAATTCATTGAGAGGTAATGTAGGGTTGGGAGTGGGGTTCTTTCTGAGTTACAGTGAGGGCTTTGGATTTAATGCAAAATGTTATGGGAAGCGACTGCAGGACTTTAAGGAGAGGCATGTGACATGATCTGGCCCAAGTTTAGGAGGGTCACAAAATATATTTCATAATTATTAGCCTATTAAGTTCTGTTGAGGGGTGCTAATATTAGCCAGGTTAAATGTATAGAGATGCCAGGTTAAATTACAGAGATGCAGTACAGTCATGTGCTTTGGAGCATGGCTTCTGATATTTTGGCCAAAATATAAAAGTTAAGGAAAATCAATCAAAGACAATGAAATAATGCTGTTCAAGAGGACTTGCAATAATTATATTTCTTTACCTAGAAAATAAGTTCTAAAAATAAAAAAACATCACTTGAGAAACACTTTACACAGTTGACTAATTTTTAATAGGTGAAAAGGTAATTATTTTTAACTTAGTGGTATACATTATCATCATTAAATATAATACATAATATAAACTATATTATCATTTCTTAGGGAAACTCTGGGGCCAGACTGCTTGAACTTACATCCTAGCTCTGCCATTTACCAGTCATGTAATCTTGTGCAAGTAACTTATCTCTCTGTGCCTCAATTTCCTTTCCTTAAAATGGGAATAATAACAGTGGTTCTTTCAAAGAGTTGTGTTGAGAATAAAGGAGACAATAAACATGAAGCACTTAATACAGTGCTTGACACCAGATACATGTTGTGTATTTATAATTATTTTTGTTGTTATTTACTGATTTTGAAGTTGTTGCAAACAGTTGTATGAAAAACATTTTTAAGGAACCTTTCATCTCTAATATTCTATGATTTTATTTGGACTATAATAATATAATGTTATGTTTTGCTTTCCCCACAGTTTTTTTAATAAGAAATATTCTATAGATAAATTAGAAAATATGTATTAGAAAGTCAGAATAATCCAAATATCTTATTAGTTTATCTGACTTTTCAGATTTGGCTTCACATCCAGAGTATAGATCTCCTTTGCTGTAGTGTCTCACTCATTGTTGTACAATAACCTTGTTTTAACATGTGGTGTGTTTGTAGGTAAACATAAAATAGACACTACCAAAGCCACATTGCACAGCATGTAATGAGTCATAATGAAGTATGTTGTAAGTTGGCATTTAATCACTATTAAAATTGATAACAGAAACCTTAGAAAGTTCATTTTAAGGGTATTGTACAAAATACCAGCCCTATATTAATACGATAATAAGAATTGGTAAAGTCAAGGACATATTCAATTTAAGATTATTAAATAAAACTGCTGATTTAAATAAACAAATATCCTAGGGCTTGAGAGAGCACAAGGTATTCCAAAGATGATACTAATGTGCACAACAGTTATTGAAATTTGTAATTTGGATAAGTTCACTGAATTTCTAAATAGTTTCTAATATCTTCATGTCATTGCCATTTGAGGGTGAATTAGATGTTAAATATTGTTAAAAATTACCCAGAACCAAGTATGGAAAGTAAGATTGGTCATCAATCTGTGCAATGCCATTCTGGATAAAATGCAGGAAAATCTATTCATTTTAATTGCTTTTAATTGGCTTGAATAGCAATTATAAAAATTATTTAAAGTTTCACAATAATATATTTCTGCATATCAGTATATATTTAATAATTGATACTAAAGTGTGATATATCCATTTAAATTCTCTTAATACTGATTCACAGAGGCTTAAGTCATTAAAAAAAGAACATAACTGGAGAATTCTGTGGTTATAGCTGACTTGGGGTGTGGCATTTTTCAGGTTGCAGAGCCCAGACGCTGTCACTCAATGTCTAAGCTCTGCTTTCTCTGAATTAGCTCGAATTTTCTGTGGTGGTAAGACAGCTGCAAGAGCTCTAGCCTTACATCCTTATAGGTCCAAGTGCAGTGGCATAAAAGATCCGGGTTTTCTCACCGGTTGTCCACCAAGGTTTCCTTGCCTCTGACTGTGTCAGGATCCT
This sequence comes from Lemur catta, assembly GCF_020740605.2. Classification (NCBI taxonomy): domain Eukaryota; kingdom Metazoa; phylum Chordata; class Mammalia; order Primates; family Lemuridae; genus Lemur; species Lemur catta. Next base: position 45,479,199 of record NC_059136.1, read on the forward strand.
AAGTGCAATGCTTTGTTAGGCAAGGACAGAGTCAGATGCTTACTTTTCTTGCAGTGGGTCATCCTTATGGATGAAGAACAAGGGCTATTCTTCCTCCAGGGAAAACCAGTGGGCTATTGACAAGGAAGAGAGAATGAATGTTGGTGGCTAAAAAAGTAGCCAGTGTTTACCACAAGTGGGTACACACACACACATACACACACACACACACACACACACACACACACACACTTACCTACTCACTCATAATTGCATGATTTAGTGTTAAGTCAAAACCCTAGGTTCAAGTCTCAATTCTGCCACCAGAATTTAAAGTATAGTGGGACTTAGACGTTAGACCCAGCTAGTTCTACACCTGACTGGTAGACCTTGGCCGTGTCATCACACATGACTCAGTATCCTTATCTATAAAATGGGAATAATAGTGATATCTATCTCATAGAGTGTTTATTAAGAGTAAATGAATTATTATATGTGAAATACTTAGAACAGAGCTTGGTACATAGCAAGAATTCTATAAATGTTAGCCATTATTATTAATATTTAGGTATGTACTTGAGCATAGCAGCCATTTACTGTCTAGGACTCAGTTTCTTTATTCGTAAAAATCAGAAGAGGAGTCCACATTTCATTATAAAGTCAGTGTTCCACAATCCTATGCTTTCATAAGCATTTGGATGATTGTCATCCTTTAAGATAATCTTTCATACAGAGACTTTCATGCATGAGTCCTTAAGCCCAGCATGAACAAGCTAAATTTTACCATGACCTTAGTTGAAATTATATAACTTTTCTCTTATGATATTTTGCATGAGAAAAGAAACCCACTGCCAAAAATGTGGTTAAGAAATATATACCTTGTTAGAGCAGCTTCTAGTTGAGTCATAAAAAAATCTTAACAAAGCAGAATGACCCTCAGCATTTATGTTTACTCTATCAATAGAATATTATACTGGATATGTGATGAACCACTAAGCAAGATTTTAATTTTTGTGTAATGACATTGTAAGTCACGACACAGTATTTTACTGAGCAGTACATACTACATAGTATGGCAAACCACAGAGTTATCACCTGCAGCCAATATTTTGACCATTTTTTATGACATATTCTATATTTAATGTATACAAATTGTTCAGATGCATCCCATAGGATGGTTTCTAGATTCTACTTCATATTAATTTTTTTCATTTTTGTGGTCAAAAGATAGAATTGCCTTTATTCACCTAATCTAAAATCAAAATATGAAGTGGTATTTTCTTTTTAAATGAAATAAGAATTGGTTTAAAGTACCTTAAATTGGTTCTGGGACTTTGTTATATTCTAACATATAGCAATTGGAAACTTATGACATTATTAAAGCTGTTTTATTCTTCATGTGTATTTGTGATTGGGAGAGATAATAGGGATAAGTTTCAACTACCTTTTCTTGTTTAAAGAGCCTCAATATACATGAAAATATGTTTATGGATATATGTGTATTGTGTCATGTTATGCTGCTTGACTAGTCACATAATTGGATGTAAGTAATTCAAGCATCTTGCTCAGGACTGCTTTAAATACAAGAGTTCAAGAATATTGAAAACAAATTTAATAATACTATCTAAAAACTAAGTCTAAGACTGTGAATAATAAAAAAGTCACAAATAGTATCATTTAACAAAAAGCTAATTAAATGATCATGTAGTGGCCATCTGTGGCCATTGGCATGCCCCTTATCTGAAAACTTCAAGGTGTCTTTGGGAGGGGTGGATAATTTAGTTAGAAGTCTCAGATATTAGCAACGTTCTCAATCTCTAATTTATGAATTTCTTGAGGCTCAAGAAATTCCCCTTATTCCCAGTAGTCTTACCTTGTTTATCTTGCTGACTTAATTAGCTTTGAACTATGAGTGTCCATGCCTCTCTTTCCAGACAGAGCTATCTCCAGAGTCTAGACTAGAGCAAATTGGAACAATTGCCCAGGGCTCTGCTCTGCTGGGGAAACCCAGCTGCTGGGGCTGCTATAGTAGATAGGTGAATGCTTGTTACAGAGTAGGGAGGAAGGGGACGAAAGTTAGTACAATAGAGCACAATAATTAAAAACAATTAGCACAATCAGTAAAGCATCCTCTACCCCCAACTTTTGCCCACCCCATGAAAAGGTATTAACCCCAGTGTCCTAAGCATGCTAAACCACTATAAATGAACGCCTCCATATCTCCACCACCTTATTCTCATACCTTCATGCATTAATTCAACTGACATTTGTGAAGGTCTTACTTTGTATCTTCACATTTGTTATGAATTATCCAATATTTATCATAGTCAAAAGATCACGCTCTCTCATACCTTAGTGAATACAAGAATCACATGTGCCTATTAAAATTGAATTCTCAGGCCCCACCTCTAGAGATGCACGTTCAGTAGGGGAGGCCCATACATTTGTTATTTTTAAAAAGTGCCCAGGGTAGTTTATTAAGTGCTTAATTAGATCATAAAAACCATAAGATAGGAGCTATGTCAGCTCATTTGCCATTAGAGTACCCAACACCTAACATAGTGTCTGGCACACAATAGTTACTCAACATATAATTGTTTATCATTATTGAATTATATTTTTAAGAACTATGCTAGACTCTAGGGTACAAAGGCAATTTTATCACAAATACTTCTATATCAATAAGAGTCCAGGAAGATAACACAAGGCACACTCAAAGGAGTAATTAGAGAGAGTTTGATGAAGGGCCATTTACAAATGCATGGGCAGGGGTAAGGGAGGCAAAAAGAGATGGTGAAACACCAGTGGCCCACCAACAGCCGGAGGAGCTGCAGCCCTTAGGGCTAAAATCATAAGGGGAGGGACTTATTACTGGAACCTCGTAATTGTGTAGGCATGGAAGGGGGGCTGCCCAACAAGACAGGAGGGGGCTAGAGGGATGAGTACACTATCTCTCTTCCCGTTCTCTGTTCTAATGATGCCATTGGCTAAACACAACCAGAACCCAATGGTAAGGGAGCCCAGGTGATATAATGTTCCTCCTTTCATGGCACAGAGCAGAAAGGAGAGCAGCTTCCTTCCAGAAGCTGACAGTCTACTATCTTTTAATTAATGTACAGTTAATTATGAACAAAGTTTAGAGAGAAAATAATAACTAATATTTATCATGTGATTATTTAGCCACATCTACGTGGCTGTTTACACAGCAATCCATTCAAATTGTAGAGATACACCAAGAATAAGTCAATTGTGTGAACACCAAGATGGAATGTTAACTAAACATAAGTTTCTAGGTGCCAGATGATCACACACTCCTAGACACATGTGCATATATACACACATGAGCACGTGCTCACATATACTTCGATTGGATTCACAGGACATTATGAAATGGGATCTCTGCTGGAGCCTGGACATTTGGATGTATACCATTAATTAAATGTCACATAAGCTTTTGATAATTTAACATCTGTAAAACTTTATAGCTATCAATAGATTAACTTAGGCTAAAACCATTCCAAATTTTAATGTCAAACAACAGAAAAAAACACCATCAGTATTTAAAGAGATTGTTTATTTCTACCTCACTTCTATAACTTTCCTAACTCACACTTCTTGTTTTTAAAACTACAAATAATCCCTTTCTATCTAAAAATTCTTTTAACCTCATTTTCTATACTTCCATATTTTAATGCCTTAGATTTAAAGATCATTTAATTGACTATTTTTAGAGCAACATGGAATTATAAACCAAAATGTAATGATAATGAGGACAATATTTCAGAGGACAAATGCCTCCTCTGATACATTGCCAAAAATATGTGGCTGAGATGAAGACCACCCAGAAGCTTCAATTAGGACATGATGTATTAGCCCATATGTATTAAAGATGAAAGGAAGAAAAGAAAGAAAGAAAGAGAGAGAGAAAGGAAAGAAAGGAAAGGAAGGAAGGAAGGAAGAAAGAAATAGAAAGAAAGAAAGAAAGAAAGAAAGAAAGAAAGAAAGAAAGAAAGAAAGAAAGAAGGAAAGAAAGAAGGAAAGAAAAAGAAAGAAAGAGAAAGAAAGAGAAAGAAAGAGAAAGAAAGAAAGAAAGAGAGAGAGAAAGAACGACAGACCACATGGAACATTTAAAACTTGGACTCAACAGTGCATTTCTAAGTAAATTTAAAGAGATTGGCCCAATCACCAAATTCATTCAATCTAACAAATATTTTTGAGTACCCATGATTTCATGGGTCTTCTGCCCTCAAGAATCTTATAGTTTAGCAGGGGAGGGAGATAAGTAAATGAATAATATCATACAAGTCACTAGGAACAATTGCAACCTAGAGATAGAAGCAAGTCCCATAGAAGCTCAGGTCCTGCACTCCTGATTATGCTTTGGAATTTGAAGAAGCCATCATGCAAAAGGCAGAATCTGTTTGCCCTTAGAAGACGAGAGCGTATTCACATAAACAGTTGGCATGAAAGGCTCTTCAAAGCCTCCCAAGTGAGGTGGCTGTGTAGTGTAAAACAAGACATTCTGATATGCCAGCTGGATCTGGGGAATGGTGAGTCAATCAGTGGTCAAGAGAGTGGCCTGGGTGAAAGAATAGAATGAAGAGAGACCAGAATGCCATTTTGAACTCGGTTATGGGAGAAGTTGAATGCCCTAAGCACTCTGGGGTTATTCTTTTGGCAGTGGAGAGTCATGGGATTTTTGTCAGGAGGTCACGAGGGAGTAGAACATGCAGAAGGCAGATGATCTGATCTTCTACTTCTGTGTGATAACGAATGGAGGGAGAGAGAATGCAGAGGAAAAGCTCAATGTAATGTCTTGTGGTAGACATAATAAATTGATTTTGAAAAGGATCAGTGTAGATGGAAAGGCAATAACAGGTACAAAAGTCTTTTAAAATGGAACAATGGAGAACTAGATAACCTTTTGGATGTGGGGCCTGTGGGGGAGGGTATTGCAAGAGATGTCTGAAGCCTGAGGTTTCTGGTCTGGATGACTCATGCCTTTAGCAGAGATAGGGTTTGTCTATTTCCTTCCTCCTCTCATGTTGTCTTTCTTTATAGCCCCCTCTTCCTGGATTATGATTTTGGACATATCAAATTTGAGTTTCTAGTGTAATATTTTAGTCTAAAATTTAGGCAAAATCAGGTGTTGAGTTTGGTTATATACAACTGACAATTAATTGCATAAGTTTGGAGTAGTGGGTGGGATGAACATATAGCAGTGGAAGATAACACAGCAGAGGGTAGAAATATGCAGAAAACTGGAAACTCTTACTTTTCGAAGTCAGACGAAGAAGAGTTGGGTCTGGGTTAATTCAGATGTGAATGTGCTCTCTCACTTGAGAGCATGGAGGTGAGTCCAGCTATTCCCATGGTGGTTTGGTTTGAATACATGGCACTGAGTGATCTCATTTAATTTTACTTTCAATCCAGTGGTTGGACATTCATAAAACCTAATGAAAAAAGAATCATTATTTTTATTCTAGGGCACCCTAGTCAGGGATTTTGGGGTGTGTGTGTGTGTGTGTGTGTGTGTGTGTCTACACCTCAGAAATTTGTTTCCCTTTTTAATTAAATAAAACCCATGTTTGTTGGCTTTTAGGGTAGGCTGCAAGGCCCATCTGTTTAACTAGGCATTTGCCTGATATTGCAGGGGGAGGATTGGCAAGTGTAAGTGTGAATTTGAATACCAGATACAGGCTATTTAAAGCTGAATTTATCTTTAATAAATTCACCCAGAGGTGTTCAGCAATAGGTAGTTTGGAAAATGATCATAATTTATGCCAAAGAGTATGTTTTTTAAGGTTGAGTGCCGAGCGATCACGGGAACAAACAGATTCAGGGAGGTTCATCTCTGATAATGCCTCTGTACCTTCAGGTCTTACCATGAAGGAGGGAAGAGTACTTCAATAATTGTTTTTGATCTGCTGGAAGGCAAAATGGCCTTCCATTTCATATGGTGTCGTACTAACTTGAGAACAAATAATACATACATATTTTCTTGATAGTATGTGTTAAAGCAGTCGGCATTTAGGACCAAGGGTTGTCAATCTTTGAGGTTTCTAAAAGGAATTGCAATTTATGACGTGTTAGGGTAAACAGTTGGATTACATTTCTGAAATACGTGTTCCATCAGGTAAAATCATTGTGATTACAGGCACTGGAACTGTAAGTTAGTTATGTGTTAAAAGGTTGAAAATGTAAAACAAGTATGCTTGTGCTTAACTACTAATCCCTCTTTGTATCTGCACTGAATAAACTACAAGAAAAGGGGAAAAAATATTTAAATAATAAAACAGAAAAAGTATATGATGTCATTTTGATAAATAATAAGCATTAATACAGCTCAAGGAACTGTTTCATCAGTTGTCCAGCCGTGAGAGAATATTCCAAAATTCAAAGAATTAATGAAAGTTTATAAAGAAGTTATTTTAGGTAAAATTTGCTTCTTTTGTTTGCTTTTTTCTTTCTCCTAATTTCTCCATTTTCTGATGTGTCCTATAACAGCACAGGTTTTCATTTTAACATCCAGTTTCTATTGTTCAGAAATGCATTGTAAATAAAAGCAAAAGAAGAGAATGATTTTAAGAGTTTTGCATATGTTTGACAGCAGAAGGTAATAAACATAAATAAATCTTTAATATTTTCCCTAATTCAGTTTGTGCCATGCAAATGTCAGGACTAGAAAAACAAATCAACAAACATTTCAAGGAAAACAATATACGTAACTTATTTTATATATTAAAAACAACTGTCAAACAATTATGACCTCATATATTAGTTGGTTGTTTTGAAATATTCCTACTAGAATTAAAAAATGCTATGAGGGCCTTTGAGCCTAAACATATTGTGTCAATCAAGAGCACATGCAATATATCTAAAGCATGAGGTAAAAATTTTCTTCATAAATTATTTCATAAATAAATAAGTAATTTGCTTGCAAAAGTTTACAAAAATATTTGTGCTTTTGTTAAGTTCTCTACAGATCTTTTGTGGTTAATGTCAATGAATTGATATAGACAGCATTTTGATCTGTTCTTAAAATACAAAAAGTAACAAGAAGAGATTCTTCATTTCTCAGGCAAACTTCAGCAAGATTGAGTCCGTGAAATTTCATTATTAAATTTTTAAGTGACCATGAATTTGTTGGCTTCAGTACCTGAAGTGTAACTTTATCCTTTCAATTAAAGGACATAATTCACTCTCAGACCTTTGGCTCTAATTTTTCATATAATATATAATTTTGGGTACACTTAATGGTCAAATTTTGTATTATTACAGGTGGAAAAACACCAGCCATCTCAAGGGTTTTGTGCTTGCAAAAGCATGTAATTTAATTTTTTTGAACCAATTTAATCAATGATTGTTTCATGTGAATAAATTCACACTCTTGATGATTGCCTTGGATTTGAGGGTGATGGAGAGGAAGATCACTTCCCCTTTTAAAATGTCATTTAAATCTTGGGGAGCAGAAGGAGATTAGGGTACTAATCCTTGTGATAAATTGTACTATTTAACTTTGCTAAGATGCTACAGCTTCAGATTTTATCACTAAGGATACCAGCTTCAGCAGTTTTAGCTGGTATTAACCCTTTAAATATAGTCAGACCATTTGGATACATACTTCAAAATTTATTTGATCTAATATTTTTAGTTAGTCATGACCAAAGAATGTTTCACTCAGATACTTTTTTTCTGAATAAAAATGCTTCTCACTGTGCCGTGCATATTTCCATAAAAGTCGGCAAGTTAATTTATGACTTTAAAAAGAAAATAAAAGGTCTATATTTCATATACGAATATTTTTTACAGTGGAAATCGGTGGTAGACAGTATTAAATGATTCCAGTGTGGAAATATGCAGGTGGTCATTAGTAGCTGACTATGAGATTTACTGAAGATTTTGATATTAATTTTCCCTGCATGCAGGACTATATATAAATCTAACTCTGTTCCCAAATTAGTTTAAATTGATGGTAATATATGAATAACTCCATGCATATGAGGTTCATTGTCTTCCCTGTCCTTTAGGGAATATATCATTTGTCTCATTGTGAAACTGTATTTTGACTACTTTGTCACCTGACTGGTTTCTCTATTGCAAAAGAATTATTGCTTTTCTACTTATAAAGAGTGTATGGGACACGCTACCAAAATACTTCTGGAATAAACGTGCTCCAAAAAGGAATCACATATCTGCCTGACTAGCTATATTAAATTGAAATAAAAATCATACAGAACAAGGAGTAAGGTACTAGAAGCACATATTTCAATTCAAAATTTTTTATATGATTGGCTTTTTCACTTCTGATAATAGCATGAATGGAAAATGTACCCCTCTTTGTTCTAAAAAGATGCAAGAATCATTTCGTGAAAAATATTTTGGAGGAAATTACTTCATCTTTAGCTCACAGATTCATGATTGTACCTCTCTAAAATTCTAATTTTAATCATTTTGTAGTTTGGAAAAGGAAGGACGTTTCTCCTTTTAGTACAAAATTAGTTTAAACTGACTTTCACCAGTGGAAAAACATGCCACTTAAAGTCACCCAACTGAAGAAAATGAAGTCCAAACGCTCAAGAAATGTTTACTTAGTTTTTAACACCTACTATACTTTGAATCCTGTCATGGTAATGTTTTATGCATTGTTGATCTTTAGAAGTAAAAAAAAAAAAAAACCGCTCAATTCAGTGAGCTTTATGTTGAGGCAATTTTTTCTTAACAATGAGAGAGATGTGGAGATGTGAAGTAGGAAACAGAATGTCCTGCTTAATTCAGAGCTGCTTATCTGCTACTAAAACCCCAAAGAGCAGCATGTATTAATCTTGCAGCATTTTATCTATTTCGTGGTACCCCCTTAAAGCACCCATTGAGCTGCCGGCTTCTCCTTAGCTCAGAAAACCATAGCAACCTCTGTCTGCACTTCTCCAACTCAGGATAGAGTTCAAGTTGTTCTCCTCAAGCCCTCTTGCCATGAAAAGCATGGGAAACTCTGACCACCAACTAGGTGTCCTAAGACTTCTTCTTGCCACAGATAAAGGGCGGGGGGAGGGGACGCAAACGCACAGACACACACACATCCTGCGTCGTTTAATTGGGAGGGAGAAGGGAAAGTAACAACCGACAAGGTAAAAGCACTTTTAGAGTTCTTTTGATTGCTCACGGCAGCATCTCCGAGCGCTTGGGGAACACCGGTTTGGCCGCCACGCACTGCCCCCCACCTGCCCCCCACTCCTGCAAGGTAGGTGCTCGTCTTCACCCCATTATTCCTAAAGCTTTCGCATTTTTCCTTCTTCCCCAGCCCGCACGTTCACCCCTGGGGGTGGGGGCGGGAGGAGGGGGAGAGGCGGGGCGGGAAGGTAGCCGGGTCCCCGCTCCGCGCCGCTCTCATTTGCGGCGCTCCGACTCGGGCGAAGTTCTCGCGCAGCCGGCTCGCCGCGCCCGGGCCCGGTCCCGGCGGGCGGCGGCGGGTGCTGGGAGCCGGGCGGGGCGGCGGCGGCCGCGGCGGCGCGGGGACGCGCGCTGTCTCTTTAAGGGAGCTCGGTCTGGGGTGGCGCTTTCCTCCGCGAAGGCTCCTTTGATATTAATAGTGTTGGTGTCTTGAAACTGACGTAATGCGCGGAGACTGAGGTCCTGACAAGCGATAACATTTCTGATAAAGACCCGATCTCACTGCAATCTCAAGCGTCCTCTTTTTTGGTGCTGCTCGTTTCTCCAGACCTCGCGTCCTCTCGATCGCTCTCTCGCCTTCCTATTTTTTTTTTTTAAACAAAAAACAACACCCCCCCCTCCCCTCTCCCACCCGGCACCGGGCACATCCTTGCTCTATTTCCTTTCTCTTTCTCTCTCTCTTTCTCTTTTTTTATAAAGGGGGGGAGGGAAGGGAAAGGGGGGGAGGCAGGAAAGACCTTTTTCTCCCCCCCCCCAAAATAATCCAAGATCAACTCTGCAAACAACAGAAGACGGTTCATGGCTCTGGCCGCCGCGCCACCATCTTTCGGGCTGCCGAGGGTGTTCTTGACGATTAATCAACAGGTAAGGAGGGGAGGCCGGGCGGGCCGGGGGCCGGGGCCGCGGGGCTGCGGGGGGCGCGGGCTCCCCTCGGCCGGGCCCGGGGCGCCGCGACGCGAGTGCAGCGCCCGCTCGTGTGTGCGCGAAATGTGGGCGATCGCGAGCGGGGAGCCCTGGGAATTAAAAGTGACTTTCTTTGAAAAAAAAAAAAAAAAGCAGAGGGAGAGTGTGCAGAAAGCCAAGCGCAGGCTTCTCGGGTTTCACATGCATTTTCTTTCTTCCTTTTTGCGCGTGTGATTTCTTTCTTTCTTTCTTCTCTTCTGCTCCCTTTTCCCCTCTTCTTTTCCTCCTTTTGGTGGGTCTAAGGCATCTGCGCCTTGGAAACGAGCGACTTCAAACTGCAGTAGCCCCTGGAGTCAGGAGGGTCAAGTTCAGCCGCCGGGGAGGAGGAAAAACAAATCCCCATTTGCCAAAAAAAGAAGTTTCAGGCCGGTGCCCCCTCCCCCTCGCAGCCCCACTCCCCCCTCGCTGTCTCTTTCTGGCTGATTTTAATTCTCTCCTACCGGGCGCAGCGGAGGAGCTGGAGGTGGTTGGACCCGAGGGGCCGCCGCCGCCACCGCCACTGCAAGTTTTCTGGGGGTTCCTGACAAGCGGGGAGCAGACTAGGCACCAGCATGCAGAGTAGTAAGTTGGGCGAACTTGGGAGAGTCGGGAGGGTCTCAGAGAGGGGCCTTCGTGTGGTCCCCAAAGTGGGAAAACAGCACAGGACTGGCTTTGGCTTTGAAGAGTTTGCAAAGCCAGGCTTCAAACTTTTTCCCTTAAAGGCCCAGCTGGGCTGGAGAAGAAGGGTGTCGCATCCCCTGATGCACCCGCCTCAGAGCAGCTCAGGGCAGCCTGGCGGAGGAGTCTGTGCCCTGTCCGTACCATGTGGCAGGGCCTTGCAGCCAGGGCGCTTCCGTAGGGGCTGAGGAAGGGGCAGACTTCCTCTGCGGTGCGGTTGATGCGCCATGTGTCACGCGGGTCAGGGGACACTGGCCTGACAGCGGTGGGACATCCAGGCGGACAGACGCTTTGCCTTCCGTCTAGTTCCTGTTTGGGATCTAGAGAAACGCATCTTTGAAAGGCCAAGGCAAACACCGCTGTGCCTTCAAATAACTCCAGGATTATAGGACCCCATGAATAAAGTGAGGGTGAGGCGGAGGTGGGAGCTGTTTGAAGTGCAAAGCTGTTTTTGTGGCTGGGAAAGCTTTTTTGTTAGTACCTGTCTGAGATGGTGGTGTTTCCCCCTTTCCCCAGGGAAGTCAGTAACTGCTTTATGGCCCTGCGACTCTAAAGCAATTTAAGCTAGAGTGCTAGAGGGACTGGTGGGTTTCAGAGACAATCTTGGACTTATTAAATTTTAGGACCTGCTTTACTTCCCCGTATCTTTTTAGGCCTCAGAATCGATAGTTTGAAAGTTTTGGGGTAGGAGTGATGGATCTTAATGATGAATCCAAATCATGATAGAATATTCATTCCTATCCTATTTTGGAAAATCACGGCTAGAGTTGAAGCGAGGTAAGTGAAAATGAGAAGCTAAGCGGAGAAGTTAAATCGCAGACAAGTTAGGCCGATTCATTGAACTTTTGTAGATTCATTGAACTTTTGTAAATGCACCAGGTGAACAGGAAAGGGTCTGGGAGAGATAATAAGTACAAAGGGAAAATACAGATAGGGCCTGAGACAGAATTACAAAGAAATGATAACTCTAGGCCTGGTTGTTGGCTAAAATTTGATTGTTCAAAGCAAAAATAAAATAGGAACCTTCCAACAACTCTTCAAAGTCCTCCAGCTCTGAAGCTAAAACCTATGGATCTTGCTGGCATCATGTTACTTTCCTGCTGGTTTTAGGAAAAGTTGATCATTTAGAAAAGGCTGCCAGAGTTAAAAATGCAAGGGACAGCAAAGGAAAGTAATGCGGGCAGCCAGTTCTTGACGTGGACAAAATGAGAATGAAAGTTTCTTGAACTCACTGTTGTGAAGTTTTATATGCTGCTCATTTGCTTAGGAGGTTTTCTCAGATATTCCACCAGTTAACGTAAGAAAGCAAATAAGATCTAAAATCGTGTGGGCTTTTTTTTTCTTTCCCCAAGTATGCCAGGGTTGTGAATAAATACAGGGTTTGTATGGGAAGATGAAGCGTTTCCTGTAAGTTATGATGCTGACAGGACAGTCTGGAAATGATACCAACATTTTGAGGATTTTTTTTTTTTTTTACCTTTAAGTGAAAGTTTATTAATGATGTGCTTAATCTTAACAAGTCAAACATATCATTCTTAGAGTTTATCTCTCCTTGGGTTTCATAACTTCCTTTTAAAGCTATGTCCTTGGATAAAAACATCTCTAGATTCAGTTAAATGTACATGCTATATTTGGATGATTCTTTCTGGATATTAATAATGTGAAAATAAAACTTGAGGGGGAATTAGAGTTTTAATGCCAACATTCTAACTTGATTTCTCTAAATGTGGGCATTCTGGAGTTTCATTAGTACTCTGTTGGCAAAATATTATTTACTATCGGCAAGCTGATGTTTATAACTTCCCAATATATCTGTTATATGTTAGGATATATGTGTGTAGAATACTTTTACACACATAATAACTAAGTCTGACACTCTCCAAATAAATGGTGGAACCTAGCAAGTTCCTAACAAAAAGTTTGTCACTCCTTTGAATTCTAGATGCTGTAAGGGTCTGTCTGCTATATAGGTTTTGTCCTTTGTCTCTTAAAGGTAACATTAAAGGTAAGGAGAAAAGTGTCGTAATAGCTGTGAAGTCTGAGCTGATTTTAGAGCTCAGCATTTTGATGACTAATAGTTTAAATAATTTTAGAAAATTTCCTACATAGTTACTTAAAAACCAGTTTAGGATCCAAATCCAGGGTGCTAATCATAAGTGAGTTATACATGCTCCTACCATATTTTTGGTATCATTTAAGTCATGTACCACACCTGAGTTTATTCCGATTTCTACCGTGTTGGTCTCTCTAACACACATAAGGAAATCTTCATTCATGAGGAAAACCTTCAAAACAGGGAAATAAATGCATCTGTGGAAAAGCTGATTTTAAGATTCTAGTACTTCCATGATGTTTCTATTATTGTTATTATTATTAGATGTGTATGTGTGTGTGTAGAGAGATACAGACCACAATTTGCAATTAATGATCTGCACATTTTATTCACAAACCAAGCCAAAGTGTGTTAGGTTTTAATAAACTCTTGTCTTACCTTCTTTGTGGAAGTAAATAAATGTTACTGAGAGTTTTAAGAGGACTTGCAGCAAATTGTTTTTGAATTATAACTTTACTTCATATCTGAAATTGGGATAAATATTGATAACTCATCTTTAAATATTTTTCATAATGCATATATTTAAAAGTTATTATTTTTTACTTCAGTGCTCCTTTTGATAGCAAATAAGAATGTAACAACACTATGCTATTGTGTATAAAAATAGACTTTAAGAAAGTTATGGGCAGGTGTCTAAAATTGATTTAAAGGGAAAATTATTATTTTTGTAATAAGTGATGTACTCAAAATAAAATGACTGGCTCATTTAAAACATATTCTTATTAAGATTTCTCTGGTGTGTAAAATGAAGCCATTCATTCAACAGACTGACAGCTTTCCACTTGGTATTTGCCTTTGCTTAATTTAGTTTCCGCAGGACAGCTAGTGTGGTAGTCTGCATCTGTTTTTGGCAGGCGTAGAAAACTATAAACTCAGACAGTTCTGTCCCAAATTTTGCAGCTTGCAAGTTACAATCAATTTGATAACAACAGGCAAGTTTTATGGGCTTGTTTTCTGTTGTTCATCTTTGGTCAAGCTTTCAGGTAACAGGTTTCTTTTTCTCCCTCTTTTGCCGGCTATGCCTACTAATACCGTTGATAACTAATTCTGAGTCTTGTTTACTCATTTCTCTTCCTTATTTACTATTTATTGAGATTTGGGGAAATTAATGACAGCCTATCTAGACTTGATATTACTTTGATTGCTTAATTATGTGATAACTACCTCTTTGTTTTGATATCATACAGATAGAAGTGAATTCTTTGTTACTGTACTAGTTATTGTTTATGGAATTTTTGTGTCTCCCTTAGACATAATATGAAGATGCTCTTCTAGCCTTTGCCAAGTAGATATTTAATCTAATTCTCTAAGGGTGCTTGTCACGTATAGAAAAGACTAACACACTTTGCAATTATTTATGTTTGAAAAATTGGGCAGATTTTTTTATAATAATCAAAATAATTTACCTCCTAAAAGCTTTAAGCTGTGGATTAAAGTAAATATGCTAAAATACCAAGTCTTGTTTTATACTAGTTTAGTAGCAAACAGCTGCAGAGGGAATAACCACTTTTAAAAATTTATCCTCAAATGTAAGTAGGTCTAAAGCCATTTGTGTATTTGTATAGAATATTGTATCAATTATATATGACCTTTATAAATATCTTTAGTGTTATTATATGGTCACCTTTTGAGCTGTCATATCACTCAGTGGTTCTTATATCCCGGAGAACTGAATTTGTTAGTCTTTGGATTGGTTCTCTGATGGGCATAATAATCTGAAACTTAGTGTGGGTTAGAAAGAGATCTTTGGCTTTAAGGAAACTCCTTTACTGAATTTGCAGTAGGATCTATGAGTGAAAATTATTTGAATTGTTAAGAGTTAGATGGAGAAGACTGACTGGTCACTGCAGGTATAGTAGCTATTATAGTAACGATGTCTACTTTTTGTTATTCCACTTTTTCTTCCTCAAGAGCATAACTCTAAGTAGCAAAAACAAAGATGAAATTATCTATGTACTTCAAATTTGAAGCATCATTGGAAATCGTTTTCTGATTCAAAGCTGCAACTGAAATACAAATAACATTGAAACACCCCAAAGAAGACATTAAGGGTACGCTTGTCGTTCTTCAGTTTTACTAAAAATAATAATTAAAAAACTTTTAATTTTTAAAATGTTTCTAGCTCTTTAAAAACCTGCAGTAAATACTTTACAAGTGGCTAGACACCTTCCCTGGTGGTTTAGTTTATACAAGCAGGAAACTTTCTCTCCTACTCTTTCTCTCTCTCTTTCTTGTTTTCTTTAAACCTACTGACGTAATGCCAAACTTTGCTTTAAAAGAACAGACAGAAGTAATTGGTAGCTTTTAACTTTTAATAATGTTCTGGATTGGTTTTAGTGGCCAAAATGCCATTTTTTTTTTTTTTTTTTAAAGTTCAAGTAAGAACGGGCTTGTGGCCTGAGGAAGAAAGGCTCTGTTGATGCAGTTATTTTTATTCTTGTTTTTCAATCTGTTATTAAAAATCTTTCCTGCTGAGCACTGCTGGATTTCTCCAATTGCTCTTTGTGATGGCTGGTGCATTTCAGGTTACCCTAACTTAAACAGTTTTGGGGTTTGGAGGACAGTGGGTATTTACGTTGCGTTATTTCTTTTTTATTTGGAAAAAAATCCATTTGTTTTTGTTTCAATTGAGATTAATTAATTAAGGTTATCAATGGCCACAGGTCAATGAATATGTTTATATAAAGAATGCTACACCTGTTAGCAGGAGCCTAAAATGTGGAAGTTTAATTGTGACATTAATCATTTTTATGTGCAGAGGAAGGAAAATAGATGAAACTTTACAAAAATGCAGTTTTAGATTGAAAGCATTAATTTTAAGGGTCAGTGTGTTTCCACCAGTGGCTCCTTTTTTCCCTACAATTTTAGATGATAATTTTTAACCCTATTTATCACACAGTATTTTTTAGTTTCTTTTTTTTTAAAAAAAGTCATTTTCTCTCTTTCTGACCTTGCACAGGCAAACAGAACTTTCTCCAATTAAGAGACATCTTGGTGTTGTTGATTGACATCAGGGCAGCTTCAGAAGCTGGCAAGTGGGAAAATCTTTTTAGGGGGCAAAAAGATTTGTGCCAATATTTCCTTCCTCGGGGAAGGATACTCCACTTTGAAATGGGGCCCTCCGCCCCATTTGGTGGGTCAGAACTGAGTACCGTATCGACATTTATGTTGGGAATTGTTCCTGAGGTTTAAATCTTATGGTTCCTTGTCCTGGACTTTGCTTTTAACCCCACATTTGTTCCTGAGAGCTTTTTTCCCTTCTTTACCTAGGATGCATTTAAGGAATAATATATATCGAAAATGAAGTGTTATGCATAGGAGGAGTATAGTCTTTAAGGCATTTATAATTATCATAAAAAGCATTCTGCATATTCCGTGCCGTTGAGTTGAAGTATTCTCTGGTTAGAAATTTGACAGTTTTGATTTACTTCATGTGTTTCTCAGTTTTTCTTATGAGAGCTACAGAATTTAGTTCAAATCAGAGGCATTCCTTCTTTGCTCACTGCTTCTTTAAGATTTGTCAGGAAAAGCTTTAGAAACATAAACTATACGTTGTTCACACCAGCAGAGTAGAGGTTTCTTGGAGTAAGTCTGGATTTATTTTATTTTTTACAAAGTTTTCAAACATATACTTTAAGTTATGGGTATGTCTGTCATTAAATTTTTATTTAATAAATGGTGGTTTGTTACTTCAAAACTGAGGGAAAAGTAATAAAGTTTAGCAAGAAGAAAAAAGGGCAGAGGGAGGTGTTTAGAGCTGCGATCCTTTAATATCAAGCAGTGTGTTTGCTGTTAAGTGGTAAGGAGGGGTTGGGGCAGACTTTGTGGAAGATGATACAAAAAAAAAAAAATCCATCAGTTGCGCATATGATGCCCTCCCCTTAAGGTTTACTTAAACAATACGTTTCGGTTTTGCCTCAAACCATTCTGCACCACCTCTGCTCCAAGAATCCACCGCTATTGTGGTTCCTGAGAGATTAAGGATGACACTTTCTGTTATATAATGAACAGCAGTATTGTTTGAATAAAGGTAACGCATTTGATTTCTGTAATTTTTTAGCAGGTAGTAATAGGATACTTAGAGGAATCCTAGCAGTGGGAATGCCTGAAAGTGCTTGATGTATCCATGATAGCTATATTAAGTTTAAATTATTGCTGATATGTATGCATGCTGTTTTAGGTGTGTTTTATGTATGTAATGTATGTGGACAGATAATACTTAGATATGCCTTGATGGTGGAATTTAATATGCTAAACTATTAACTCTGCGCTTTAAACATGAATCTTTTAAGGAGCTGCATGATCTACTTTATGAAGTCTAGAAGTTCAAAATGAGTATAGAGTTTAAACATAATGAATCAATCATTATTATAATACTTATATCTGTTCTGAATTTACTAAGGAATTTTTAAGAATTAAAAAAACCTGTATATCAAAACGACACCTTTCACTTATTTTAATAAGTGTTTTTGAGGTCATTTTTTAAAGTCCCATTTCTGTTGAGAGGAGTAGTTAAGTGACAGTCCTGTTTCTGAATATATCATTTTATGGGCTAGCACTTTGTAGTTTACACTTTTATCATCTCAAAACGTTATGTGGAAATAATATGGAACACGTAAAGACTCTGTACTATGACCCAATGCGTTTTCCCTAGGGTGATGGATTCTGTGCGTCACCCAAATGTGATGCTATTTGCCAGGCTTGTAAGACTGGTTTGGAAGGTTGCTGTATGTCCTATTTCATCAAGCAACACAATACAACAACTTTGGTATCTAGGTAATTGACACCGTCAAAATAGCCCCAGAAAATGTTCCAAATACTTTTAAGTAAGTCAGAAGTTAACTTATATATTCAATTTATTTAGCACTTGAATAAACAAGCGACTTACTGCCAGCTATTTAAGCCTTCAATATTAGATAGATAGTGTTAGAAGGAAATATACAAGTGTCCAAGTGTCCAGTTTATTTTTTGTTTTTTTTTTCTTTTTGAAGAGAGCATGGTTCTCTTATTCGCATTAATAATAGGTTTATTTGTTAATTACTTTGTATTTATGATAATGAGTAGTATAGTATTATAAACAATAATAAACATTTATATTATCTAATGTATATGTCCCAAGCTTTAAAAAAACATTAATATTATTATAATATTAAATTGAGTATTAAAATAATGAGGAACAAAGCTAACACTGTATAGGATGACAGATAACACCACAACTGCTATTGAAACACTAAAAATATCTTAGCTGTAGAAAAAGAGAGATCAAAAGGATTTTGCCTCAGAACTGTTTTTACTTGTAGAATTTGGACAAAATGTATAAAGCTTACAAATCAATAAACACTCATAACACGTGCTTCTTGATTAGATGCTACAATATGGCTTTCCGAGAATTCTTGTGAATCGCGATTTTAATTTCTCCATATATTATGTAGAAGATCAGAGACGTTTGTAAAAATATACAACAGAAGTTAGTTTGCGAAATCTAGTTTCTCTATTACATGATACACTTCATGTGTAGAAGGAGCAAGCATTACTAATCTAGTTTTAGCTTTTTTTTCCTCTCTAAGCTATGCACAAGTGCAGCATATGAGTTTGTGACTTCATATTAACTAAATGCGTACATGTACGTGCACATATCTGTATTCTCACTTGTATAAAATGTTTTTGCATGACAGGCACTACATGGAATTTTAACATATTATGTATTTTTTGAAATGACTTTAGTCTTTGTAATGTCCATTTTAATTACTTAATGCATCCCGACACCTATTTAGGATTAATTTAATTATAATTTTGGTTCTGAAACTAGAGCATGAATGACAAAACAAATTGAAAACTGAATTCTACTTGTGCCTAGTCTGTGATGTCACTATCTGCACATCATTTTTAGCTTTGCAAGATGTAGAAATCAATACATAAGCCCATTTTCCTTTTAATATTATTAAGTAGATCTGAATGTATAAAAAGTTCCTAAAAGAGAGTTTGCAATTTGTTTTTGCTTTACTTTTTGATGCCATTAAATATTTTTAAAAAAGAATCTAGCTCACTTTACTTTTAAAAGATACTATTTAACTGATGCAAGTTTGGTTATATATATTTTAACTTTAATCAAGGCCCATATTACTAAATTTTCTCAATACATATTAGTCTAATTGTTGAATGAGTAATACTTCTTTATCAATTATTTCTTGATGTACTTTTGAGATCTTTTAAAATCTTATGTCTCTTCTATATTTGACTGCTAAATTTTTATTTTAATAAATGAATTTAAATTATAAAAAAAATAATAACGATGATGTTTAAGACCGTCTTTAACTTATCAATCATTGGAAACATACTCTTTGTAAAGATTATTGCAAAATTTGTTCCTCAGTTTTGAAAACTTAGGAAAGTTTTAGAAAATAATTTAGGTACGAGTGGCTAGTGTAAGCAGTTAGACATAAAAGTAATGAGTAATGTAAAATTTTATTTTCTGTAATTTATAAGCAAACAGTAAGAGATGCTTCTTTTTTGTATTTAGAATGAATTTGCATTACATTCTTTGGATATAAGATGTAGTAAACTTCTATAAGAATCACTGTCATCTAAACCTCAATTATAGCAAACTGTTTATGCTACTCTATCCCATCACTTTATTCTATTTTTAAATGTCCTGTATTTGACAATTTATGCTGTTGAAAGAATGTCTTAATTGTAGATTTACAACACATTTTATTTTTCCTTTGTACTTTGATAAGCTTTAACTAAGAATGTTGTCACTCAGAATGTTTTAGGCCAATAGTAAAAATCATAATGTACACATCTTGTATGTAAATATGTGTACATAATCTTGCATGTTCACTTTGCCAAACATTTAACTCTTTAGTGTTACACATATTTGTATACATTGTATGTACACACATGTCTTGCATTTTTTACTCCTAGAATAATTCAATGTATTATTGTTAACATTTAATTATGTATATACATGTTCTTCCCACTCCCTGAGTAATTCAGCATATCACTGGTAATAATAGAATTTAAAAACTGAGACCAATAATTAGAACTGGAGAATTGGAGGTAGATCTTAGTGTAAGCAGGTTTTCCTCCTTTTTGTTTTTCCCATTTTCAGTTCCTTCTTAAAAAGATATATATAGACATAGATATGTATCTGAACAGAAGGGGGACTAGGATACTGTACAATCCATGATAACTTAAGGAACTCTTGATGCATATGGCTTTATTGATTTATATGTTTTTGACATAGGAAACTTTGACCTCTTTGCCTGTGGTACTTGGGGAATTTTATAAAGCCATTGGGGTCACACTCATCAGTTCCGGCTTTGCGTGACAAAAAGCATTCTCTAGCTTCTGGGGTGCTACTGTGCTGTTTTCCTTCAGTAGCAGAAGATCCTGGAAGTTAATTTGGCATTTGGAAGCAAAACTAGAATTCTTTCCTTTTGAAAGTCTTCTGGATGGTTTTCAGAAGAGTAAGCAGAGATCATGGGCCGCGTGATGTCCTTGATTTTAGATGCTAAAGAAAATTATGCTGAGACCAGGCATGCTTCCTCTGGATTATTCTGCCATGCTTTTTAGTATATTTTCCTTTTTTTCTTTTCCCTTTACTCTCCTCCCCCTGCTTTGAGATCTATTATTTCAGTTTTTGGAGGAGTAAAGGATTACCCTTTTAGTGAAAAAATGTGCCAGCTGTAGGATTTTTACCAACATTTCTTTATAATATTTATATTTTGGAGGCAGCAGTATAAGAAGAGGAGGAAGCTTATGTACTGTAAAATAGTAATTTCATTTTATTGTTTGCTGTTCAATAGGACTTTGCCATTCCATTTCCATGAGGAAATGCATTGAATGAAAGTAAATAAAGTTGTGGTATAATTTTGGCATAATTATAAACACCAACTGTGACATATTTCTGGCAAAAAAATTAAGTGAATTTTAGTCACTCAGTACTTCCACCAAATTCTGTATTCCAAGTTTATAAATATGAGTTTGACCATTCAATCATGGATGATGCTTGAAATGCATGTTATCTTGATTTGGAGAATAAGAGAACTTAAAAGATTGTCACCATTAGTATGTTTTAGATTCCCAAGAAGTAGAATGCCAAGTATCATGTTATCTACCCTTTGAGGTCTTTAGTAAAGAGCTTAGTTGTTGTTTATGGTAGCTTATATTCAATAACGTCAAGCGCAGGCTGCTTAACATATTTGTGTGTTGAGCTAGTGTTGTTCAATAAATGATTGTATTTCCATCAAGGTTTAGGGAGTAGCATTAACATAAACTAGAATAGTAACCATCTACCAAGGATAGTTCTGAGGTTTGGAAGTTGTAACTAATTTTAAGGTGCTATGACATAAATATCATAATAGGTAGAAATATTCAGAGTGATCACCTTTTATAAAAGTTAACTTCTATCTTTCATGTCTAGGAAAATATAACAGTGAATGTTTACGTTTTGTATGTTTTGTCTCCAAGCAGAAGAAACTGACAGTTTTATGTTTTAAGTGCCGAAAGTTGTTCTTGGCTAAGCAGTCCTAATCACTGGGATGTTAACTTGAATTTTTGTCTTTAAAAAGGTTTAGATTTTTAAAACGAAATATGCTCCCATTATTTCCAAATTGACATCCTGTGTTCTGGATTGGTTTTTAGAGAATTGTTTTCCAAATTCTCTTGGATTGCTTGAAGTCCATTGATTTTGAAATATTTAGTTTTGTTTTTGTTAAAGCTTTTCAGAAAGGAGAGGAAGTATTTCATCTTTTTAGGGTTTGCTTATTATAGAACGCTTATTATTTCACATACAATACAAATTAATTTTGCATTAATTTTGTATTGGTTTCTTTTGTGGTGTTTTTTTCAGAAACTTGTTTTGATGCATCAGAAATTTACATATCAGTGATTTTAGTTCTCGTGTGCCACACTTTTTTTGTGATAAAATGTCTTGGTCATTTCTAAGCAGTCACTGGAGGGACATCCTTTCACATGTCATTTTCACATTTTTATTTTTACTTCAAAAAAGAGTGGTGTTGGAAAATCATACAGTATTCTTTGTAGTTAATTGAAAATTATAAATGGTGTAAATTACATGACATTTAGTTGTTTCTCATTTAGATATTAGGCATTTTGTACCTGAAAATTAGAGTGAAGGAAAAAGAAAAAAAAGTTACCCAGCTTTGGAATTAGTTTAAGATAGTTCTGTGGAATTCTTCAAAAATAATAAGAAAATATAAAATACTGTCAATGCACAGGATTAAAATTAAATTTGTATTTAGTGGAAACTTTAACCTGACATATTTTAATGTAAAGACATTTTGGTATAAAGAAAACTTTCTCTGGTTCACCTGCATTTTATATTATTTTATTTTTTGCCGACAGCTGCTTTTCTTAAGATGATCGGCATTCTTAAATTATAATTGTGTATAAAACAAATAAGGCTGTTACCATAAAGCAGTACTAGTTCTGCACAAATATCTTAAAGATTATTTTTTTGAAAGAGTTTCCTTTGGAATAAATGAATTAGGCTCTAAAGAAATAGATACCAAATTGCAAACTTAGTACCCCTAACAGATCACCCCTACTGTCCCTTGGAAAAGGGAATTGGCTCTGAGAAAGCACATAATTCCCTTTTCTAGTTGAGTGTATTTAACAGTATTTTGGTGTCTCCACTGGTAAAAATGTGGGCATTGCAACGCACCACCTCCTTGTTTGGTTCCCGTGATGTCAGGCAAACATATTGCCAAAACCTTTGGTCCGGTGTAATCACAACAGTGTTGTGGAATTAGGATAATGTGATGATTTCAAATCATGTTAATGTGTTATTTCCAAAGTGTAATTTAAAAAATTTACCCATTTGGAATATAACAGAAGAGCCAGGATAGTGTTTTTGGATTTAATTCAAAGCCTCTAGATACAGATAAAGAACGAAAAATTCAACAGCTCC
The DNA here is from genome assembly GCF_020740605.2 of Lemur catta. Classification (NCBI taxonomy): domain Eukaryota; kingdom Metazoa; phylum Chordata; class Mammalia; order Primates; family Lemuridae; genus Lemur; species Lemur catta. The sequence continues at coordinate 45,502,016 of NC_059136.1, forward strand.
TTTCATCTTTTCCTAATGTCGGAGAAAATGGGAGTTTATTTTCACAAACATCATTGTAGAAATAATTGGTTAACTTAATTTTGACAAAAGATGATTATGTAAAAATATTAGCTAAATTTCAGAGTCCGACAGAGTGTACATTTTATTTCATTAGGTTACGTTAATAAAACCACGTACAAAAAGAAATAAACAGAAAAATAAATTAGATCACTTTTCTGAGGTCAGATGTAGGGTGAATGGTGTAGCTTTTGAGATAATTCTCTTAGTTCTGTAATTTTGCTATAAAATTTGGCCACCATCTATTTTGCTGGTATACACATTGCGTGTGCATAAGTGTATAATGTTCTGCTTCCCACAAAAGGGTATGGGTCCCGCATTGAGATACTTCTAACATTCTGTTGTTACCGAGAGGTAGACCCTGGCCAGTGAAGCACTTCTTTTCTCAATGGCTGAACTTTCCTCAGCTGGTCAGTCTGAAATCTGCTGTTCAAATTTGGTTTTGTTCCTTTGTTTTTCTTTAATTCGGGTATATTCAGAGTGACCATAGGGTCATATTTTATTTTGAGTGATAGAATGGAGTTGAGCTGCTATCCATGCTAGTATAACCATCGTATTTTACAAAGGAGAAAACTAAAGATAAAATTAAGTGACTTTCCCATACTTGGAACTGGAACTGGTGTCTGGTCACCATCTTAATTTATATGTAAAAAACTAGATGGTTTAATGTTTGTTAAGGAAATCTGCCTCATATATGAAATTCATTAATCTCTATTTTTTCTTTTGCACATGGATACAAGAATAGAATTAAAACATCATTTATTAGTATGCAGTGAGAAATTGATGATTATATAAAGAATTAGTTGATACATTATTTCTTTATCAATACCTTATGAAGATATGGGAGTGAAATGTTATCACGGAAGGTTAAAAATTTACTGTTAAATCTAGGCTTAATGTTTCTTTCAAACACTTTAGCAAGAGAAGCCTCTTTGGATTCACTTATATAAAATCTAGTTGGTGCTGAAAAATTGGTTATGCAATGGTCATTAATAAGAAGCTAGTTTGTATTATTCTTTTCCCTTTAGCTTAATATATCTCCAACATTTATGTATAAAGAGACCAATTTTTTAAAAATAATCCATTTGAATTGAGGATTTTTTTAATCTTTCAGGAAACTGTATTATTTTTTATTCATAGTAGCCATAGCTCCCTTGGCAGGTTTAAAAACTGTGGAAGGCATCTGTGAGATTAGTCCTGAAATGTGCAATTAGTTATTAAAATGTTGAGAAACCGTTCATGGCATTTTAGATAAACTCAGCATTTATAAAAATAAATTAACAAAAGAAAAATAAAAGAACTTCATTTATTTTAAATGTTTTCTTGTTAATCCTATCTTTTGAATGATAAATTTCAGCTTCAAATGTAGTGAAAATGGAATATTTTAAAATATAAATTTAATGTCTCCCTTTTTCTTTTAGAATTTTTTAACTTTCCATTTTTAGCCATGACCCTACTACATGACATGGATACAATTTATTTTTTGAATTGATTATAGTTAAGCTAATTTTAATCATTTGGTGGAGTGGAAAAACAGGGAGAAATCCCTATCTTAGACTTCTGAGGTATTTTACTTAAACCTCTTGTTTCTTATCTTTTGCTCCTAAAAGTTATATTGTATAATCTAAAGGATAAATGCAAGCCCCCAGAAGTGAAATTTACAGTCTATAACCCCAGTGCTACTGTCATTTCCATTCCTGGATTTTATTGTGGTGAACACCATGCAGAAAGATGCTGAACTTAAGACATTCCCCAAACTCCTTCTGATGACAGCTCCTTCAAGTGACTTTGGAAAGCAGGAGGAGGTGTGTCAGGCTTTGAAAAAGGGCTGGGCTTGTCCAGGGTCTGTATTTGAATCCACTTCATCCTGAGTTGCAAGTTGAAGAAGATAATGTATTTTCATTTACATCGGTCTTCCTTTCTGTCTCTTAGCCAGAAGGCAGGTTTTTGCTTGTTTTTGGTTTTTTTTTTTTTTTTGGTTTGGCTGTTTTATTTCATTAATGTTTCCTGCAAGTGAAAAACTTTTATCATAAATAGCTTATAAATAGCTATTCCTTTAAAATAGAACAGTTTGCTTGTGGAAAATAATGATCAGTTCGATAAAATCAATTAAATCAGAAAGTTATGAAATGATCTTTAACATTAAAAAGCACTTCTAAAATGGTGAAGGAACCATTTTGGCTATTATGCTGATCATCCCACATAAAATCTCTTTCTTGGTGTGGTGAGCATAATATATGAAGAAAGGCTGAAAACTTCCATTATTAATACATAATTATCTAATTTTTCCTTTCTCTTTCTATGGCTATTATCTCTATATAGCTGAATTTATTTTTCACCCCGAGTGTGAATTATAATTTATTATCCAATGTGTACCTGATAGAACCAGAGGAAAATCCTATTAATGCTTACCTAGTCCTAGTTTTTTTTCATGATTTTGTTGATGTTATTTATTTTTTACTTGATTCTCCTCCTGTATACCAAATATCTCTTTTTCGTTTTTGACTCTAAGAGATTGGAACCTTACCATCTATTCTTGGCATTGCAGATCAAAATAAGGCAAAATGGCTCTTACTGTGAGCTTTGTTTATCAGAGAGTACTTTTTTATAGATTTTTAAAACAGGTCATACCCAGATAAAGTTTAAATCAGATGAGTTGCTGTATTTTATTTTTATTTCCACTTATTAAGGGATTTGCTTTCCCGTTAAATCAGTATACACTTATTTTTACTTCCTCTGAATGATAGCTATGCTAACATACTTACTTACTTTTGGTAAACCCTTTTCAGACATTCTTTAAACTATGTTATGCTTGTTCTCATGGCACGTATTTGTGAACAAAGACTATCCTGGATGTTTTATGAAGGTAGTTAAATGGTATTATTGTCTCCCCATTTGGATTATAATCCAGTTGTTCATAAGCCATTCTTGGAATCTAGGGAACGTCCACATGCAATTCTGTAGCTAATATATGGCTAATAAAGCTGAGAGATAAGTTAGTATTTAAGCACTGGATGGATTTGAGGTAATAATCAAGAAATACTGAATTACAGCTCCTTTGAAAGTTTAGAAAAATACAAGGTAAAACAAAACAAAAGAGTACTTTTTATTTATTTCCAGATGGATTTCATCTTGTATGTGGCATGGCACAAAGTCAAAATGTTGCTCTTTGAGATTTATTAATTAGAATGTTTTTAAGCTGGATATGGAGTCCATTCTTTTTCAGATAAAAGATAAACCTACTCCGATACAAAAATAACCTCAGAGTGGAGAAGATATTGAATGCCTGAATCTGTGTTTTGTTTCTTGTAAATCTCCATTTCTCAACTGCATGAAATCTGCCAGGGCTCCTCTGTTTGTTGACACTGCTGTATGGAAGTCACCGGTGGCCTCATGGAAGCCAAGCCCCAGTGGTCTTTCCATCTGACTGCATCTCTCAGATGAATTGGATGCTGCCAGCCATTCTCTTGAGTATCTCTCCTGGCTTGGCTTCTGGGCACTGCATCTCTGCCACACTTTTTCTAGTCTGTCCTTGAATTTCCTCTTAATCTCTGGACTTTTCTTTGAGGATTTTATGCTTTCAGCTTTTAATCCAAATGAAATAACTCCACAGCCTTTACCTCTAGACCTAACCTGGCTCTGAGTTCCAGTATCAGTGGCTTTCAACCTCCGTAAGTACTTGCTTATAAACTTGTTTATCATTATTAGCTTTGCATTCAGCACCCTTCCATCTGCCCTCGGTTTATATTCCTTCTATACTACACCGTGTTGTCTCTTCTTAATATAGTGTTTACTAGTCCCAGAACATTCCCAAACCAACCATTGTTCATGTTCTTCCCTCTTTATGAAATGCCTTTCATATAACCTTAACTATCGGGAGTCTATATAATACCTATTCCTTAGAATATTAACTTCTGTAATTCTTCTTCCTGAAGCCTTATACTTTCACTCGTTTAGGTTTAAACATCCCTGCCTTTTGCTCACATTTATCTGTGGCTTCAGTGTAGCCCCTATCCAAATCTACTTGACATCGCAAGCCTGAGGAGAGTGAGAGCACACCCCATTCATTTTTGTTCTCTTTACAAATGCCTTGGATATATATAGTTGTTCTCAAAAATGTTGCATTAAATGGGCACATGGGGAAGAAGCCTTTGGCTGGCAAAACATAGGAGTTTTAGGTATTGAAAAAATCGTGAAATTGGATTGTCAGGTTTCAGAGAGGAAAAGGATTATCTGGTGTTGTGTATGTAATGGTTGCTCCTTGAAATTTGCCCTCATGTATTGTTCCTGAAGTATAGTATTGCAGGTTACAATTTACTATGTTGTAGTTTACAGGGTACTTTCAAATCCTGCCATTTACTGATTAATGCCATCTAACCAAGTGGGACAGTGTTGGTGAAACTGAGGCAAAGGGAGGCCTGAATACATTTGAAAACTATAAAAAAATGAAAATATAGACTGCCTTGTTGTGCTTTGCTGATATTATATCTGAGGTACTTTGAAGTAATCAAAGACTCAAGATTATAAACATTAAGGATAATGATGTTAGGCTCTAAGGTCATGACTCAGAAACGTGCGGTTTTAACTTACGTGTGTTGAGTGTACTTCAGCCCAAATGTTCTGTTCTGATGGTTGAGGACAATGGCTTGCGTATTAGTTTCAGGATGAAAGTTACCTGTGAGCAGGTCCAGCGCTTCAGTGCTAAAGAGGTAGAAGATTTAACAAGAATATTGATGAATAGGGTTTGTTAGGAGCTGAGCAGAAGCATAGATGATGTTGCTTTGTGATGCCCAGGTTTATGGCAGTGTGAAAGGATATTGGACTTCCTTTTGCTCTTTTTAATATCCATGTCTCCCTGAGAGATGGGTAATAAAATGATAACTGAATAATAGCTGCTGAGACATTTTTGATGTTGGGACAAGAATGCCTGAGATTTCTTTGAATGTTTGATTTTTACTAATCACTTTTAATTGCATCTTAAAGGCCTAGGAACTATTTTGAAGTTTTTTGTTTGTTTGTTTGTTTTAGTTGTTTGTTTTTTTTTTTAAGACCATATCCTTGGCCTTCCTTGTGTAGTGTTTTTTTTTTTTTTAACTAAAAAAAATTTCTTTTGTCTGAGAATTGGGAAGTCCCTTTGATTTACCATGTGATTCTGTTAAGCACCTAAATATTATTTTAAACGGCTCTGGAAAATTATTAAGACTTGCTATTTTTGTGCATTCCCAAATCTGTATGGACGTGGAATCATGAAGAAGAAATCAGGGAGAACATCTCTTTAATGAATGTCTTTGCTTCTAGGACAGTTCATTACTTGTAGAACTTGCATTTATCTATTTCTTCCATAAAACAAAACATTCCAAAGCTTCCCAGAAACCTTAGCTAATTGCATTTTTCAAACATAATTTTCTGATGTCACCTTATGTCTATCAGCAACTTTACAAACCCTTTGAAGGAGATAGTTGGGTATTTAAAAGTATTGTCTGCTTGATTTTTGCAAACTATTTAAGTGATAGTGGAAAGGGTTTCACTGAAGAATACATTCTAGTTAATAAGTAGGGATTTTTAAATCCTCTGTACTTTTCCACAACTGAAGGGGTGCATACTTTTGGTTGAAAGTGAGTAGGCGAAATTTAGTCCTGCTGTTCTGGTAGCCTTGGTGGCTTTAAAAATCTCTTTATTGCCGTTTCATAATCCCTGACATGACTGTCCAGTTCTCCTGTCTGCTAAATGCAGAAATGGAGGAAGAAAATGTATGTTTTGGCTCCATTCAAATGTTCCTTATCAGACTGTATGTAGGAGGGGATGCTGTTGAAGATGCTTCTATTTGCCAGCTGCACAGCATGTGTGCTGGGCTGGTTTCCTGTCTGCTAAAGCTGTGTGGTGCCCTTTAACGATGGGAAGGAGGACATTATTAAATGTGTCAGGCTTAGTGTTTTCACTTGTGAAAATCAGGGAGCAGAGGGCATGCAAACTTTGCCCAAAGGCTGGACACAATTTGCATAGAAATGAGCTACGTGTAGTAACAACTGATTTGGTAGATGCTTAGCTAACACCGATCACAAAATAAAAGCGAGAGCAACCACAGACCATAGGTGAGTCAGGTTTACAGGAGAAAGGCTGCTTTACCAAGAGGTTGGTCTTCTACTAGGGGCCACCTGAAACTGCTGATCATGGTTTACATTTGTTGAACATGCTGCTAAGTATATTAGCTTCACCTGAGAAAGAAACTGCTGTCATCTTCATTTTACAGAAAGGAGGGAACTTGTTCCTGGGGAAGTTTAATAAATTACCTAGGTTACAACAGGTTGCGAGTAGCAAAGTCAGGATTTGAACCCAGGCAGTCTGGCCTGCACCCTGAGACTCCCTAAGTGGTTCTACTTTGTTTCTCACCTGGTGAGTGAGTGAGCAAGGTTTTTTTGAGTTGCTGTGCCTTCCAGGGTAGTAATAGGGTTTCAAGGACTTTTTCATACTAACTGTCCCAATCTGCTTTGTTCTTAGGCCCTAATTCATTGTCAGGGAGATAAAGCCATCAGCTTCATATATGAGACATTTTAAAAAATGTTTTTAGTAATAATTCTAGAAACATCCAACTTATGCTCTTTCTGTGGGGATAGCAGCAATCTCTTGTAAAAAAAAAATGTGTATTAGTCTAAGTAACTGCCTCTTCTTGGCTCCATTACAGTAAAAAGGCTGTGATCAGCACACTCTTGTAAGGGGAAGTTGTTGAATGACATGGGATGTGGTACTGTCCTGTTAATCCTCGTGGCTTTGTGTTTCTTAAATGTGTTTGCGCTTCTGGGGAGCAACCCCTTCCCCAAATGGGGTCTTGACAGCCTGGAATTCTGACGCGGCTTATGTGTAGACACTTGGTTTGGGTTTGCCTTAAAAATATCAAAACTTTTATCAGTTATCAGCCGGCTTGTCTAAGTTGGATTTTTCCTTAAAAGTCATTTGTATTTTATGAAAGAGCGTTAAAGACCCAGCGTGCTTTAGCAGATAGTGTTAGAGAAGTAAAACCCAAGCGCAAAATTTCTTTACATTGTTTTTCCTTTTATTTTTAAGGAGAAATTAAAAAAATCAGAACTGCAGGTCAGTCACAGAAATAGGATTCCATTTTCGTTTCCCCGATCCTGGAGAGGCCCCCGTGAGAGTGAGCCGGTCGTGTCCTGGAGGAGGGCTGCCGTCCGTGGCCGTGGCGACACGCCGGGAGCCGCGCGTGCGCGTCGGTGGGGTCGGCTTTCGCGGGACCCCCGGGCCTGCGGCAGCCACCACGCGTGCTCGGCGCCCTGGCTGTGGGCGTGTTGTCGCGGGAAGTCCCGCGGAAGCAGTTGTGCGCGCTCGCTCCCCGTCACCTCGCGCGTCCCCTGGCTGGGGCGCCGCGCCCGCCGCCTTTCCCGCGCCTCCGCGCGCTGCTCCCGCGCTGCCCGCCTGGCGCCCGCCGCTCCCGCTGCTCTGCTCGCGTCCCCGGCCACCCTGCCCTCCTCCCCGCTTCCCAGCGCGGTCTCTTCTCTCCACAAACTCTCTTTCCTCTCCTCTTCCCCCTTGCTTCCTCTTTGGCTCCTGGCCTTGCTTGCTTTGACGCGCTGATTTCCTCTTGCCAGATCCCAAGATGGGTTCAGCAGCGGTGACTCGTCTTCAAATCTTACCATTCCCCTGTGATCGCTGTGCCAACTGTAGGGACAGTTGCCAGTTGAGATAACTAAAGTACTAGGTTTCTCTTAAAAATTAATTAAAAAAGTATTATTAGTCTTTAAATCGGGAACATACTTTCTCATATGAAGTTTACAAGGGGCTGTTGAAAGTATGTCTGATGTTTTGAAGTCTATTACACAGACCTTGAGTAGATGGAAGCGTTGTCTCATGCATTCTCAGTCAAATTTATGAATAAAATAAACATAAGAAAGTCGTGCTCTAAGTCAAATTTTATGTTATAATTTAATAGCTTTTATGAGCATGTGCAGCCTTTTTTTGGAGCGGCCGATGCTTCTATAATTTTGGTGTTCTGGGAATTGAAGTCTTTATATTTTTCTTAACTTACAAATTTTAAGACAGTTGCTGTATGTGGATCCCTATCCAAATTTTCTCCTTCTTTACATTATCAAGCTTAGTTTAAAATTAATTCTTGTTAAAGACATGCTTTTTACACCCTCTGCATTAATGTCCTTTTTTAGAAGTCCATATTAGTCAGGCTGTATCATGAATATCATGGAACATCCTTATTTTTCTTAGAGCTACTCCGAAATTCTTACTATTAAATGTAAGACTTATTTAGCAACGATTGAAATATATTGATTTGTATAATTAACATCCAACTGCTTCATTTTTGCCTTGAAGATTCCAGTGTGCCTAACAGTAGGTAAGGAAAATAGCTGATAATATAACTGAATGTGAAGTGATCATTTTAACTTGTAGATGATGGAGTTTATGTATTGACATTTTCATTAATTTTAAAATTCAAAAAGAAAACAAAATAAGAAGTGTAGATCCTTCTTTTTAATTTGCAATAGTTTAACTTCCAGTATTGCTTTCCATAGGGAGAGTTTTTAAATTGATATCCTGAGTTGATTTCATAAGATAAAAGACTAGAGATGTTTTATAAAAAAAAGCAGTTGTCCCTTGACTATATGAAATGATTTCGTATAGCAAATCTTTTTTAAAATAATATGCTTTAAAGGAAATCATAACCTCATGATAAAAATATTAACAATACTAAACCAATTATTAATGAGTACTATTCTTTCCTCAAACATTTTAAATGAATAATTACCCTGTTAAAATGAAGGTTCTAGAGGCACAGTATGAGAAACACCGGTTCTAATATACAAATAATAAAGACTTGAGTCTGTCTACCATATATTTTTCTCACTGTTGGAGGAGCCATTCCTAGAGTAATGGGATGTACTTAGTACTTCAGTGGTCATAAATGTGTATCACGATATTTTTTAATCTTTTTGTTTTGTTTTGCATTTTTCTACAAGTCTACAATTTCTACAGTTTCTACAGTTTTCTACATTTTGGCATCTTTACAAGCTTATTTGTTCTGCAGGTATACACAGTACAAATTAAAATAAAGAAGACTCAGGCATCCCAGTGCCGTTTGGGACGTGCGATTGTCTGGAATAGGCTTATGTCCAGCCATGTTTAGATTTGATAGGTTGTAGCTATGTTTTCCTTTCTGTAGTGTGGCGCCGAAGGAATACAATCAACTTTAAAGTAAGTCTGTTCTCTAGTTTATAGTCCCTCCACCTGTAGGCTGTGAATAATAATACCTGGGCAGGTACTGGTTTTGGGGGAAGAATCAATTTCGGTAAGATATGTAAAACAGGTTTGGTGAGTGCCAAAGGGCTGTGTGAATATTTATAATAATAATAATAATTGTTCTGTTTCTAACTGTTGTAATTTCCGTGTGTCATTAACTATGGGAGTGCTCATTAGACTTTTCAAAATGGTGTTTGTAAGGCCTCATTTTATCTTTTAGTTTTAAAAATTATATTTAGGGTATATACATAGACAAAGTAAGATTTCTAGATGTCAGCTATTGTAGGAAAGAGTGGCATCACATTATTCTAAAAGGCTAGCTTGATGTCATTCCCTTGATAGAATATACATGCCTTAATTCATTAGTTCTCTTATGTATGAATTTTTGTCCTATAAACTTTAGTGTTCAAGAGTGCTGAGTTCAAACTCACTCTGAATTGTAAAAATTCTTGAAAGATTTTTGGGTTTTTTTTTTTTTTTTTTTTACATCTTTTTACTCTTTGGGTCACTAATGACCTATGACATCATTGTAACGTTTTTTGGTATTAGTATTAGTACTTAATTTTAATACATGACTTAAAATCATGACTTTTAATAGTAAGCTTTTTTGCTGCATTAGTTTCATGAAATTTCTTCCTCTTCTCCTAAATGAGTCTTACAAAATTCCCCTTCAGAATTAATCACTGTCTTAGTTGTCATGAGGTTGTGGTAACTTTGTCTGAATACATCAGACCCTTTCCTGAGGGGTAGTATCTAAGAGATAATGTTTTGTGGTTCTCTCTGGATATTTTAAAACTTATCTTGTTTTTTCATATGTGGAGTATATGCCACATGATCATAAGCACTTTGTTAATAAAAATGATTTTTTTTTAATTACTGAGGTCACCTAGTTTTTCTGCAGGAGAGTAATAAATAGAAGTCATGTGATTCCATAACCACTGTAGGGTCTACTCTGTGACATGGTAATTCTGAGTTATGATTTACAACCACCTATTCTAAATTTTCAAGCTAAGTGTGTCTGTGTATGTGTGTGTGTGTGTGTGTGTGTGTGTGTGTGTGTGTGTGTGTATAGACACATAAAGGCATACCTCATTTTATTGAGCTTCACAAATATCACTTTATATGTGTCTGTATATACATATATGTATATGTGCATATACATATATATATAAATATATTGAGAGTTTATGGCAGCCCTTCATCTAGCAAGTCTGTCGTCACCATTTTTCCAACAGCTTGTGTTTACTTTGTTTCTCTGTGTCACATTTTGGTAATTCTCACAATATTTTACACTTTTTCATTGTTATTATATCTGTTGTGGTGATCTATGATCAGTAATATTTCATGTCACTATTGTAATTATTCTAGGGGTTCCACAAACTGTGCCCATATAAGACAGTGAACATTGATAAATGTGTGTGGTCTGACTGCTCCACTGATCAACCATTCCTCTGTCTCTCTCACTCTTGTCAGGCCTTCCTAGTTCCTCAGACACAATAATATTGAAATTAGGCCAATTAATAACCCTACAGTGTTCTCTAAGTGTTCAAGTGAAAGGAGATTAACACCTCTCTCACTATAAATTAAAACCTAGAAATGATTAAACTTAGTGAGAGAAGGCCTGTCGAAAGCTGAGACAGGCTGAAAGCTGGCCCTCTTGCTGCGAACAGCCAAGTTGTGAATGCCAAAAACAAAAACAAAAACAAAAACAAAAAAACCCAACAACAGCAAAAAAACAAAGAGGTCTTAAAGGAAATGAAAAGTTCTACTCCAGTCACACAAAAATGGTAAGGGCCTTATTGCTGATATGGAGAAAGTTTTAGTGGTCTGGATAGAAGATCAAACCAGCCACAACATTTTGCTTAAGCTAAAACTAATCCAGAGCAAAGTCCTAACTAACTCTCTTCAATTCTGTGAAGGCTAAGAGAGGTGAGGAAGCTACAGAAGAAAAGTTTGAAACTAGCAGAAGTTCGTTCGTGAAGTTTAAGGAAAGAAGCCATCTCCATAACAAAAGTGCAAGGGGAAGCAGCAAGTGCTGATGGAGAAGCTGCAGCATTTTGTCTAGGTGATCTATCTAAGATTACTGATGGAGGTGGCTACACTAAACAACAGATTTCCAATGTAGACAAAACAGCCTTCTATTGAAAGAAGAAGCCATCTAGGACTTTCATAGCTAGAGAGGAGAAGTCAATGCTTGGTTTCAAAGCTTCAAAGGACAGGCTGACTCTCTTCTTAAGGACTAATGCAGCTGGTAACTATAAATTGAAGCCAATGCTCATTGACTTTTCCAAAAATCCTAGGGACCCTAAGAATTATGTGAAATCTACTCTGCATGTGTTATATAAGTGTTCTACAAAGCCTGGATGACTGAACATGTGTTTATAGTGTAGTTTACTGCATATTTGAAGTCCACTTTTGAGACCTAATGCTCAGAAAAAAAAGATTCCTTTCAAAATATTACTGATTATTGACAATGCACCTGGTCATTCAAGAGCTCTGATAGACATGTACCAAGAGATGAATGTTGTTTTCATGCCTGCTAACACAGCATCCATTCTGCAGCCTATGAATCAAGGAGTTATTTTGACTTTCAATTCATATAATTTAAGAAATACATTTTGTAAGGCCATAGCTGCCATAGATGGTGATTCCTCTGATGGATCTGGGCAAAACCAATTGATTATCTTCTGGAAAAATTCACTATTCTAGATGCCATTATGAACATTCAGTATTCATGGAAGGAGGCCAAAATATCAAGATTAACAGGAGTTTGGGAGAAGTTGATTCCAACCCACAATGGATGAGGGTTTCAGGACTTCAGTGGAGCAAGTAACTTCAGATGTGGTGGAAAGAGCAAGAGAACTAGAAGTGGAGTCCTAAGATGTGATTGAATTGCTGCGAACTTGAGGTAAAAGATAAAACTTGAACGGATGAGGAGTTGCTTCTTATGGATGAGCAAAGAAAATGGTTTCTTAAGAAGGAATCCCCTGGTGAAGATTCTGTGAATGTTGTAGTGATAACAAGGGATTTAGAATATTACATCAACTTAGTTGATATAGCAGTGGCAGGGAGTAAGTGGATTGACCCTGATTTTGAAAGAAATTCTAATGTGGGTAAAACGCTATCTAATGCATTGCATGTTGCAGAAAAATCTTTCCTGAAAGGAAGAATCCATCTATGTGGTAAACTTCATTGTTGTCTCATTTTAAGAAATTGCCATGGCCACCCCAGTCTTCGGCAACCACCACTTTGATTAGTCAGTAGACATCAACAGTGAAGCAAAAAAATTACGACTCACTGAAGACTAATGTGTGTTAGCATTTTTTAGCAATAAAGTATTTTTTTAAATTAAGGTATATGAATTTCTTAGAGATAATGCTATTGCACACTTAATAAGCTACGGTATAGTATAAATATAAATTTTATATGCACTGGGAAACTGAAAAAATTTTTGTTACTCACTTTATTGCAATACTGGCTGTATTGTGGTGGTCTGGAACTGAACTTGCTATATCTCTGAGGTACTCGTGCGTATTTTTTCTTATCAAGAATAAACATGCTTTAAACATCAGAGATAAAAACATTAATAAAATATGTCTATTTAAGAAATAACAGTGATTCTACTAAGTGAAGTATCACAAGAATGGAAAAACAAGCACCATGTGTACTCACCATGAAATTGGTATTAACTGATCAACACTTAAGTGCATATATAGTAATAACATTCATCGGGTGTCGGGCAGATGGGAGCGGGGAGGACGGGATGGGTATGTACACACCTAATGGGTGTGGTGTGCACCATCTGGGGGATGGACACACTTGGAGCTCTAATTCGGGTGGGGCAAAGACAATACTCATAACCTAAACATTTGTACCCCATTAATATGCTGAAATAAAAAAAATTAAAAAATAAACATCAGAGATAAAAACATTAACAAAATATGTCTATTTAAGAAATAACTGATTAAAATTAATATTTTTTTTTAAGTTTTGGCACTTGAGGCGTTTTCTTAGCAGTGACACAGAGTTGTCATTTATATTTTCTAGGAGAAATTATTATGAACTTCTGGAATTATGTTTTATTTGATAGAAAAGATGTCCCTAACTGAGAACACTAATTCAAAATTTTTGTTGGCACCTGCTGTTATGAGACTGTACTTGGATTACAAAATTCACAAGTTTTCATTACTAGGGACTTGCGAAGTATATTGATGAGATGACTAGAATTTCTCTTTTTATTAATTAAGGTTTCAATAATTGGGGAAATTTTAGAAATCATTCAAGAATTTCAAAATAAGACACCCAGAGGTTCTGAATGATACCGATTCTCTGAAAACTTCTTTGCCATTTAGACACAGTTCCCTATTTTTTGCTCAGCAATAAATGAGTCAGCAGGTTCATATGTATGTTTGTGTTTGTATTTATTTTTATATTGTATTTATGATTATTATGTATGTATATAGCATTTGTTCATATGTATTTTTTAAAAAGAAAACATACTTATATTCCTTAGACTTTGGAAGTCAGGGAAACTGAAAATGGAGCTTTTCGTTTTCACATCACAGTTGTTTTTCAATTCAGATTTTCAGTAACTGGAAGCCATTTCTATATGCTGGTAATTTGATAACCCATTTTGAAATGCATTTGTTGAGCTCATTGTAATTCCATGTGCCTCTAATGAAAGGCATGTGACGGTATAGATTGAAAGAATGATCTGTGGTTGGTCCCTACAGAGACCCTGCTGCCCCTTTTGGACAATCTTTAACCCAGCACCCACTAGTATATTTAAGCTAAAGCGGAGTTTTCCAAAATTTAAATGATGTCATATTTGAAAGCGATGCCAAGAAACAATGTGGCAGTTTCTAAATTTTGTGAAGCTAAAATCCCTGGTTACAAGAAGGAGTACATGTCACAGATGAGTAGTTAGTAATGACTTCAGTTTAGCAGGAAAAGAGCAATTCCCATATGCTGATTCTAGTCTCATAACAAAGAATGTTATAGAAAGACTGCATAGTATTTAACAAGCTGTGAGTTAATGTGACAGTGTCGGTGTATCTAGTTCCAGAAGGATAATCACTTTACCATATTTCTTCAAAAATATTTTAAGTTACATTACAAAACAGCAAACTCGCCACAGATGAATCCAGACTGTTCCCCACTGCACCGCCCCGCCCCCGAGTTAGGCAGGAAGATTAAATTCAGTTAAACAATTGAATTGCTCCAGAATGCCTGCTCCTAAATACCTGGATAAATAAGTAAATCTCCTTGTTAGACTCTGAACCTCAGAACCTTGCCTCCTAGGAGAGAGGGCATGAACTAGAGTGTTATCTCTCGAACCTTAAATACCCAAAACTTATTTTTCAGTGACTTTACTGTTCAGTAAGAGCCACTCTTAATTTTAACATAAACTACATCCTCCAACATTCATTGGCACCTTAGGAGTCAAGAAAACGGAATAATGTATTGCTTTCAATCCTTTGAAACACCTGTTGGAGACAGGTATTGGTACTATAGATTTGTTTGTTTTCAACAATTCATTTTCCAAGGCCTTTCCCAGAGACTTGATCTCTTCTGTGTGTTCATATTAGCACTATGATTTTGTTGCTCCTATGAACTCTAACAAACTGGCAGGTACAATTTTCAATAGTAGACCTGATTATGTCTCTTCGAACGCTTAGAACTCCTAGAACTCTATGCTTGTCATTTTGCTGTTATAAAGGTTCTTAAAAGCAGGCGTGAGGAGGAATTGTGGAGTGGGGAGAGGCTATTATTTCCTTCAGTGATGTAGAAAAGAATGAATATTTTCCATCCTAAAAAAAGATAACCTTTGTCAAATTTAGGGAATATGGTTTTATCATTCCAGTAATAAGCAGGCCTCTCTTTTTCCAATTAACATACATAGTTGGATATTAGCAGAGACCTAATTCAGGTAGAGGAAGGTACATAAAATTAATAATCCATCATGAGGAATTTCTGCACAATGCGTTTTATAAAGAATATTTTTTTCTTTGGAAACAATTATAAAGTTGATAGTTACATTATTTTCCAGTCTTTCTGTTGCTTAAGACATTTTGTGGAAACAGACTTATGGAATTAAGGAGTTCTGGTACTGCACAAGTATGTGTTGCTACTACTACTGTAACAGACTGGACATACACTGTACTGTCACTATACATGTTACTACTACTTAGTATTGGCTGCTTTAAGAAGTTAAGCTCTCTCAGTTTGTCAGAGGAGACATTGCTCTTGTATTGAGTGCTTACCTCGTGAAGCAGCATGGGCAACACACATTACACTGCCACAATTTGATTTATATTGCATTTTTTCGTGTAAACGTTGATTTAAAACATAAAAATCAGTGAATGTTTAAAGAAATTGAAAACAAGAGAAATGTAGTCAAATTTTTTTTCCTTCTACCCAAAAATGTATAGCCACCTTCTTTTTAAGTCATATAATGATTGAATTTACCTGTGTAAGAAGTACCTCTTCCTCCCACCTCCTCTGCTGACGTCTTCTTTCAATATATAGAAAGTGGCCACTTTGTGTGCTTCTAGGAGCTTAATAGGCTAGTGGGGGAAAAGTGGGAAGTATACCAAAAATTGTAGCACATTGCCTTTTACAATCTATTCCAGTATATATTGTTTTATTCATTTAATTTGTACTCTCTTCTTTTATTCTCTTTAAAAATAGTTTTATAAAATAGACAAGTTATACATATTATTGTAGGAATTAAGACAATTACAGATAAACTTAACGAAGAGGATAAAAACCTGGCCAAAACCAGTATTGATTTTGGTTAATAATGCTTGTATCTTTCTTTGACTCCGTGTGCTTCCTGGGTGTGTGTGTAACTGTGTGCATGTCTATATCCTATCCAACCTTGGAAAAGAGGCAATTTTGCCAGGATTTGCTTTTGGAAGTACAAGGAGATCACTGCCCACACTTTTTTTTTTTTTTTTTACAAGGTCTATTATTACCTCAAACTTGAGAACAATGTCAAATTTTTTGGCCTAAAAAGCAGTGTTGGCTTATGCCCAAAGCTACCTTCATAACTTCAACCCAAATTCACAAGTCAACATGTTTTAGTCATTGTGCTCCTGTCTTCAGGCTGTCCACTACAGAGTCTTAGAATGATTGTTTTGGAATGGACACAAAGAGGACTAACCTCTGTCTAAAAGTGCCCTGGCTTTATAGTGCTGCTTCCTCAAGAACAAATTCTATCTGGATGGAGAGCCACTGGGAGACTTGAGTAGTTACCAGGGGGTATTAGTCTAAAATGAAATTTTAGATGAAACTTTTAGCACCTAATCTGATGTCTTCCAAGTCCCTGTCTGTACAGATCTGACTTGAAATAAAGAGGTGTGTTGTGGTGAGGGCTTCCTTGCCATTATTTTAACTACTGATTTATGTAGAATGTATTAGTAGGAATTATCATTGACTTTTTGACCAATTTGTGAGTGAGCTCCCAACGGGACTAGGAAGGTCTGGGTTCATTTTGGAAGGCCTACTTTTGTGCTTTTAAAATTATTTTTGAAAACTTTATAAAATGCTACATGTGTAAGAACTTAAGGATTAGAATGGATTCAGGATAGACAGGGCTGGAACAAAACAGTAATTAAGGTCAGGCAGGCAATAGCAACAAGCAGAGTTGAGTATCAAGTAGCTAAGGTAGTCAATTGATTAACTCTATTTTTGGTTTTTCAATAAGTTGTGCTAAGTTTATTCACTAAACTTCAATAACTCTGATAAGTTCATCTAACAAATATTAATTAAGCAGTACGTGCTCATGTACAGGTATCATACTAAGGCATGAGAATATCAATGTGAATGAAAATGAGAGGACACTATCCAGGCAGGAATACAAATAATGAAACAGATAAATGAAATATTGATAGCCTAACTCCAGATTGACTATATCAAGATAATCTTAGCACAGAAATGGCTAAAGAATCCTTGTCATTAATGTCTCATAAATATTTATCAGTTACTCCATATTTTCATCTGAAACTATAAGATAGCTGTGAGATTTAATTCCACTTTCATGATCAGAGTTGAAACTTTTTTTGAAATGCATAACATTTCTTCATTTTTTCACCTTTTCCTTCTTCAGTCTACGTGTCATACCACATCTAGTTTAGATTTCCTAATCTCTTCTTTTTTAGAAACTCCAAATGGCTTTCTGTTTTCTACAAGTAGCCTCATCCACTAGGATTCAAGATTCTGTCTTATTAACCTTTGCAACCACATCGTCCATGTGATCCATTAGTTTTAAACTCAGATTCTTCCCTGTTTCTTGGCATGTGGACATGTTGTCAGCAACCTTTGGCTTCTGTTACTCGTTTACTGAAATGCCCCTTTCTTTGTAGCTGTGCAGTTCTTATTTCTTCCTCAAGATCATCTTTGCTCTCATCTCTTAAGTGTTTTTACTGCTATGGACTACATTGGTTATTTTATTATGAATGAAAGAAACAATAGGAATAATCATTCTCATAAAAAGAGCAGCAAGCATTTAGTACTCACTGTTTGCTTTCAAGGGAGCTTATTGTTTATACTGCTCATTTTGGTGCTAAATCATATCTCATCCTGTATTGCCACTGAGATGTTTACTGTGAGCCTTGTTTCTTTGACAAAGGTAGCTAGCTTCTGAGAAAGCAATAATTTTCTCTTAGACTTTTAAAATACTTTATGCCCAATAAATAGTGTATGAATGAATTAATTGATTGGAAATTTGTGTGAAATGCTTTTGCCTACAAGTAGAATGTGTATATGACATTTGATGTCAGATATGTTAATATATAAAAGATAATTATATTTGCATGGTTATATTTAATCCCTTATGATAAAAACTATAGGACTACTGGTACTCTTTTCAGACAGTAAAAAAAATGATATCAAAATCAGAGACAATATTTTAAATTTTAAGTTATTTTTTCCGTTTCAGTAATGCTTTTCACTTGACATAATTATGTAGACATTCTATTCATAATCCAGCAGTAAACAGTTTGCATGAAAACTTCATCTAAAGTTTTGTGAATATATATCAGAAATGATTATCTAATATTTTTAAGAAAATAGAAATTTTTATAGAATTTATGTTTCAGTTTTTATTTCCTAGAATTGAAAATTTTAAACAAACACCAGTGAAATTGCTAACACTGAACCTCTCTCAGTTCCCTTCAGAAGCCACATTTTCTCTTCGTCTGGGCTTTTTCTGATCCTCTCTTTCCATCTGGCCAGTTTCTGCTATCCTTCAGTACGTATCCTTCCTTTCTTCCTCCCAGACTCCTTGTTATACCAAATCTGGGTCAGCATCACTCTTCCCTGTTTATTTTTCTTTTCTCAAGCTGGACTGTAAGTTCACTGAGGATAAATTTCTTGTCTACCTCGTTGTATTCTCAGCATCTAACTCAATGCCTGACATATAATTGGCCCTCCAAAAATATGTTGAATGAGTAAATATGATGTTAATTTCGTTTTGATTATAAGCATCCATTATAGCATTTGCTCAGTGTTGTGATATTTGCACAAAAAATAGGACTTAATGCTAAATGGGTCCTGATGCTGGCAGATACACTTCACCTTGGTTTCTGGGAAAAAATCCTGATATCAGCTTGTTTGGGTAATCATTTGCAATTTTTTCATGAAAGTGAAGTGATAGATGCACAAATGGATAAAGTAAGGGACATTTTGACATGACCTACTTTATTCTGAGTTTAAGTTATTGAACCAAAGACTAAAGACTAAAGCAATCCTTTCTCAAGCTGTATTCCTGGTCATCAGAAAATATTCTTGAAGGGTGCCATCCTTTAACTTGTTAGCACTATCCAAAGTATTTCATGTTTTTTTTTCCTCCCCTCCCCACCATTCATACTTTGGTCTACAGGCATTATCTGCCAGAGTCCACCTATTCTTTTAGCACATTCGGAACGTATTGGTGATACTTTGTGGAGAATTCCATTTTTACTTCAATAAACAGGGCAAGATATTTTGGCACCTATAACCTGTTTTTTCTTTTCTTTTCTTTTCTTTTTTTTTTTTTATCTCAGAAGATGGTAAACACTTAGTAGGCTACAATTTTCTTTTTTAATGACTTCCTTAATCTCTTGCTTTTAATATAACTTGTTTTATTTCAACATTAAAACAGGTCATTCTTACTGTTATAACAAGGTTGTAAGTACTGGGTGGTACCCTCTTGATATGTTAACTCTTTAATGAAGTCATTTCTGTAATGGTATTTTATTTTCCGGATAGCATCCTGGTTTGTAGGGTCAATAAACAAGGCATCGTTTACAGGTATGATGATGGTGATAATATTACTAGATACAAGTACTGTTTGTTCTGGTGAACGCGATAGTAATTTGTCTTGAAATAATCAAGTAAAAATGTTACAATGAAATGTTGTTTTAAAAGTGCGAAAGAATAATTGAAGTGGTTAATTTTAGTCTATGTGCTGCTGAGGTGAGCATGGAAGTGGTTAAATAATACTACAGAGGACCAGTCTTTTCTAGGCACTGTGTCACTCCTTTCACAGACATCTCTTTCCATCCACGTATAAGTTTATTTCCTGTAGTCAGCAGTAAAATGTATAGAGCATCATTAATGCTTTGACTTCTAGAACACATAAAGCATTAGAATGTAGGAGCAGTCAACTAATTCTGCTTAAACCACACATTCTCAAGCTTGTTTAGGTGACTGCATTCTTGAGAAACTCCAAGGAATAAGGTTAAATTATCGTATCATACAAACCTGGAGCAAATTCTGTACAATACAATGTGATTACATTGTATGTCTGCTTGTGTCTACAAAACAGAGTAACTGCCACATGAAATGGTTTTAAAGAATAATAACTTTTTTGGTTAACATTTGTATGCTGCCTGTTCATTCTTTTTATTTATTTATCTATTTTTGGTCAGTTACTAGTACACATTAGAAGGCATTTGATAATAGAAGCTAAAGTCTTAAGAAAACATTAACCAAGTGGAAAGTTTTAAAATGGATAGAATTTTACCTATTAACTTGTCTTTTTCATGCAGGATGAGCAACCACACATCCTTATTCTATTTGTGGGATGAAATACCTTGGCCTACCATGTTACATAGATTTACTGCAACTATCTTAGATAAAGGTAGAATCTGACACACTTCATTTAAAACAGAGCATTTATTCAGCCTTAGAGGAATATTCAGAACTTAGATGTGTGAATTCTCTGAAAAAGCCTCACAGTATTGTTTTATTGGCTGTTTTCATCTATTCCATCTAGTCTTCTAAGGTAAGCAGGTTACCTTAACCCCTTTAGTTTTCCCATTTATAAAATGAGACTCACAGATACCTTGCAGGCTTTTAGTGAGTATTAAATGGGGAAATTATGTGAGCCAGTTAGCAAATGGCTGGTGCATAATAGGCAGTTAACAAATATTAGTTCTGTTCCAACTTTACTTAGTTTGTCCTTGTAGTGTAATTAAGGGAGTGTGTAGCCTTATGATAGATTTAATAACTGCTGGTGTGTGTCTGTGCTTCACCCCTTGCATCACCACCAGCACTACCACCAGAAATAGACAGGCCTTTTCTCTCTCCTATTTCCTTGTCTGGGATTATCTCCTCCCCTATTAAGCTATCTTGCTTTCTGCTCTTGTTTTTGTCCTTCATCTCTTTTCAGATTTTCCACCCTTCCAAATTCCTTTTGTCCAGAGCTCTTTATTTTCTTCACTTTTAATTTCTCTTCTGTTCCTTCTTTTACCACCTTTTTGCCTGCTTTGGCACATCCTGGCCCATTCTGCCCTGCAATTCAGCCTGAGGAGCCAATGACAACATTCAACTCCATTGAACTGCCGAGTTTGCTCATCACAGTATAGCAGCTGAAAGGTTTCTTCTCAACATATTACTCCATGCTCTCTGCAGAGCAACTGCTGTTTCACTGAAAAACCACACACAGACACACAGACACACACACACGTGCATACATGCACTAACTGAAAAGTGTGCACATCTTAAGTCTGTACACCTGTGTGACTTGCTCACGTCAAGAAAGACAATATTGCCAGTACTCTAGAAGTCCTTTGTACCTCTCCTGGTCTCGATTTTTCTCCCCCAGGAATCTATCACTCTCCTGACTGCTAACACCTTAGATCAGTTTTTCTTGTTTTTAAACTTTATGTAGATTAAAGTACAGGGTATATGTGCATTAAAATTATGTCTCGTTTTGTGTCTCATGTCTCACACTTAACATCATGTTGGTGAGATCCATTCATGTCGTGTATAGTTCATTCATTTATATTGTAGCATACTATTCTGTTACATGACCAGGTATTCCATTGTACAGTCATATACCACAATTTTTTTTAAGAAAAATCTATTCTACTGTTGATGTATGTTTCCAGTTTGGACAGTTCAGATAATGATGCTCTGACCATTTGTGTGTGTGTGTGTGTGTGTGTGTGTGTGTGTGTGTGTGCATTTTAAAATTAAATCTTTGGTTTTGTGTCCTTCCAGATGTTTTAAGTTGCTAGGAGTCTAACTCTCATGTTTGAGGCTTTTCTGTGTTCTTTTTAAGTTCTAGGCTATTCTTTTAAAGGATAAACTTTCATTTATTTTTACACATTATGTTACTTGTACAGAATATTTTGAATTTTGGAATGTTAGAGAATGCGTAGTGAAAAATTTATAAATAAAATTTATGTATATATAAATGCATATGTTTATAGTATTATGTATTTGATAAACATACTAAATACCATATGGCATTTGTGTATAGAATATAAATAATCATGCAGATATACTAATTTATAAAAGTTCATTTTACTGATTACAATAACATTATTGTAGAATTATCAGTAGATGCAAAGTGTGCTGACTTTTAAATGAACTTTCCTCTAATTGTATAATCAGTCCACATATATTTCTGATATAAAGTTATATAGACATTTAAAGAACCCAAATCAAACCAACATGGTTGTGATTCACAGTTTTAAAAAATAAATTTAATAATTCTTAATTCTCACTACTTGTGCATTAGTAACTCTATGCCCATAGATCTAGAGCTATGATATTGAATTATTGTTTCAGCCTAAATAAAGATAAAATTAATGCCTTGCTAACCTGTATGTCTTTATTTGATTTGTTATTATTCTGATGAGACTTTAGTATTATTCTAGCTTTTATTATCACAGTCTAGTTAAGATCAAGAGACTCAGGCCTTCCTTTAAGAGATAAGCAATAGGCAGAAATTTCAAAGTTTATTGACATCCATCCATCCAGTAAGAACTTTATGAGTGCCTACTGTATCTTAGCTGCTTGTCTCTATGGGGAGGGCCATATTAATATCATCTGGCTTTTTAAAAACGGACATGCCCGTGTACCAGAATGCTACTATGCTATTATTTCCCTGCAATAATCATCATCATAGTGTGACAGTGTTAATGATGGAGATCTGTTCTAGCCTCAGATGTGCTGCACCTGGAAAAGGCTTCAGAATTATTGATGACATATAGCTATTTATGTATGTTGAATATTATATATCAATATTTTGATGAATATCATACATATGAATGGATCTATAATATATTAATACATCTTGAATTGGCAATAATAATATTAATAATAATATTTTATGGTTTGGAGGACTTCACAGCCTAGTGGGGTAGCTAAAACATCAACTCATAATTACAGTGTAGTGTGGCAAATATCTTAAAAGGAGATATACCTAAGGTGCCACATGATAGTGTAGAAGACTAACTTTTGCTTGTGAAAATTGTAGAGGGCTTTGTAGGAGTGAATCCATTTTAGAGACTTGTATGGTTTGGTAATCTTAGTGATGGGTTAGGTGTTACGAGGCAAATCCAAAAGTTAGGATAACCTAGTAGTCCTTGAGAATGCTGGGAAGATTGTCTGTTCA
This sequence comes from Lemur catta, assembly GCF_020740605.2. Classification (NCBI taxonomy): domain Eukaryota; kingdom Metazoa; phylum Chordata; class Mammalia; order Primates; family Lemuridae; genus Lemur; species Lemur catta. The sequence continues at coordinate 45,525,222 of NC_059136.1, forward strand.
CTTGAAACAACTGTAGAACCACACAAGTGTGCCCAATAGTAGTCTTTGTAAAATGATGTCATGTAGATTGTATTTTCTTTTAAATTTCTTAAAATGTTATGCAATTTATGCATTGCTTAACTGTTGTTTATGAAACACTATAGAGTGTAAGAGAAATGTAATGAGAAACCAAGTGGTCTAGAATGGCTTTAGACTCCTTCAGTTGCAACTTGTTTGTGTGCTAGGTCCATGCCTAGGCAAGTGGTTTAACTTCTCCATATCTTAGTTGCATTATCTATAAAATGTGGATGCTTATAGTACTTTATTCAAAGGATTGCTAATTAAAATTAAAATCAAATGAGATAATGCACTCTTGGCATAGTGCCTGGCTCATGGTAACAATAACATGGTTACATTTTTCTTACTAAGTGAAGATTCAGGTTAGAATTACATTAACATTGAAAATTGTGAGCCTTAAAAAAAAGTCTAGTTCTGACTTTTGGTGTCTTTCAACATTCATTTAGATTTTGGAGAAACTATTTGTAAAACACCTGAATCTGGAATTATATACATATTTTTCCCTTACTCTGTTATGACAGATGTCCACGAGAAGATTGATGGAGAAAAGAAATTGCTAATTGGGTTGCAGGTGGTGAAAATCTTTTCTTAAGGTGCGTGTGTATATCTGCGTGTGTGTTTAGATGGATTCTTAAGTTTATATTGAACTTGAAAGTGAAGATTACCTACACAAAATACTTAACAAGTGAGCCAATTTCTGTCCTAATTCTGTAGTTCCAATGATAGATATAAAATCACTATTCCTTCTCTAATATGTGAATGTGTAAAGTAGAATCTGTGAAGGCCCAGAAGGAACCTGGATATATGGTCATCAACTCGGGCTTGAAACCTCACTGGGGCCTCACCACCATGTCTGGATTTGTGTTTAACACTGATTTAAGATTAATTTTCTGTTTCAGATTTACTTTGTCTTCTACCTAGTCTATTTTATTTTATTACATCATATATCTTTCTTTCTAATCTTTTGTTTTAATCTTTGGGGGTAAGGGGAGTGCAATAACAATAAAACAAAATCCAAAATTCCATAAAGCTATGGGATCTGCCTGAGATTTGAAAGAGTGAGATAGATAGGAATCTATTCCATCTATACATAATTTCTCTTCTTCTGCATCACCCAGAAACATGAGCCAGACTAATATTAAGCTATGCTGCTTAGGGACACAATCGTAGACTGGCTCTGTACTAGGCACGTGCATATTGACTGATTCCAGGTATTGGTTTTCTATCCTTCGTTATTGGTATGCATGAATCTGGGGACACAGACTAAGTAGAGTTGGAGGAAAGGGATTTATTAATAACCAGGAAGGGGCATGTGCACTAGATAGATTCTCTTAGGTATCTGCAAACATTTGAGAGCTACTGATTGTAACTATATGAACTCTACAGTTCCATAATGCAATCCTGGGTCTTTCTCTATCATCTTTACACATTCCATGTTTTGTTAAACTTTTTGCTGTATTTTGGTTCCTGACTTAATTTTAATCAGATAAAATTTAATATAAAAGATAAAGATAAAATAAAATTTAATATAAAATTTATTATAAAAGAATGAGACAATTTAGAAGACAGGATTTTAAACTGATCACTGTAGTTGGACAGCATTAAAAACAACTGAAAAAAAGTTAGGGCTTCTTTATGCAGTGATATCTGTATAATCTATTTAGCTGAGCAATGACATTGGGCTTATACCGATATATGTTTATGAATGTATAATTTGGACATCTGGGATTTTATTGTACATAGATAAACATCTTCTACCTTTTTTAAATTCAGTGTTCTGTCTGTAATCCTTTACCATTACAAATTCTTAAAAAAAATGTGATTCCTAATCTTGTGATGACACATCCTAATCTTTTAATGTTTTTAACTATGCTAGAAAAAAAACCAAAACCAAAAAAACAAACCCTTTAAAACAGTCCACTTTAGAACAAAACATCTTAGTTTTCTTGCCAAGTTAATGAAGGGATATTGGTTTTTTAAAAAATATTACACATGTTTTAAAATCTTGGTTATATTTCTTTCTTGAACAATACTATCTTACAGCATCATCTCCCTATGTATTCAGCAGAACATTAGTTGTGTTGGGTAAATGGCATTATGTAACATAAAGCCAAATGAGATTGGGAAATTCCAGTCTACATTGAACAGAGTCCCCCCCTCTACAGTCCCTAGGATTTCTTAGAGCTGTAATTGCTAATGCACGTTGTGGATCTCTAGGAGGTATATAAAGTATACAGTTTCCATTAAACTTCATTTGACCAAGGAACCTACTTTTATTTATTTATTTTTTTGGAAGGTAATATCATTGGAAGAATGTGGAGAAAATTCTTGTACTTCTTGGCATCTATGTTTAAACAGTTACCATATTAAAATCCCAGGTAGAGTTTAGCTCAACTTGGAATGAACAGAGGCAGAATGTATTGAAATATCATAGTAGATTTTTAAAAAAGCTTCTTATTGCTGAAGCTTTCTAAGCTTGTTACCCAAATTATGAACGGATTCTGTGTTTACCTTATAATTGTTTTCCATGCATAAAATTTTCTCATCCTACAAGACAGGAAAAAGTGGTTCAGTCTATCTTACTACCAGAAGTTGCTTTCCAATGTAGATTTTTTTTTTTTAAAGATCAATTTTCTTTGGAAAATTTCATAGTACTTAACTAAAGTGAACAATGACTCCAGTGTATGTGTGTTTATAATTTGTTTTATCAGGAGGAAAAATGATGGTAAGTGGGTTAAATGAAGCAGTTGGCATGAAATAGGGTGATATCTGAACAAAATTTCCTATCAATAGTGTGTTTATTTCACAGTGTGAAAGTCATATATCAGTATCAGTCCCATTTATTAATTTAAATGGAATTTAAGAAATACATACAGAACGGAGATCTCTGGCCTTGTGGAGCTTACATATATTGACACTCTGAACTTATTTCTAAATCCCTTTTGTTGCGGGAATGCATTGGCTGACTCATTGTGATGTTTGTCCCCTAACTGTTGAATGCTCCCTGTGGTTTGATCCTTAGTTCATTGGTAGTGGTGCGCACAGTGGTTTGTGAGTTACTTCCTAGTTTCATGAGGAAGAACTGTTGCATAGGAAGGCCCAGACTTACTTCCCTTCATTTTGGAGAATCACACACACACACACACACACACACACACACACACACACACACACACACAGAGTACATTACCAGTATAAGTTCTCAATATGTCTTCATAACATTTGTTTTAATCTTATATTCAGGTTGGCACTCTTAATAATGGTGATAATAATAAAACACCTTGCCTAATACACTTGGCTTACTGGTGCTCTAAAGACAGTGAGTATTCTAATTGAAGTATGTTATCTTCATGGTAAGCATCCATTAGATTCACTATACTATCTATGTGTGTCAATTTACCAAATGGATTTGTAGTATTGACATGCAGATACCTTATTCAAGCCAACTATATTGGTGGATGGACTTAATAAAATTGAGATTTTCTTTTCTATTGTATAACAGATTGGAAAACAAAAAACATCAATACATAAAAATTAAACTACCTTTCATATACAAAGATTTTTTTCAGCAAATTCTGGGAAGATAGTCAAAGGCATTTCTACAAAGCACACCACTTGCTATTTTTGTTATCAGTGAAAATCTAATTTACATACAATAAAATGTCAATTCACATCATAACCATCAAGATAAATAGATGCATTTATACTCTTAGAACTCAAGTGCTATACTTGGCTGTTTGCCCAGGGATCAGTTGAAATATTCTGAGTTTAACAAAGAAGTAAGAGATGAAGTTGAGACTGGCCCATGTGCAAATGTAAAGTCAGATTGGCCTGTCTGAATCAACAGTTGCCATTGTAGATATTTTAATTGTTTTTTTTTTTTCCTTTGAGAGGAAATTGAAAAAAAAAAAAACTATGTACGGGAAAATGAATGGTAACGTTTTTTAATTTGCATAGTGAAATTGTGATGTTATTCAAATCAGAGTTTTTAATACATTTGCCTCTCACCGATTATGAAAGGAAAAATAATCAATTTCCCTTTCCTTTAGGTACTCCATGATGTATACTTGCTTTATTTTAGTTCCCCCACTTAGTGAAATAGGTGCCTTCTTCATTTTTTCCAGCTATATTTTACAGTGTCATTAGACTTCTAGCCTAAAGTATTTGAAGGAAAATGAAAAGTTTTGTAGTTTTCTTATAGAAGTAAAATGGTTAATGAAATTCTTTTTCTAACATGTACATGGATATATGAAGACCCATTTTGGCAAATAGGACATTATTACTAACCACACTATCTCCTTTTACCTAGACAAGAGCATTTGAAATGAGATATTTAAAATATAGAGAACATAGTATGATGAAATAAAAGCCAAATAAAATGTGTTTGGGCCAGCATCAAAACTCTTTGAAATAGGATATCTAAATAGTGTGCATTTTATCTCAGAGAGGCTTGGATTAGTTCTAATGTCCAGATGACTATTAATGGGCTTTGTGCTCTGAAGCATATGTTAATAGAAGTGATCATTTTGGATTAATTCGATGTGAATTAATAAGAGATTTATTTGATGGGAGTTGTTTGAAGGTGATGACATTTAAATCTCAACAGGATTTAAGATGTCCAAAATTACCTTTAAAGATTCAGGAACAGTCAATTCAGAGGGCAAATTAAACAGAAATGGATAGCAAAGAACAGGATATGACATTGAGTTTATGAAGTTTGAAGCAGTTTACAAAAAAAGTGATCTACCATTGAAGTATTGCCCTGGAATCTAAAGAAATAGAAGACATTTAAACTTCAGTAATTCTTCGGTTTGTGAATTGGATAAACAATGTTCTCTTGCATTTTATAGTTCACTTAAGCAATCTGATTTTGATCTGTATATATGGAGGAGACAGAATTCAAGTGTTTTTTTTTTTCCTTCTAAACCAATGAGAAAACACATATGTTCTTTAAAAACTGAAGTTTATGTGTTGTTCATATGGAAGCTATCTAGTTTGCTATAGGCCCAAGACTTGACCTTCCTTTTATTTTGCTATCACTTGCTTAATTCTTTAAATACTTTGTGGGGACTTTTGATCAAAAGAAACATTTTGCAGTTTTTTTCTTTCTTTTAAATATTTTTTATAAAAGCTTCGTGAAATATATAATTAATAACTGTTTTCCTATGCTGATGATACAACCAAGCATGGAAGAAAACATGTTTATTAAGAAGCCCATCATGACTTTTATTTTTGTGTTAAGCTTTGATTTCAAACACTTCAAAGTTTTATTATCTAGAAAAAAAAAGAAAATGTCATCTGGTATTATATATTATGAAAATAAGAACTGCTACTTATAATAAAGATCATGCTCAGTGGTATCTGAAACTGAGGTCAAATTACATAATCTTGCCCCCCTAATTTTTTACAGTCTTTTCTGGATGTATATATACACACATATATATGCGTATATATGAAATCATATTTTGAAAAATACTCAAAAGTTTTAATTTTCTTTGAGAATGAAGAGTTCCTTATAATCATTTTCTTTGCATTTGAAACAGATCCTTCTTTCTTAAATTAATGACATCTAATAAAATTAAAGTCATTTTAATGGCAGATAAGCTGATACTGGATATATATTTATTGAATGAGTGAATGTTAGAAGAATGAATAACTGAGTAAAGGATAGGCATCCGTGGTATTTAGGCCACTTTTAGTACTCAATGGTTTAATATTTTATAGTCTTTCAACGAAATTGGACAAAGGTTTTCTAAGGTAAAACTGAAATTCCATTAACAAGAACCATTATAGAATTGCAGAGACGGGGGAAAGTTTAAAAATGATTTAATTCCCTCATTATACTGATAAGAATAGAGGTTCAGAGAAGCAAAGGGACTAGCCCTTGATCACATCAGCAGGTGATTTGAATTAGATCCAGCAACTGGACACATTCATACTATTCTTCTTCCTTAGATTTTGATTCTTTACTGTGTTTAGGGTCAAGATACTACAAAGAACATAGAACTTACATCTCTTATCTTCAAGGAGTTTCTCATCTAATGGAAATAAATCCTAGTTTTTATCTGCATTGGATGATGTGTAATCTAAGCTCTGTAAATTACTATAATAGTTGATTATTTCTTTGGTTAAATAATTTATTTGGTTGTCTATTGCAAGGTTATCTGGTACAAGAATATTTCATAAATGTATGTGTGTATATATTTTATATAGTTGTATATTATATATATAACACACATGAAAATATAACTATATATATACACACACACACACACACGAATGAAAAATAACTAAATTATTAGTGGACAATTCACAATATCTAGGTAATAATAGAAAACTAAAAATCCCTTTTGCTGTGAGGGTGCCCTCCTGAGTTTATGATTCAGTCTTCCATAGAAGAATTTTTTTCCTATATATTTAAGTGAGAAACAGTAGTTATCAGAATTTAACCTCTAATGCTGATTATTTCCACTGTCTAAATCTGTCTAAATGATACTGTAACATAGAAATAGTGCACTCTCCTACTTTTTAATAATAGCAAATGCTTTTGCTAAGAAAACAGAAAGCTTTTAGATTTGTTTTAATTTATAAAGAAATATAGTTAATTAAGAGTAGAAATTTATAATTTTTGCAGCTGGAATGTCTTATATCTCAACAATGAAAATTAATACAAATAGAGCATTTGGGGGAAGCTAAATATTTTTTAACCTGCTTAAATATCTTGGCAAAGAATATGCATTCATATTGTATGGGCTGTTAAGGAGCATTCGTGTGTTTGTATAGGTGGAGAGTAATGTAAATGTGGATCTGCTCACTATTACCCCCAAGAGGATGATTATTTACCTCACAATTAAATAGAGGACTTAAATTAGCAATTTTGAGCCTTGTAGTTCTTGTTTAAATTCTTCAACTCCTTTTGTCCAATTGCTTTTAGCCCCATTGTCTAAATGGGCAGTTTATAGTGGACCTACCTTAACTGGCCTTTTGAACTTTTTTCTTTTTGTGGTCTGTATGATGATTATTGCTAAGTTTAAAATAGAGTTGCCAAGGCTGATGATTAAAGTTCATTGATTAAATGTTTTAACAGTTTAAAATTTTCCCTATAAAAGCCATTGCTGGTATTTACAAATTAAGAACTTCCCCCCCCCCAATGTAGGTAAGTATTATGGTCATTAGGGTTGAGGGTGTTTTAGAGGCTAAATAATTTCACCAACATCGCAGTCTGTTATGGAAATGACTTCTTGTCCTGTAATCTTTTATATCGTGTTCCTCCTTCTCCCGTTGCTTTATTAAAACCCAGAGGAGGGAGAGGATCTTGCTCATCTGCTCATGCTTTTATCAGATATCTTTCAAGCAGCCTATGGTGCTGGCATATTAATGTGTTTTAGGTGTGAAACATGAAGGTATGTTTACATCATTTAGGAAGGAAAATATTTTTTTTGCTTTGTTTTGCAGATGTACAGATCAGCTCTCAAAATGTCTTCTGTGTCTTCCGAGCTTCTTCTAAGACAATTGCATTAGCCTCCTGCTAGTTGACTAATAGAATTAATAATTGTAAAAAGCACTCTAAAGCCACATGCCTTATGAAGTCAATGCTGGGTATGATTTTACAAGTATGTGATCTATTTTTTCAAGTGAAAATGTTAACTGGAAAAGTTCTTGGCACACAGTAAAACATCGTGCAATCTGTTATTTGTCTTAGAGATAATAACTTGAGGGTGGCTATGGTCTTAACGGTATCTAACTTATGACTTGCTAGGGGAGTTTCTTCCACTTGGAAGTATTGCAAATGTGCTTATATTTACATAATATGTCACTCTGAAAAATTATGATGATATCGTTCCAGTAAAAAATTATTTTTTCTATAGCTACTTCAAAGTAGAGTCAACTAAATTAAGCAGAATTTTTTAAAAACAGCAACCAAAGAGAACATGCCCCTGCCCCCACAACAAAAATTAAAACCCAAATGACCTTTTTGATACTTCTTTGAAGTTTTAGCAGTTTAACATTCTTTGCAATGTATATTATTAAGGGCTCTATTCAACATAAGGAGTCCAGTGAGTCATATGCATTCTAAATGTCTGTTGAGTGGAAGAAGGAACTGAAATTTGAAAAGATGATAATCTAATTAAATCATAGTTTCTCTCAGGCACTAATGATGCTAGTTGAGTAGTTTTTAACTATGACCCATTACATCTCTTCATAGTAACAATAAATCAGCAAGATCTAAAACTTCCTTTGTGCTGAAAAATATAAGTTTTTTTCAATATTAATGTATTTAGATCTATTCACTTTTAAGTATTTTATCTTTTTTCCTTTGCTATTTAAAATGCTTCCATTTTTACAATCACCTTGACATTAATATATGAGCATAAGCCATTTCCTCTTCATTTTGATGGAAGGATAACCTTAATGAATTGAATTAGTTCTTTCTTATTTCTTCATGAGTCCTTCCTTTCCATATAGGATTTTTTATCTTTTTCATGTAACCATATCCATTTCATTTAGGTGAGTCATTGTTATATTCTAGTTATGTTAAGGAGATGGTCAAATACAAATGATATAGTAGTTATTCAGTATTTTTCCAAGGACAGATTTTATTATAAATAGTTACTAAAGACATTATGTGTCATGGAAAAAATAATCAGGAAATTCTGGAGGGAAAGACAAGAGATCTGTACCAAGCCATCACATTTTTATATGTAGCAATATCTCATTTTCTGTAACCTAGAATGTCTTTTACTGTAGGCCAAGTTAAAACAGTGTATATTTTGCTTAAATTTATATTTTTAAATAATTTCTTTAACATCCCCATCTTTTTTTTTTTTCCTCTTTTATTTTTCCCTTTGTTGCCTACCAGTAAAATTGCCCTCAGTCCCATGTGTTGTTACACCCTCCCAAGGCTACTTTAGTCACTTCTGACAGAGGAACAGAGGACTCCTAAAATGTTGAAGTTAACAAATAAGAGATTGAAATGCAAACATTAAAAAAATTAACTAGTGTTTCCTTTTTTAATGATGGTTACCCAGCTTAATTAATTTTAGGGCCCAATGGAATGACACCAAGGTGACGTGAATATTCTCCTTCCTTCCCATAGGAGGCTAGGCAGGTTTACTTTGCCCCATGAACATTGTCACTTGCACTTGAAACTTTAGTCTTTCTTCCTATATATAAATTTTTTTTTTGTTCCAAGAGGGAGATGGTATGGATATTTGATAACATTATTGGTGTATAAGAACAGTGTGCTGTCTTAAGTACAATTATACTATTTTTGACATATTCAGTAAAGTGAATTTTTACCTTGTAAAGGATTCTTTATACTCTAACTGGTGCATTATCCTTGTTCAGTGATTCATATTATAAAAATTCTGCTTGACCAGCTTTTCAGAAGCAAAGGTACAACCGTATATACAAAGCCAGTATGGTTCCTCAACACTTGTGAGAAAGTATAGATGAAAACGATGAAACCATGTTATTAATTTGGATTTTCTCAGCGCGTTTTGGATAATTGTGGTGTAACTAACTCTGTTAAATCGGTCCCTATGGCAGAGTTGGCTAAAAGAAGGCTTGTTTTATTAGAATGTAACAGGTGGAATTTTCCAAGAGACATTTGGGGTGATGACTTAAAAAGCACTCGCCAGTTTTTCAGCTAAGTGATTAAGGAACACAGGCCACAGAATGGAACCCAGCCCTCGACTAGCCTTTGCTAATGCAGGCTTTTATTGACATGATACAAATTGTTTCCTATTTCTCTATATTCTTAGAGTTCTGACTCATTAGACCCTAGTAGAAGAATTTGTTACAGCATTCTTCTTTTGACCTCTGTCACTGATGCCACTGACTTACTTGAAAGGCACAGCTGAGCTAGCATGTAAAGGTAAACCATAGGAAATTGTTAATGTTTTGCCGTTTTGAGCAAAACAATGACAACGTCATATGGTTCAACTTAATATTTCACCTTACTCAACTTTCAGTGCCTCTGATGGTGGAAGTGGTACTATTTTCACCAGACTATATGCATAGAAATCCGGGGCTTAGTTAGGTTTCCCATTATGCTAGATGGAGCCCTAGTAAAATCTGACCTGACCACTGTGATGCACACCGGGTCTTCCTCCTAATTTTCAGGCAAGTTCCACGTGTGGTTTAAAGAAATTTATTGGTAGATCAGAAATGAAATATTTGCTGTGCTCCCTTTCCTGAAAGTAATGGGGCAGTTTTCACTCTGTTTATAACATGACTGTTTGTCTTTTTGAGTATTAGGATGTTTTGGTTGAAACTATATTTATATTCTGGTTACACAGTATAACAATATTGAATTCCAATTTATATCGTTTATATATACATATACATATCATATAAATAAACATGTAATGTATATTCTATAAACATAAACATGTATATATATTTTGTAAACATGTGTACATATTATGTATAACATATAACATGTATAAATATATAAGAGTGTGTGTGTATATATATCATTGACTGTAACTGAAGAAAGAAATTGGGCAAAAATATAATTGCCAGGCAAGAATAAGGAATAGGACGGCTAGGCTGAGTAATAAAAATGAGTTATTTAATATTCATAAAACAATTCTAAAATAATAAATGTGACAAAAATAATTCTAAATGCAAATTGTTTGCTTTAGTCTCAAAGTTTTGCTATTTTTAAAACTGAGTTTTTTCCTAGAGCAAGTATTTTATTACGTACCTTAAAAAACGTGAATAGGATAAGCAAAATATTCTAGATTCAACTAATTACGTGTAATTTCCCAATAACTCTGTATCTGCCTTTTCTGTGTATTTTTACAGATATGGTCCGGAAAAAGAACCCCCCTCTGAGAAACGTTGCTAGTGACGGCGAGGGCCAGACCCTGGAGCCTATAGGTACAGAAAGCAAGGTATCTGGAAAGAGCAAAGAATTTTCTGCAGATCAGATGTCAGAAAATACGGATCAGAGCGATGCTGCAGAAATAAATAATAAGGAGGAACACAGCTTGCATGTTCAAGATCCATCTTCTAGCACTAAAAAGGACTTAAAAAGTTCAGTCCTGAGTGAGAAGGCTGGCTTTAATTATGAAAGCCCCAGTAAGGGAGGAAACCTTCCCTCCTTTCCACATGATGAGGTGACAGACAGAAATATGTTGGCTTTCTCATCTCCAGCTGCTGGGGGAGTCTGCGAGCCCTTGAAGTCTCCTCAAAGAGCAGAGGCAGATGACCCTCAAGATATGGCTTGCACCCCATCAGGGGACTCATTGGAGACAAAGGAAGATCAGAAGATGTCACCAAAGGCTACCGAGGAAACAGGGCAAGCGCAGAGTGTTCAAGCCAATTGTCAAGGTTTGAGCCCAGTTTCAGTGGCCTCAAAAAACCCACAAGTGCCTTCAGATGGGGGTGTAAGAATGAATAAATCCAAAACTGACTTATTGGTGAACGACTTATTGGTGAACCCAGACCCGGCACCTCTGTCTCCAGAGCTTCAGGACTTTAAATGCAATATCTGTGGATATGGTTACTATGGCAACGACCCCACAGATCTGATTAAGCACTTCCGAAAGTATCACTTAGGACTGCATAACCGCACCAGGCAGGATGCTGAGCTGGACAGCAAAATCTTGGCCCTTCATAACATGGTGCAGTTCAGCCATTCCAAAGACTTCCAGAAGGTCAACCGCTCTGTGCTTTCTGGTGTGCTGCAGGACATCAATTCTTCAAGGCCTGTTTTACTAAATGGGACCTATGATGTGCAGGTTTGTGCTTTGTCTTGTGATTTCTTTGTACAGAAAAAAAAGTAATTAGTAATGGAATGTGAATTCTTACATGCATGTTAAAACCAAGGTTCCAATATGAGACAGGTAGCCTGCTAGATCCAGCAGAAGAGGTGGGCACACTCCATAGCTACTTCATCCAAATGTGTATTCAGAGTTGTCTTTGGCGTTTTTTTATGGAAAACAATCTCAACATCTCTACTAGTTTGGGAAAATTATTTTTTATGGAATTAACTAAGCTTCATATTTCTGTACATATTTCATGGTAATTTGATGTTTTCACAGTCTTCTAAAAATGACACTAATCTTTACAGTTATACATGATAATAATTCATGCCTTGTTCTAGTTTCAGATTATAAGGCTTTTGCTATAATCTTTCCTTCAGTGAATGTCTTTCCTGTGTCTTGGATTAGGATTTGATTTTATACTCATTTTGACTAGATTTGGGTCATATTGATGGTTGCAGAGATATACTTCTGGAAAAGCAAACTAATTGCAAGTGAAAATTTGGGAATAACATTTTACATTGATTAAAAAGAAGTCAATGTGATTGTAAGTACTAGGGACACCAGAATGGCCTTGGTGCGGGCCAGTAAAACATTCCTTTCTACATTTAAGGAAAATGGCGATAATTTACGAAAGCATTTTTAGTAATAATTTAGATTTATACTTTTATTAAAACCAGCATACCTTTTTTATAAACTTTTTTGTCTTTAGTGTATGGCATATGTGAAATGGAAAAAAAAATAAACCTTACCATTTCAAATAGAGTGAAACATGGAACTTAGTCTAAGGAAGTGTAGTCTTTTAATTTTAGCAGTTTTTATCATCGTCAAAACTCATTGTCAGCTTGAGAAAGAGTATTAGTTTTTGTTACAGTCTGTAGCTTTTTATTGTATTATTAGGCCAGGGGATTTCAAAATATATTAGGTTTAATATTAACCTTCTTTAGGAATGATTAGAAATACCAGAGAACTAATGAAATCACATCACAATTATTTGACCTATTAAATCCCTTAAAATATCAGTCATTTTTATCAACTCAATAGCTACAGCTCATTTGTCTTAGACCTCCCTATTGACCTAGTGTCAATTAAGAAAGACAGGCAAAGGGGTTATAAAAAACAGGTAGTGAACGTATTTTGCAATACTTGTGAGAAGAATCAGAAGAGAAATTTCGGCGTTCTTTAAATGTCAGAATGGCAATCTTACCGCTTTAAGGGAGATAAAGAACTCTTAAAAAAGCTAGTTTCATTTTGGTAAAGCTCTCTAAAAATTCCATCTTCCTTTATGAATTTCCACAAATAGAATTATTTCTGTGGAGTAGCAAATTAAGCCAATGTAGTTATTATGCATAAAAGCTACATGCTTTGAACTGCTGTCTTATTAAAGATCATTTCCCTGTCTTATGTCAGATACACTCTGCTATCAAACTATGATTGGAAAGCAAATACGTGTGTTAGATAAAAGGGTTGGAAGTGAATAATGTCAGTATGTGAAACAGTGTTTTATAATTAGCAAGTAATATGATGTTAATACCTGGATTTCCGGCAGGAGTTTCAGTTTGTGCACTCTGGGGACAACTTCTGAGGGAGGCTGATCTAGGCTGTCAGGAAGGCTCTAAAACGAAGATTACTAAGGCCTATAGTTTGGAAGAATTCAGATATTTAAACACACTTCCATTTCCCCCAAACAGTTATTTGTTAGGTTCTTAGTTATTTATAGTAAAGTTTATGTTTGGGTAGAAGAAGCTGGACACTTTTCCTGGGCAGTGATTTTAGAAATAAAACAGATGTGTGAGCTCTCTGAGTTTGAACTAATACAACTAGAAATAAAACAGCTGATCCAGACTATGCTGTCTACTAAATCCTTGCAGCACACAGTAAAGAAGACAAAAAGTGGTAGGAAATAGCACACAGGAAGATAACCTTGTTAAGATCAATTCAATTTTTTTTCCAAAACAAGATAATATTGCTAAAAATAGGAAAAAAGCAATCTGAGAAAAGGGGTGATTATTTCAAAGAAACAACTAGATTTTGAAACAAGTCTAAAGGGTTAACTTCAGTTGATGAAGAGAACACTGAATGTATGTGTAGGCCCAATGCTAATCTTGAACGCTTTGTACATACACCAGATATTGATGCAGAAACATGTTGTGAAGATAAGTAATTTATTAATATTTTTATGCTGAAATAAATATTGAACAGCTTCTCTCTATGTGTAAACTGAATAAAAGCACATGTGAAATTTCCCTTTTTACCCACCAGTTTGTGTTGCTGAAATGCTATTTGAGAGATTCTTTCCTTGGCACTTGAACTGTGTGGAGGATAAAGCTGTGGGAGATAAATTGCTGACTATAGGATTTCTTTAATGCGGTTTTGTCAGAAATACATAGTAAGTTAATGGCTTGTGTGTATTCTGATAAAAAGATAGTTGGTAAATATGTGTATTACAGACAAATAATCGTTCAGTTTCAGGAATTATTTATATAAATCTATAATTTAAACTAACCGAAGTAATAGATGAACAATTCATTAATCTTTTTCAATTAAACTGGCCTTTTTTTTTTTTTTTTTTAAACATTCGGAACAGTTGGTGGCTAATGATAGATTTATGACATTTTAGGCCAAGAAAAAAGGAACAGAAGCCAGAAGCAAAGGACTTAAAGAATTCTGTGGCTTTGATCTATATTTTGGTTTGACATGGATGGTTTTAAATAATTTGAACCGACTTGAGTGCAAATATGAGATATACAGTTGGGAAAAAAAGAAGTACAGTAATTTAAACAAATTCTAATATTTCCAGTTCTAGGTTCAGATTATTTCCCATAGATTTGGAGGAATAATGGAAATTTAGACATACTCATACCGATAATGTACACTTCTGTGTAAATTATATCACAAATAACTGAGTCAAAGAATTACAAATTTGTTAAAGTAGTGTCAAACAGCAATGTTTCTTTGTGCTGCATAGCACATGGAGACCCAGCAGATTAATGGAAGTCACTGTAAAAAGCCACCATCAGGCCAGGACTGTCTTTTCTAAGTCTGTCGAATTCACGAGATTCTCCCCCACACACCTTGAGGTAGCATGCTCAGCCCTGAAATCAGAAGAGATTTTGATCCTTTACCAAGGAAAACAAGAGAAGGTATAATGGCTAGCCAAGAGCTAATTGATTTGACCAGGATGTTAGTTTCCCAATTTTTCATTTTCCCTGCATGTTTTATCAATTTGTTATGCTTAAATACTTAAAAATAATGGATGCGGCACGATTGGTAAGCCCTTCATATAATTTTTACTCTCTGTATTCAGCCTTTGAGGTTCACGTATAGACCAATAATAAGACAAGAGATAGAGTTCTTAAAAAAGTAATTACAGCTTCTTTCTTTTTATTTCTGCTTTATTAAGCTTATATTTAAACCATCACTGAATGGAGGCCTGCATTAACAACATGGACTTTGCTGTTTCATTAGGGCTTAATGTGCTGTGCATTAGGGCGTTTGCATCATTTTTATGGGGGAGCTTTTAGCTCTTAGATCAGGTTATAAAAGTAGGACTCCTGTCAAGTTGTGCTTCCCACGGGAAAGTGTTTACACTGTCCCAAGTTTATATACTCATGATGTATGTGTTGTCTTTTCATATTAGTGAATCTTTTCTATTACTCTGCATTATTCAAGACTCCAAGGAGGTAGCTACTTGATTCCAGCTATTAAATTTATTTCGACCCTTAATGAAATTCTAAGGTTAATAGAAGAATCATATTATTAACTTACCAGGGTCTATCTTGTATTTGAGGTAGGAGTGCCACATTTCTGTTTTGTAAATATTTTTATCAGAGTTGCACAATATGTCATGTAAGAAGCAGGAAGAACAGATTTTAGAGAGAGGAAGTCATCGTTTGAATTTGTATTTTTAACATATTTAACTGTATGAGGTTTATAGATCTTCAGCACATACTAGTACAATCATTTGAACAGAGGATTCGGTTTGGTCTGAAAAAAAAAATCAGGGAACATTAATCTCATTGTGGTTTATTTTGACTTGTCTTGGATTTTACTTCCAAACATTTATTTTTTGCCTTGGCTTTTCCTTTGATCTGGAGTAGGAGGGAAGTTGTAGATCTTAGCAGGTTCTGTTTCTTTGTTTTTCTGAGTTGAGGACAATAGCACTTTAGAAAAACTGGTGAATGAGACTTTAATCGATTCAGACTGTCTATATAGAGTACAGAATGTTTGACATATGAACCCATGCTTATTTTCAGGACTGTGTCTCTTTAACAAGTAATAAAGTGTGCAAAATAAAACATATGCTCACCCCAAGGCCATAAAGCAAAGCAAAGTTCTGGCATATGCCAGGTTATTTTCATCAGTGGAGATGGCCGAGCTGGATAATGTAGCCACCGGAGTAGAGTAGTTTGACTATCTTAACTAATCCCTTTACCTGCATGACAGTTAAATCTCCATTTGGCTTTGTTACATGAGAGTGGGTACAATAAATGTCAATCCCTCTTTGATTTTCAGTTTATTTGTTATCATTTAAAGAACATGTGTCATTTTGTTGAATATCAGTATTTCTCTCCAGGCAGAATGTTTAGAAGAAGAAATCATGGTTATCGGGGCATCCAGTCAAATTTAGCATTATTCAACTCTTAATAAAAGTTTTATCTCCCAAATGGGCCTGCTCTGCTAACCATATCAAGTTAGGAGATTATTCAGTATTTTTTATTTCTTGGGTCATTGTAATCACAGCATATGTGCAGCTGTTGGAAACACAGATACACAAGTAGTGCGCCAACACCAGGACAGCTTGGAGAGAGAAAGTCATTCCCTTCCATATTCTGATTGCTTTCCTGGACTCTAGTTCTGAGAATCAGTAAACCTCTTGAATTCCTCATTAGATGATTCTGAATTTTGAAACAAGTGTTAGGCATTTTCAGAATATCAGACAGATCAAATGTAAAATTTATTCTTCTGTATTACTTCTGATTTGATTCATGCTTCCTTCATCTTTTAGTTTACATAATCAAAAATTGCATGCATCTTTCAGTTTTTTTCTAAGTTTAGATTCACAGCCAATAATAGCTAATGTTTATTAAGGGTTTCTTAAGTGCATATGTGGATCTAAGTTCTTTACACATATTAGTCAACTCATCTTCTTAAAAACCCTGGAAGTAGATAATAACATTATGCCTATTTGAAAAAAAATGAGGAAACAGAGATAGATTAAAGGAACCCACCCAGTATCACCCAGGTGTACAAGTAGAGAGAATGGGATCCACACCAGGGGAGATAGGCTACAGAAGCCTGTCTTTACAGTCGTGCAGATATACAGCCTTCCCAAATATGAGTCTGAGTTTACTGCAGGTAGAAAAACAATTGAAGACAGGCCAGTTGCATGTAAGGGAGGAGGTGGAAGACTAATAAATCTGGGCTGTTTGATGCATACTCTGTGAATCACATTGAATTTGGGGAGTTTTGTGATTTTTTTTTGAGATCATCTGTTATCTGCTCCATGTAGTGTAATGCTACCTTATTTAAACTTACTAAGCTTACAATTGAAATCACTGAAAAGAAAATTAAGTTTGCTGATTTTTCTTTTTTTTAATTGTTAGGAGTCATTGTCCCTGCAGAAACTAGTTCTGGTAGGCCGGGTTAGGGGCAAATTTTGATTTAATCAATTAAAGGTGCAATGTTTTATCCCCAAATTAAGGGATGTTTTATCCATGTGTTTGATTTATTTCGTATTCCCCTCATTTAAGGATTTTTGGTTTAGGAAATTATGACTTAATAGATAGTCTGAGATTGTCTTCTGCTCTTCTAGTTATGAGGCACAATTTAGGTTGGTTTTTTAATGAAGATTAAATGTTAAGCAGATGCACCCTGTTCCCATTTATGTTCTCCAAGGCTGTGTAATTAAGGTTTTATCCCCGGCCTACATTCAGCGCAGGCATGACTATGGAGGCAGAGAACAAATCAGCAAGCCTTTGGAGTATCTAATTTGAGTGTGGTGGACACTCCAGCCATGCTTGGAGCTGTGTGATTTCACTGGACTCTGAAAGTGAGAGAAGTATAGGGTACAGCGAGCTGCTTGAGAGTTCAAATAATCTGTCTAGCATTTCTCCTTTCATATTTAGGTGACCTGTTGATGCAAGATTAAAGAACACCTGAATTCTTTCATGTGTCCAGTAACATATTTGGGAATCTTACAATGAACCATGGTTTGTTCTAAGACCTGTTTTTCCAGCTGATTGGTAGCTTGATATTCTACTAGTACCTCAAAGTCAACATCCATAAAAGTGAAATTCCCCCAAACAACTTTTTTTTTTTTTTTTTGCTTCCTTTCTTCGATATTCCCATTTTCAATTCAGTCAGACTGGATATCTTGGAGTTACCCTGGGTTTCCTTCTGGTATTATCTTTCCCCAAACAGTTATAGTTTCTCCCATTCTTCCTGTCTTTAGTCTTTTACTGTCAGTGCCTTCATGTTTATTTAGTAAATTCTTACTGTTCTTTTTTCTTTGTTTTCTTTCTCCCTCTGTTCTCTTTTGGTCTCTCTCTTTCCCTTCTTTTCTCGCTTCCCTGTTCCTTTCTCCTCTTCCTCTCCTTTCCTTTTGTTTCTTTTCCCTTCTATTAGTTTTTTATCTTTTTCCTTCCTCTTCTATTTTTTCTTTCCTCTCGCCCTCTTCCTCTCTCCTTCTCTTTTCCTCCCTTCCTCTCTTCTTCCTTCCTGCCTGCCTTTTCTCCTGCCGGCCTTCCTTCCCCTCTTCTTCCCTTTCTTCCTTCATCCTTTTTAGAATTTTTAAAAATTCTACTTATAGATCAATCATCCTACATTTTACAGGAATTATAGTTCTACTTCTGTTAAAAAGCGTATCTTCTAATCATATTTGTAACATATATGAATTATAGGATCTCAAATAAGACAGTACTTTTCTAAATTCTCTCTCACTATTCTTCTACAAGGCGTAATAGTAAGAATAAGGCTGGCACATTTGCATTACTTGTTGCATAGCAGGTGCGAATGTGTAGCAGGTTCCATTTAAAGATGTGATGCCTCAATCCCTCTCAGTGTTTCCTGAGGGCGACTTGCATTGTTTTACTCTCATTGATAGCTTTTCTCATTGTGCTTCCTTTGCCTGAAATGTCTTTCCATGGTCACTGCCTTTGAGGCTTGGCTTCAAATGTCAACTCATCTATCCACAGCTCAGTTGCTTACCTCTGGAAGGTTTTGCTGACCCGTCATTCTGGGTTAGGTGCTCTTCCTCTGTCTTGTCAGGGAACCTGCTATGTCTCTCAGTGGAAGCTTGAACTCCACTGCTGTCGTCATCTCTTTACTTGTGAGCTTTTTGTGCTAAACCACACATTAGTGTTTTAGACTCTGTCACTTCTTTTTGGGTTCCCAGTGTTTGGCAGTAGATGTACAACCCAGCACCCTTCCCTGGGGGATGATTGTTCCACATTTTCAGGGATTAGACTTTCCATTTTCTCATTCAAATACTCTTTAGAGCACACATACAATTCTTATACATCTCCCTCATGAGCCAGTGGCAACTGCAGGTCGGATGCAGGAGAGGAGTGCTATGGAGAATCCACCTAGCTTTATAATCCACTTGCACTGCATTTTCTCTTTTGTCTTTTTTCCTATGAAAGATTGCCTTCCAAATTATTAAGACTGATCTTAAGATTTATTGGTATTCTGTCATCCCGAATACCAGATTCAGAAAATTAGTTCAGAATTATACTGAGTAAAATGAAGAAACCAGTTTAAGGTAAACTGTTTATTGCTGTAATCCCAAAAGCCAATTATAAAAATGTGCATGATGAAGAATATGCAGTATTTTTTCTTTAAATGTGCCCCTTATACCAATTTAAGTTTTGGTCTCCCCGCCCACCACCCTCCATTGGATGGCTTTTATAAATCCAAATAAGGGAATTATTACAGTGACACTGATAGGAATAAGCTACAAGAATAAGCTATGCATGGCAGGAGAGGGAGATGATTGCCATATAATTAGATTTGTTGCTGAGATTTTTAAACATTTAGTCTCCACTAAAAGTATATCACTGAAGCACACTCTATGTTCTGGAATGTTTTTTTGAAGCACTACATGTGCAGAAACATTCCGTATGTATAATATATTAGCAAAGTAATTCTGGCTGTAGTTATTTTCAGCCAAGATAAGACCTTACAGATTTCTTCTTCGTTATTTGAAACTTCAATATTTGAATAGTGATTTTTTTTAAAACAATTTAGCTTTTTATTTTTAAGGTTTTACTTTTTTGACTATCAGCCCATAACCTCAAGTCCTCTTAAATTAGTACCCTCATAATTGTCTCTGTTGCTATCAATTATAGTACTTGAAAATGAACCACATCTGAGAAGAGGTTTGTGTTTAGTTCAAACAACTCTTTTTTTTTTTTGCTACACTGAAAATAAGTACATGTGCTAAAGTGTCATTTTAATAGTTCTGAGGCTTTAAAAAATATTTTCCTTTGACATATTCTTTTAGATATTATTATTAGTTTTTGCTCCATATTATTAGGAGGAAAGAAATAAATTGAGGTTAATGACCTTGAAAAAAGTCAACTCTTTTATAGTTTTCATTTCTACAGAAGTTTTACATTTTTATGAAAAGACATATGTAAATAAATTATACATAAAAGCCATGGAACATACTACAGGGAAGGAATAGTTTTTATAACTAGGGTTAAAATACAATAAAAAGCCATTATAGTACTCAGTGAAAATTTAAAATCTGTTCTTTTTCATGCCTTAACAGTTGTGTTGAGTGTTTCTATAGGACTTTAATTCTCAATTAAATGGCTCCATAGTCATTTGCTTTTGGGTGAAAGATGCATTTTTACTCTTTTGGAGAAGCTCATATATGTTAGGTCATGATAATAGAGCCATGAATTACTATGGCTTCCTTATCCCAGGTAATTCACGGGCCTTGGTGAGAAATTTCCATCTGTGCTCACATCTCCCTTCAGTTCACGCATTCATTCAACCAGAATGCCTGCTTACTTCCAAATGTGAATAAGATACTATTTCTATAGCCCAAGAAGGAATATAAATAGATGCATTCCCTTTAGTAATAGCAGAATTGAAAGTTTTCATTTATAGCTAAAAATACAGGTAGTGACGTCTATGTGAGTTTGTCACTGAATGACTTTGCCACTTCTTTATTTAGTCTGTTCATCCCATTGTTGGGAGAAATTTACTTGGATGGTTCATTTTATTAAATGATAATCATGTCCATGTGCACATTACTGTAGAATGTGCTATCTAATATGATATTCCCTAGACACATGTGCTATTTAAATTTCAGTTAATTACAGATTAAATTAATGAGAAATTAAGAAAAATACTTTAAATTAAAATAAATTTAAAAATCAGTTCTTCATTTGTACTGGCCCTATTTCATGTACTCAGTAGCCACATGTGGCTAGTGGCTACCATATTGGACAAGGAAGGCTATGGAATATTTTCATCATCTTGGAAAGCTCAAATTGGACAGCACGGTTCTACACTTCTCACTTGTTCCTCACAGTAATCCTATAAAATGGCAAAGTGTACAATATTATTTATATTCATAAAGATGAGGAAACTGAAGTTCCAGGAGGTTAAATAGGATGTCTTTTCACAGAATTTGACTTAGAGAGAACCTCCTCTGGGAGCAAACAAATACAGGCAAAAGTAAATACAAATAAAAAAAGGGTTTAGTCTACCATTTTTTATTTTAAACTCTGAAAAGCAGAGATGTGGTGTAGCTTGTTCAATGTTTTATCCCTGATATCTACCACAGAGCCTGACTCACGCTAAACACTTATTAATTACTAATTGAATGAATGAATACATGTAATTTTTGGTCCAAGAAGAACTTCAAGTTTAATATAATTTTTAAAACATGTATATCTATACCAAAGGAACTACTGGGTTGATAGGTTATAATTGAAGTTCTGGTTAGCAAGTGAGGAAAGATTGAAAGCTATATACTCTTTATTCTGCTTGTGATCTCTTTTTAGTATAATCATAACTAGAGAACAATAAACTTTTCTACTCTTTGTTGGATTCAACCATTTGAAAGGCTCTCAATAATTCTGTGAGTGTGTAGACACTGTTTCCTAGCAATAAGTTTCAATAAACTGTTGCTGCAAACACTTATCTGGCATAGCTGTTCTTGCTGTGTTTTTGTTTTTAATCTACAAAACAGTAGCTTTAAAATAACATTTATGGGTCATGAAAATAATATGAATGTGATCAATAGACCTGGGTACTGCCTTTTAAAATAATTATGTTTTATTTTAAAATGGTGTTTAAATGATGTACATCAGTTATATTTCACTATGACTGAAGTGCACATCTATTACTATAGAAAGTATAGAAATTGCCACAAATATAGATTTCCTCTTTTGAAAGAGGAAAGGGGTAGAGTACTAAGTAATTATGTTTTCCAAAACTGGCTTTTATAATATGTGATTCTAGTATTATATTGGCTTTTAATAATATATAATACTAATGTGGTTTACTGATATTAACCAAGAAGGCAAATACGTAACCTATATAAGCATTGGTATTGTTGTTCTTGTCACTAAATGAGATCTTTGAGTTTTTGTTTGCTTGCTTTGGTGGCTTTTAAAAGAGCAGTCAATAGTATGAAGGTATTTATTCTTCATCATAATTAAAATATTTAGCCATTACAAGCATCATCAATAATGGAGTGGACAGATCTTCGCTGGGTTGAAAAAAAAAAAGAAAGGTGTAAACACTACCAAATTGAAATACCTAATGCAGTTAGCTAATCCTAAACCAAAATGCTTTACTGATAATTTTTCACAGAATTGCCTTTCTTTTGTAGTCTCTTCACCTAGTCATTCTTAGCCTGGATTTTCTGATTCTTAAGGTTATTGTCAACAACCTGGAAGGGCTGGAAGGGATGTACATATGCTTAGTAATAATTTAAAATTCACTTCAAAGTCATATGTTCAGGGATTTCTTAAGAATATGTGCACCCTTTATTCAGCCCTTTCAGCGTGGTCATGGCACACGAGGCTTAAAGATTGCAAAATCAAAGAAATAGTAATGATGTGTGGTGGTTTCATGGGAATCTCCATTTTACAACCAGAAGTTCAAAGCATTTTATATTAGGGAAGCTCAACAACTCTGAAGCAATGTAGAAGCTGAAACAAGAAAATTTTCATCTTTAGATTTTACACATTTTCTTTGTCTATATTAAAGAAGAATGGGATACCTCTGAATTCGTCCCTTTTGATTGAAGTTTAAGTCCCCGAACAAAGTACCTGATTGATGGCTGTCCATTTCAATCATTTGTTTTTTTGGAAATAAAGTTTCTCCTCACCTCCAGTGAGTTGGAAAATATATGCAGACATTATACAATATTATATATTCCATTTCAGTGCAACATTTAGTTGTGTTAGTCACTTAAAAGCTAGATTAGAATGTTTTAGACTGTACCTTTGAGTTTATGGCTTTGACATCTCTTATGCCATTGGTTGTCAGGTTGCTGCCTGGGAGGGTGCCCTGTCCTTAGTTTTCTGATTAGGTGATACTCTGTTATTGACAGAGTGAAATCTATGTGTTCTATGGTGGATATAGACATTATCTAATGCAAAACATAATCCTTTGATTAAAGGATTTAATCCTTTGATTAAAGGCTGTGAGAGACTTTCATAAACTATTATCTTAATGTATAGTAAATAAAAGTTGTTTATGTATGAATGCACATTTCCTAAAACTATAATTACTGGACATAAATTTAGAGGTTGCCCCAATTGAGAAATAAGTAATCTGTTGGCTAGAGAGGTTAAATAACTCAATCAGTTTCACACCTTTCTTTAAGTAGCAGAAGGAAACCTTAGATCTTAGTCCTGTATATATAATAGAGGTACACACATATCTCTCAGTGCACTACAGGAATATTATTTGCATTTTAAGTGGAGCCTTTAAGTGATTTTGAGATGCCTGAGACTTTTCTCATGGAGTTATTTGGATATGAGCAGTGATCACACGTGTCATTTTTGAGCAGCTGTTGAAGAAGGCAGAACATGATTATGCCACTTGCTTAATATATTACATCTGGTTGCTGGAAAAATTCAAAAATTCACTGGTGGTTGGAAGGGAAAATTTCTCCCTTTTTGGAGCATTTCATTCAAAAACTCTTTTTTAAACCATGAATTTTGCCTACTCAATGGTGGTGCTTAATAGAGCTGCCTGTTGAGGTACACACTGAGAATGGAGGAAGAGTTTTATATAAAGTGCCCTTTGAAGGCCTTTGTAGCCCTGATACCATGTATTTTCACAATTTGGGAAGGAAAGCAGAGCTGTAATGATTTTTATGGTGGAATTATTTTATTTTGGTGTTTAAACATCCACATGATTTATTCATGGGAGCTTGGGGCCCATTGCAATGAGACAGAGCCTTAATCAAATAAGGCCCTGGAAGGTTTTCTCCTATTCATTTGTCTTAGATTGTGAAACATTTGAAACTCTTTACGTTGGTCCTCTTTTACCAAGATTTACTGCTCACTCCAATTCATTTTATTTTTGTGTCATGGTGCATGGTTGGAGTTTGATTATAAGCCATTTTGTGTGGTCATTTTGGCACGTTTATTTACCCAAAAGATAGACCTCATCTTTGCCAGCAGCCTCATAGCCATAGGAACTGAACAGAAGATTTCCTTGGAGAATATCTGCATTGAGTAATCTCTGAGCAAACTGCCTTTGGTTTTGATAGCCACCCTTAGCTTTTCAAAAAGAAATCTCGTGTGATTTGGATGCTTCTGTAGGAATGTGATTTCAAGGAGGCAGTAGTAAAACCTACTCAGTTGAAAATTGTTTTTTCTTAGCTTTTTTAAAGTACATATTGTTAAATCTTTTGAATTAGTTATAGTGCTTTTATTACTTATCTTCGTCTATTACTTTGGCCTAAAATGTTTGGCATAATGAACCTCTCAGAGAGTAGCTGTTGAGAAACGAAGAGTGAATTTATTTGGCTCTGATTATTCAAGTGATTTCATAATAAGCAGAAGTACTATTGTATTTTTTGATGTGGAATACTTGTCAGTATCTCCCCTCCCCTCTGCAGGGAGGCCATTGAATTCATGACATGTTTAAAGTAACATCCATTTCTTTTACTCTCTAGGTCACTTCAGGTGGAACGTTCATTGGCATTGGACGGAAAACACCAGATTGCCAAGGGAACACCAAGTATTTCCGCTGTAAATTCTGCAATTTCACTTATATGGGCAATTCATCAACTGAACTAGAACAACATTTTCTTCAGACTCACCCAAACAAAATAAAAGCTTCTCTCCCCTCGTCTGAGGGTGCAAAACCTGCAGAGAAAAACTCTAACAAATCCATCCCTGCACTTCGATCCAGCGATTCTGGAGACTTGGGAAAATGGCAAGACAAGATCACAGTCAAGGCAGGAGATGACACTCCTGTTGGCTACTCAGTGCCCATCAAGCCCCTTGATTCCTCAAAACAAAATGGTACAGAGGCCACCAGTTACTACTGGTGTAAATTTTGCAGTTTCAGCTGTGAGTCATCTAGCTCACTTAAACTGCTAGAACATTATGGCAAGCAGCATGGAGCAGTACAGTCAGGTGGCCTTAATCCCGAGTTGAACGATAAGCTTTCCAGGGGCTCTGTCATTAATCAGAATGATCTAGTCAAAAGTGCAGAAGTAGAGCCAATGACCAAGGCAGACAAGGGCTCGAGTGGGGTGAAAAAGAAGGACTTCTCCAGCAAAGGAGCAGAGGATAATATGGTAACAAGCTATAACTGTCAGTTCTGTGACTTTCGATACTCCAAAAGCCATGGCCCCGATGTAATTGTAGTGGGGCCACTTCTCCGTCATTATCAACAGCTCCATAACATTCACAAGTGTACCATTAAACACTGTCCATTCTGTCCCAGAGGTCTTTGCAGCCCAGAAAAGCACCTTGGAGAAATTACTTATCCGTTTGCTTGTAGAAAAAGTAATTGTTCCCACTGTGCACTCTTGCTTCTGCACTTGTCTCCGGGGGCAGCTGGAAGCTCACGCGTCAAACACCAGTGCCACCAGTGTTCATTCACTACCCCTGATGTAGATGTACTCCTCTTTCACTATGACAGTGTGCATGAGTCCCAAGCATCGGATGTCAAACAAGAAGCAAATCATCTGCCAGGATCGGATGGGCAGCAAGCAGTTAAGGAAAGCAAAGAACACTCATGTACCAAATGTGATTTTATTACCCAGGTGGAAGAAGAGATTTCCCGACACTACAGGTAAGCCGTATGAGGGGCAGGACACCAAGGAAATGATGGAAAGAATCCACAGATAGAAAGAGGGCTGAACCAGGAATTGTTGGGAGTAATTTTGATGACTTCGGTGAGTTACAGGGCCAGGTCACATAAAAGATCATTTATAGATTTGCAGATAATATATTGATTGATGTGATGACCACAGATTTTGATTTGGTCATTTGTTTCAGATCATGTACTCATGTTTCATACTGATTTTATACCATTTACTGTGTTTTTTTTTTTTTTTTAAATTCACAGTGACGCTGATAATACTGATGAGTATACTAACTTACCACAATCCATTTATTTCTCCTTGCTAAGTATGATAACATCTCATAAATTTGACAGAGCAGGTCTCAAATTAAAGGGGCTGTTATAGTATATACTGTTCTCCGTTCCAACTGAGAAACAATCATCTTGAGAACATGCTCTCATTTTTCTTTTATAATGAGATTGGACAGACTTCTAATTTTGAAAAATTGTCCATCATCCTGTTTGGCAGCCAAACAGTAATCTGAAGGTGAGAATATTGTAATATGTGTGACTTTGGGTGTATACTTGCTCCTCTGAGCAGGTAAGACTGCTTAAGTTATTCCAAATTCTTAAATATATGCAGGGTATGTTAGTGTTTTTCTTCTACTTTTACCCTATTCTTCTCATAAAAGTTAATTTTGCAAGTAAATCTTTTGTACTTTCTAAAGATGAGTTTAGGATACATACCTTTATTTCATTTATATTTTGATTAATTAATTAATTCCAAAAATACATTGTGCCAGGCATTAAATATGCAAGAGAAAATAAGACAAACGTAGTCGGTGCCCTCATGGAACTTACAGTCTAGTAGGGAGGACAAGGCACTTAACACATCGTGATGAGAGTGATGAGCGTCATAAAAGATAAAGTACATTTGAATATAATGATAACATACCCAAATATGGTGGATTAGGAAATTCCTCCCCAAGGAAGGTACATTTAAACTGAGACTTGGTTGTAAGCAGGAATTAGTTCAGCAAAGCCCTGGTAGTACATAGTGTTCAGGTATTACTTAGCACTTATTGGGTGTTTTCTTGTGATTAGGCTTCTGAGCATCAAAGTAAACAGCTTTATTTACTGTTTTTAAGTGTTTTTCTACATGTAGATTCACTATCCTGCTTTAAAAACCTAGTTATTTCAATTTTTACATTCCAAGATTTTAAACGCTTCCTTTCATTCCTTTTAAAAGTTATGTGTTAGTGCGAGTGTGTCCACGTTTTTTCAGTCACCAGTAATGAAGCAAATTCATGTCCAACAATAGGCTAATAATGTTAGATGTTAATTTGAAGGGCATCCTAATGTTCACAGTGAATCAAAATGTTCAGAAAACACTTACTTGAGATTTACACTGTTTAATTTATAAGGTCAGCCCTAGGAAAGACACAGTCCTGCAATCAAATATGTGTTCACACTTGCAATGAGTATTTCTGGCTCCTCTGATGTTAGCTGCATGTTAATTTATTTCTGAGGCTAGCAGACATCAGCTTCTTTCTGAGCTTTACTAGTGTGGATATGTGCCTATTTGCATATCATGCATGTACATTTGTTAAGTGATGTAAACATTAGGTAATCCATTCTCTTTTTTTTTTTGAAAGGGACAATATTTTTGAGAAATCCTCATGATTTTCTTTAATCATGAAAAAATCAGCCAGTACACACATGTGCACATGTACACATGTGCACACACACACACTCATTCCGATGCATGTAGCTACCAGATCATTTGGGCAAGCAGTTTTTCTCAAGGCAGCTGAGGTCATTGCTTGAAAACCTGTCTGGGAAAAAAGGGTTTCCACATGCTTTAGGTAAACAAAATAATCCCCTCAAGAAGTAAAAGTATGAATAAAAATATTACTGAATAATGTCAGGATTTAGTTAATATTCAATGATGAAAGTAAGCTCCAGAGAGAAGAGACTATTCATTTCTTGTTCGGCACTGTATCTGCACAATTTAACACAGTGGCAGGATGCCTCATAGGAGCTCAGTGAATATCTTTATGTAAATGAGATCCCTATGAGTTTTTGACTTCACAGTCATTATGAATAATCTGAGATCTCCAAGGTGAGTTACATATTAATCTTTCACTATTACGTGGCCTTGGAACCCTTCTGAGGACCTATGGCTTCTCACCAAATGACAGTTGTCTGTTCATTTTGAATTTACGTCAACTCTCAGCATTTGATTAGCTAAAAAATTAAACTGCACTTGTCCCTTGGGCATTAAAATACTCTTACACTTATTTTTAAATCCTGATGTAGTCTGGCTGATCAGAGATCCTTTAAGGTGCTGAGTAGTTTAGCTTCAGTCTGTTTATGAGCTCTTATAAAAGTATTTGAAATTCAGAGCCTTATAATTTCAGGAGTGACAGCTTGGTAGGAAGTAATAAGAAACTCTACTGAAAGTTGAACAACAAGGGAGGCCCCAGGGATATGAAAGGAAATAGTCACATTGCTGTTTAAAACTTGATCTACTACTAAAGCATTTTCCCAAAATGCCACATTTTGAAGATACAATAAGAGGACAAGTTTGCCTTGGCATAATAGTATCTTTCTTATTAAATTTGTTTACTCATATTATTCATGTTGGGACAATTCTGCCATAATTTTATGTTATTGCCATGGAACATTCTAGGCCTTTGAATGTTTTATATATAAGACTTGCAGTGTAGTAAAAATCAGCATAAGCCATGAACTGTATAATATGTAAAATCATCTAGGTGTAAGATAACTATAGCTGAGAAGCAATAGAGTTGACTTAGAACTCTGAGTGAAAAACCTGTGTGGATTCCATTCCATAGGTATTTTCCTTCAAAACTAAGTTTAACCTGGTTGAACTGCAAACATTATCTAACCAGCAACTGGGATTTGGTCAATTTTCTTGATGTTTCATATTTACCTATAGTACCCCTAATTAAGATCATAATTAGTAAGTTATTATATTCCACCCATGAGTTTGCTTTTCTGACTGCATTTCTTTTATTATCTAATTCAACAGTATACCCATTCTCTATTGACCACTGTTCTAAAGTAGATGGTTAAAAAAAGTGCAGATATCGAAAACCTTAATGAACATGTGTGGATCAAATTTTCTACTGAAAAGATATTATCAGACTATATTTTAAAATTCAACTATATCATGTTACAGGATATACAACTAAAACATAAGACTCTGGGCAGTTTGAAAGAAAACAATAGACTTTTGTTATACTAGCAAATATACATCAAAGGAAAATTGAGGTACTTTTATTAATAACATACAACTTAAAGACTTTAAGACAAAGGGCATACGAGGGAAAGAAACAAAGTATTATGGATTGATAAGAGATTTAATTCTTTAGGAAGGTATAATAGTTCTGAACACATTAAATATAAACATAAGTAAATATAAATAGATACAACAGAAGTTGATAGAGGAACTATAGGAAAAATATGAGAAAACATGATCACAGTGGTAAATTTTAAGAAACTTCTTATTAAAAGTTAAGCAAAAAAAATTTCAAAATTTTAAAGACTTGAACAACAAATTAACAAATTGATTTAATAAAAATATACAAATTCTGTACCCAACAATTAGAGAAGGTACATGCTTGTCAAGAAGGTATAGACTAGTTATAAAAGCTGACACATATTAAACTAAAAAGAAATCAGATTTCAAAAACAGTATCCTGTAGAACATATCCTTTGACTCAGTGTAAATTAGACATCAATAACAAAAAGATCAAGATAGATGAAATTATACAAGGCAAATCCTAACCCAACAAAACATGAGATCACCTTATTAATCTTGGAAAATAATAGACTTTAAGACAAAAACATTATAAGGTATAAAAAGTCAGTACATATGATTTTAGAAAGCTAATTTGGCAAATTTTGGCAATATCAAATGTTCATATTTCTAATGACTACATAATTTTACTCCTCAGAAGAAAGCGTTTTGCATGGGTGTGCTAGGAAACTTGTGGAAAAATGTTCATAATTGCATTTTTTGATAGAATAAAGCAACCAAAATAGAAAAAAAATCCAATATCTGTCCATAAGAGATTGATAATTCATAGAATTTTCATACAGGTGGGATATTATACAGTAGTGAATTTGAATAAATGACAGTTGACTAAAACATGGATGAATCTTACAAGCATAATTTTGTCTGAATAAAAACAAATGAGGAAGACTATTTACAGCTAGATAGATAACATTTTCTATTAGTTTAATAACTATAAAAACTATATACAGATATTCATATATAGTCATATATATGCCATATATTTTAATACATATTCATGTACATATATTCTACTGTACCATAAATATTACTTTCTTTATCATATATAATTTATCGTTATCTGTATCTATCTATGGATATCTCTCTTTCTGCACATATATATAGATCTCTATTTACCTATCTATATAAAATCATATTTCATGAATCTATGGTTATGTTCTAGTCTTTAATTTGTGAACTTAGACGCAAACATATATATGTGTATATTCATTTATTTGTGCATCACTAATAATAAATTGTAACATTTTAAAATAAAAAACGAGGTATCGATTCTCATCAGTACACATGTCCAGTAAATATGTGAATGAATGCTCAATCTCCCTTACTATTAAATAAGTACATGAAAATCAGTAATATAATTATTGTCTACCTACAAATATTAAAATGTCCATTGTTGTCTAGAATGTAGAAAAATGCACACAGTTTTTGGTAAGATATGTGATGACAAAAGATCTGTTAGTAGATTTGTGAATGCATTTTAAAATTTTATACAGTTTTTGTACCTTTTAGACATAAAATATGTAAACTCAGGATTAAAGTATTAACATTGGATACAGTAGATGGTCAAATTAATGTAGCTACTGCTTGATTTCTATCTTAAAAGCACTCTGTGAAAGAACATAGACTGTGTGCTCTGCTAAATTCTGAAGAAGAGGATCTTATGATAAGTACTATCAACACATGAAAATGCCAAGTACATAGTGCATTAGTACAGAGAGTCTAAAAGAGTGAGGGCCATGATGATTACACTTAAATTTGCATATGGTATATGTTATATTTTTTAAAAATAATCCTAATAAATCAGTATTTATAATACTATAATTTATAATACTTTGAAATAGACATAATAGTTCAGTTTGAAGATTCTCATTGTGAGACAAAAAGTTACCCAGGATATTATAGTCCACTATAAAAGTAACTCACAAAGTCTTTACCTTTATTTGTATGCATTATTTATTAGAAATTTCAGAATAAATTTTCCTGAAATTTTCTTTGTGTAGTTACCAAGTTATCAAGTCTTGGAATAAGATAAATTGTAGCCATGAGTTTCATTTTATATTCATTTGTATAAATTATTTCCTATTTGTTGTTTACTTTATATTTTATGGGATGACTTATCTATTTTGAACACTTTGTAGAGAATGTCTTCCTTTTGAAAATGATTCATAAGTTGGAAATTATCAGATAAGATATTAATAGTATTTTCTTCTACCTCTTGAAGATGAAAGCTCCTCATCCCACTCCTTCAAAAAGCCAGTTACTACAAATGAGTAAATATTAATAAGACTATTTCAACTTAAAAATGCAAGATGAGTAGACCGAATGGAAATGTTGTATTCACTCAGAATTTCGATTTTTCTTAGGTTATATTCTGTAGACTGTTCTTCCCCACTTAACTATTTCCAATTCTAAAGGATTGATCTGATTTTCCATATATAACTTTATTTTTGTTTTTGTCCCTGAGATACTCTATTCCCCCGGTTGTTATTTTATCATTCTACAGTGGTAGTAATATCACCTGCCACAAATTGTAGACTTTTATACAGACAGTGCATATATTACAAAAATGACTAACTTTATTAGATGTCATATCTACTGAACTTTATTTAAATTTAAATATTTGAATTATTTTTTTCTGTGATAATTTATCTGTAGTTGTTTGATTCTTTAATTACCAAACATGCCTTTCAAAGTCTGATTAATCAATATTTATGATTTATTCATTTACTTTGATGCTCGGTTTAGTCACTGAAGAAGAAGAACTATAGTTAAAACTATTCAAAGTAAAATACAATTATTTGGTAAAGAAGAGGTTTTCAAGTGATGGCATCAATCTCTGGAAGTTAACATTTAAAGGATAAAAACAAGCATTGCTCAGAGCTGTACTTCCCATATACTGTAGGCTGATTTATTATGAAGATAGAAATATTATCAGAATATAACAAATGAGTAGCATCTTTTAGCTAATTTTTTCCAGAAGCATTCCTCAACTCTTTATGAATTATGAAAATATAATAATCTCTACTGACAAATGAAATGCTACTATTGGAATAAAAGGCCACTGTGCACTGAAATATGGATGATCCAAAAATAAATGCTTTTTTATAGCACATGAAAAGTCTATAAAGTAAGATAAGGAATAAAATATCTTTTCTCACGGAAAGTCTAAGTCACATGTATTAAGTACAAATTTAGCCTTTTTTTTTAGGCAGCTTGATGTCCTTTGCCTGGAGAGAAGGTTGATTTAGCTGTTTAATCAAAGTTTCTTTGATTTATCTCCTCACTGTTAAATACTGAGTGGGACATAATGAAATTTTATATAAATATATCCCAAATATTTTGTGGGACATACACTAACATATTCATTTATGATCTGAAATTTAAATTTAACTGGGCATCCTGTGTTTTATCTGGCAACCTTGTGCTAAGGAATCCTACAAAATGACAAAATGACATCTTTTTTTCCTCAGGTAGCATGAGGAAAGTGTTAGCTATCCTGTTGGCAGGAGAATATAGAATCTAAATTTAATGCAAATCATATGTTTGTAATGTCTTTTAAGTTAGTTTGGCTTAATGTAGCCAAAAGTTCTAGGAGTTTTTCGATAATGAAAAGTTTTTCAGAGTACCACTGAAAATGTACCAACTTCAAAATATCTGTTCACCGCTTAATGTTTCTCTGCAGCTATGTGATTCTACATATTAAATCCAGCATTGTGAATATCCTCAGAGCTGTAATTGTGCATTTGTTTGGTTATTAAGCAGATATTTATTATTTCTGTGGATGTTGTGTGGTGAGGGGACCACAGAGACGTGAGCTATGGTCTTACTCTGAGGGCAATTATATATAACTTGAAAGTAAGACATATACAATTTTTAATAAAGGGTGTGTAAAAAAATCTTAAGAGGTAGACAGAGTTTTAGAGTAATTCAGAGGACACAGGCTTATTCTTGGATTGAATCATTTGGGAAGTCTTTATGGATGAGGGGATGGTTAAAGTGGGTCTTGAAAAATGGAGGAAAAATACTATCAATGCCTTTGAGGTTTTCATATTAATGCTGGTAAAATAAATTGCATTTAGTAGGTTAGAGGAAAATCCAAACTAATGTAGTTTCACGATAACTAAAGTTTTATTCTTGAGAAATGTTTCTTTGTATTAGGGCTTGCAATAATCTATGCTTATTCTTTGCAAGTATGGCATTATATTGAAGATCTTGCCAGTTATTACTGAGAGAATGATACATGTCAGAGAATATGCTCAAATCTTTTGGAAACTGATTCCTGAATAAGCTAGTAACATTGCATCAACTACCAAATAACACACATGAAATGGTAACCATAAACAAGAGCAAAAATATTGGATCTTGCCCTCAACATTATTTTAGGTTAGTTGATCCTGCTGAATTTCTGTTTCTTCATCTGTGAAGTGGGGATGGGACTATATACTTTGTGTGATTTTTGTGGGTAATATTTATATACATGACCTAGCATGAAAGAATATTGAAAGATAATCCCTCAACAGTGAAATAGAAAAAATGAATTGGTTTGAGATTATTCTTGACAACTTCATGTTTATGGTTTTATTTATTTATTCATTTTTATTTTATAATATTAAGGGGTTACAAATGTTGTTGTTACATGGCTTGAGTCAGGGCTAAAAATGTGCCCATCACCCAAAGAGTGTTCATTGTACCAGTTAGATGGGTTTCTGCCCGTCCCCTCTACCCCTCTCGCTGCATTTCCAATGACTTCTACTTCCCTCTGTGCATATGTATGCCTATCCGTTAGTTCCAATTTAATAGCGAGTACATGTGGTGTTTGTTTTTCCATTCTTGAGATATTTTACTTAGGATAACGGTCTCCAATTCCTTCTAAATTGCTGCAAAAGGCATTAATTCATCTTTTTTATGGTTGAGTAATACTCCATGGTATACATATATCACATTTTCTTAGTCTATTCATGAGTTGATGGGCACTTGGGTTGATTCCAGATCTTTGCAATTGTGAATTGTGCTGCAACAGACATTTGAGTGCAGGTGTCATTTTGATAAAATGACTTCTTTTCCTTTGGGTAGATACCCAGTAGTGAGATTGCTGGATCAAATGGTAAGTCTACTTTTTGTTCTTTGACGAATAGCTACAGTTTTTTCCATAGAGGCTGTACTAATTTGCAGTCTCACCAAGAGTATGTTATAAGCATTCCTTTCTCTCTGCATCCGTGCCAACATCTGTTGTTTTTGGACTTTTTAATAAAACCCATTTTAACAGAAGTAAGGTGATATCTCATTGGAGTTTTAATTTGCATTTTCCTGATGATTAGTGATATTGAGCATTTTTTCATGTTTGTTGGCCATTTCTCTATCTTCTTTTGAAAAACTTCTGCTCATGTCTTTTGCCCACTTTTTAATGGGGTTGTTTTTTTCTTACTGATTTGTTTGAGTTCTTTGTAGATTCTGGGTATTAACCCTTTATCAGATGAGTAGGTTGCCAATATTTTCTCCAATTCTGTAGGTTATTTGCTCTGTTGATTATTTCCTTAGCTATGCAGAAACTTTTTATTTTAATCAAGTTCCATTTATTTATTTTTGTTGTTGCTATGATTGCCGTTGGGGTCTTAGTCATAAATTCTTTGCCTAGACTGATTTCTAGAAGAGTTTTTCCTACATTTTCTCCTAGAATTCTTATGGTTTCATACCTTACATTTAAGTATTTTATCTATCTTGAATTAATTCTTGTGAGTGGTGAGATGTCTTGTTTCATTTTTCTGCATTTGTCTATCCAATTTTCCCAGCACCATTTATTGAATAGGGCTACTTTTCCCCAGTGTACGTTGTTGTCTGCTTTGTCAAATATCAGTTGGCTGTAGGTTGATGATTTTGTATCTGGGCTCTCTATTCTGTTCCATTGGTCTATATCTCTATTTTTGTACCAATACGGTAATGTTTTCCTTACTATAGCCTTGTAGTATAGTTTGAAGTCTGGTAATGTGATACCTACAGCTTTGTCATTTTTGCTTAGGATTGCTTTGGGTCCTCGGGCTCTTTTCTGGTTCCAAACTAAGTACAGAATTATTTTTTCTAGATCTGTGAAATATATTGTTGGTATTTTGATGGGGATTGTATTGAATCTGTAAGTCACTTTGGGAAATAGGGACATTTTAATAATGCTGATTCTACCGATCCATGAGCATGGTATGTTTTTCATTTGTGTCATCTGTGATTTCTTTCTTCAATGTTTCATTATTGTCTTCATAGAGATCTTTCCCCTCCTTGGTTAAGTATATTCCTAGGTATTTTATTTTCTTTGTAGCTGTTGTGAATGGTATTGGGTCTTTGATTTGACTCTCAGCTTGACTGCTATTGGAATATAGAAATGCTACTGGTATGTGTACATTGATTTTTGTAACCTGAGAGTTTTCTGAATTTATTTATTAATTTCCAAAGTCACTTGGTGGAGTCTTTGATGTTTTCTAGGTACAAGATCATATTGTCAGTGAAACGTGATAGTTTGGCCTCCTCTTTTCTAATTTGGAATCCCTTTATTTCTTTCTCTTGCCTGATTCCTGTGTGCTAGGACTACCAGTACTATGTTGAATAGAAGTGGTGACAGTGGGCACCGTTGTCTTGTTCCAGTTCGTTGTAGGAACGCTTTCAACTTTTCCCCATTCAGTATGATGTTGGCTGTGGGTTTGCCATATATGGCTTTTATATTTTGAGATATATTTATTCTATGCCTAGTTTGTTGAGGGCTTATAGTTTTAATTCATAAAGCAGTGAATATTGGCTCTTAGAAGTGGGTGAGATAGTACATGATTTAAGAGTGAAAACTATGTTGCCTTTCTTCATAGAAAGTTCACTTGAGAATGTTCTAAAAGTGCTGAGTATTAATATATACAGGTATTTTGTGAGTTCCTCCCCAGAGATCTTATACCCATCTTGAAGTTATTTCTGACCGTAGTTGTGTGGTTCTTGTTACTCATTGTGTGGAGTGGAGACCAATAGCATTAGCATCATCTGGAATCTTGTAAGAAATGCAGAATATTAGATCCTATCCCAGCCTTCCAGAGTCATAATCTGAATTTTAACAAGATCTGCAGGTGATTTTTTGCATTAGCTTGAGAAGTGCTGCTCTAGATGTTAGTTAGGTTATTGAAAAGTTTATATTGCTTCAGGCTTTTGAGAGTAATGTTCTCTTTTTAATGTTTTCTATCATTTATTTAGAACTGATAAGGAGAAAGGAGTTCTTCAGGTCTCAAGAGTACTTTGTAGCAAATTGCCTTTTCTGCTTCATCTAGTGATGTTCAATGGCCTGAAAGAGTGAGCAGTTTAGCAGTTTACTGCTTAAATGTCAAGCCTTACACTCTTTTCATTAATAGTAGTCAGACTCAGAATCTTTAGATTCTGGATAGCAAAGATAGTAAGGGCATTATTTGTGTTTTATTAAGGTTTTGGGAGTTGGGGGAATGTCTTCTGAGTTTATTCACTAAGTTGTTTAGAATCATGATATATCTAGTAATATGGCTTATAGATACTGGTCCCTGCATTAGTGTTACCTGAGGACTTCATTAAAAATTTAGATTCTCAGGTTATGCCCAGGGCATTCTGATTGAGGAGGGTGAGGATGACTTGGAATTTGTATTTCTAAGAAACTCCTCACATTGCAAAACTGCACAGCCCGTTTTGCAAACCATTATTATAGTCAGTCTCCTTTCTTTTAAAAGACCTTTTATATCTTCCATGTTTTCATTTTGTATATTGTCAGTAATTTCATCTATTTTTGTATAAATTTAGAAATTTAGGCAGCAGAGAATAGAAAAATAAAACACTGATCTGGAAGTTAGATGCCCTGTATTCTTGACTTAATGTAGACTAAATGGACGAGACACTATTTCTCCATTTTACTATCTGTAAAATGGGCCTTACACTTAAGTGGACTATGAGACCATATTGGCATGAGTGCTTTGAACTTTCAAAAGAAAATATTCGTGAATTGAGCTTGTTTTTACAACCTTATTTTAACATCCTTCCTTTTAAAATGTATTTATTTCAACATAAAACCTGGTTCTCACTGAAAACTTACTTCTGCAGTTTCTCTCTCCTTTGTGCTTCGTACCTATTCCTAATGTCCTCTGCATTCTGACAGTTCTACAGCCCCCGTGTCATGGATGGTTTTGCCTAGGTCGGTTGGATCAAGAGCTTCTCTATGGGGAAGATCAGAGCAGCTCTTGCTGAAACCTGTCAGGAGTCAGGGAGTTGCCTATTAGGACAGGAACTTCAAACTAGAAAACCTAGAAGACTCAGACACCTTGTCTCAGGGTGTGATGTGTTGTCATGAACTCATTTTCTGGGCAAGTGCCCAGGACTTTGTATATTTGGGAGGAAGTACAAGTCAGTTAATGGATAAAGGTTGGATGTGTTCATCTTCATTTGGTAAAGGGATAGGGGTAGCTCAAGAACATTTCTGGATTGCAGAAGTAGATACCAAAGCTACATAATCCTAATTACTTAAATATATTGCTAGATATGTCATGTTCTAAGCTCTTTTAATGAATACACTCACAAAACATCCTCTACCTCCTAAGACTAATAAAACATAGGTAATGCCTTTACTATCTTTGCTTTCTGGAATCTTAAGATTCTGAGTCTGACTACTATTAGTGAAAAGAGAGTAAAACTTGACAATTAAGTAGTAAAATGCTAAACTGCTCTATCTTTCAGGTCATTGAACACAACTAGGTAAAGCAGAAAGGCATAGGATATATTCTACCTGGCAATGCCCTAAAGTAAAAGATCTTCCATTAATAGAAAATAGCTTGGTTTTAAAGATATTGTTTGTCATGGTTGGGATACATGGGAGAATGGAAAAGGATGATATTAAAATACCAGTTTGTAAGTTTAAACTCTTGCAGAAGGAGTACAAAATGCAGGTTCACATGGAACAGAGGAGCTTTATTTAATTTTAGGATTTATACTGGTTAACCCTTACTTAGTTGCTTACTACAAGTGTTAATTAATATTCACAAGAACCCCATTAACATGCACTTTTATTTTCATTTTGCAGATGACGAAACTGAGACAGGTTCAGTAAATTATTCAGAGTTACATATTTAGTAAAATACAGGGCCAAGATTGAAACGCCAGCAATCTGGTTCAAGTATCCTCTTATGCCTGCTAAATTATTTCTCCAGTGAGAACTGAGGGTCTGCTGTTTTAAAATAATTTTGCTGTGCGGTGCTGTAGAATTTCTTCTCTTATATACTGATACTTTCTCCTCCTTGTTGCGCTAGTATTTACAGTCTTTATTTCTTGAAATAGAATGACTATAATCCTTTGGAATTTTTGCACTAGAGCCACTGATTTTGGTAGAAGTGTAGTGGCAATTTATAGTCTTAATTCATAGGCAGGGATCCCATTAGAGATATC
This sequence comes from Lemur catta, assembly GCF_020740605.2. Classification (NCBI taxonomy): domain Eukaryota; kingdom Metazoa; phylum Chordata; class Mammalia; order Primates; family Lemuridae; genus Lemur; species Lemur catta. Next base: position 45,564,093 of record NC_059136.1, read on the forward strand.
AAGCAGAGGTCTCACCATGTCAAGGAACCACAAACTCACTGCCCAAGGTGGAAAGTGAATTCATTAGAAATAATCTTGGGGTGAAGGTCAATCAGTTGTTTTATTTTTTAAATTTTCATGACTAAATAGATTATGTAGAATATCATCATTAAGGTAATTTTGGATTTACAAGCTTATCTCTCATTAGATTCTGCTAGAATGTGGTTTTGGTAAGAAGATTCTTTGGATGAGGTTCCCAGGGGCTCTAGGTCCTAGATTTTAGGTTTTGTCTGTAGCCCCTTGTGATATTAATCCTATATTTGGATTTTCTGGCTTCGGTATTGGTGGCGAGATTCTTACTCTTGGCCATAGATATCTGAGCCCTAAGGAGTAGGCTACTTCCACTTGAGAAATTTAATCTTACTATTGTACTTTTATGGTTTGTTCATCCTCAAATTATTTGTCATTTGTTGTATTTACCTTTACTACTTGAACAATGAAGAAATAGGAGAAAAATTTGGAAGAAATCTTCTGTAAAAAGTTAAATACCCGTATTTATTCAAGAAACTGTAAGCCTTAAGTATGTGCTTCATTAACTAAGTATTGTCCACAGATACTTGCTGAGGTTTTGTTATATCTTATACCTTTGACTTTCATTTCCATAAAAAAGGAACATTCTTTTGGAATTTCAACCATGTGACATGTCTCCTAAGGGAATGAAGTTATTAATACAGAAATGATTATATTCCCAAAATCATTTGATTAATGGGTACAATATACAGTTAGATAGAAGAAAAAAGGCCTAGTGTTTGATAGATCAGTAGGATGACTGTAGTTAACATTGATCTAGTGTACATTTTAAAATAGCTAAAAGAGAATAATTCAAATGTTCCTAGCATAAAGAAAAGATAAATATGTAAGGTCATGGATATCCTAATCACCCTGATTTGATCTTTATACATTATACAATGGTATCAATTTATCACATGTACCCCCCAAATATGTACATTTATTATCACTAAAAATAATAAAAGGCAAAAATATTTAAGCTCTAGATGACCCTTCCAGTATGTGGATTGACATTCTTCCTCTTACTTATTCCTCAAAGGCATGGCGGCATCTTGTCAGTATCTCAGATGTGCTAGAATGTGCTTCCTTTCCCTTCCTTGTCCTCGACAGATAGCTCATTTCCATCCTTTGATATTATATATCTACCTCAGAAAGCCCTTTCTGACTACCCTAAGCAGCCTTCCTACCTGCATTGCCATCCTTTCCATTTAATTCTTAGCACACATCCCTCTTTGTACTTACAGATTTATTTATAGTCTTTATGTGAAGCTTGTCATTCCTGACTAGACTCTAAGCACCAGATGGGCAAGGACTATGAATCTTTGATTTGCCAATGTGTACCCAGTACCTGGCAAAGAAATATTTTGATGATTATCTAAAATTACATATATTTGTCGATATCTTACATAGCTTTAAGTAATAGCTCACAAAACTTGTTTTGTTACTTTAAATTTACAGTAACTCATAACACATTATATCAGACAAGTACAAAGTGTTTCACATGGTATTTAGAGAGTCATACAAGGCTTTTATAACTAAAGAAAGTATATTTTATTCCAAATCATTTGTGTATCTTTCTTGTATGCTTTTTACAATGCAATACCTCTATTCTTCTTTGTTAATCAAACATTTGTCCTAATATAGCAGTTACTGTTCCTTGACAGCAGTTGATGCTATGAAATTTGACAATACGTTTGCCTTGTTTTATGCCATTTAAAAGAGAACACACAAATCCTTTTAGTGAGTATGTCCTTAAAGCATATATCATGCCGTTTGACACCCAACAGACTCAAATTTGTTGAATGTATATATGTCCTTATAGATGGATAGAATTTGTTTAGAAAAATCTTGGGTTTTTAATAGAGCTTATTTTCCAAATTATGTAGATCAGTAAACCATATTTAATTGACTAAATGGATTTAAATTCAATGATTGAAAAATACATTTTATTTCTTTTATTTCAATAATTTAATAATTATTAACATTTTATTTCTTTTAGTTTATTTTAATATATGGAAAAGCTATACAAAGCACTTCAGCATTAGAAATGTAAGTGTATTTCTAGGAGTAAAAAACACCTGAATTTAGTTTAAATAACAGAGACCAGGGCATTGAAGAAATCAGGTGAAAAACATGGATAGCGACTTAAATGATTTAATTGATGATTATCCATCAAGGTAAAATGAACAGGGCAGGGCAGTAGATAATAATGCAAACCAATTAGTTTCAGTGCTGATCACCTGGAATGTATGCACACAAGAGTGTGTGTGTGTGTGTGTGTGTGTGTGTGTGTGTGTGTACCTGTTACCGCTAATATAACAACAGGGAACTTTACATTCTTTCTACAGAATTGAAAATGCCAGTTAATTACATTCCAATTTCCTGGTGTGGAGAATATTGTATTTCATTCTACCTACTACATTGCATGAGATAAAATTCAGGTGCTTAAAGCCTATTAAAAAAAAAAAAAAACCTTCAGAATGCTGTATTTGCAATGACTGTTTTCTTATTCTCCAGGAGAGCACACAGCTGCTACAAATGCCGTCAGTGCAGTTTTACAGCTGCTGATACTCAGTCACTACTGGAGCACTTCAACACTGTTCACTGCCAGGAACAGGACATCACTACAGCCAACGGCGAAGAGGACGGTCATGCCGTATCCACCATCAAAGAGGAGCCCAAAATTGACCTCAAGGTCTACAGTCTGCTAAATCCAGACTCTAAAATGGTAGAGCCAGTTTCCGAGAGTGTGGTGAAGAGGGAGAAGCTAGAAGATAAGGAGGGGCTCAAAGAGAAAGTTTGGACTGAGAGTTCAAGTGATGACCTTCGCAGCGTGACTTGGCGAGGGGCAGACATCCTGCGGGGCAGCCCGTCCTATACTCAAGCAAGCCTGGGGCTGCTCACACCTGTGACTGGCACCCAAGAGCAGACAAAGACTCTTAGGGATAGCCCTAATGTAGAAGCTGCCCATCTGGCGCGGCCTATTTATGGCTTGGCTGTCGAGACCAAGGGATTCCTGCAGGGGGTGCCAGCTGGCGGAGAGAAGTCCGGGGCCCTCACCCAGCAGTACCCTGCATCCGGAGAAAACAAGTCCAAGGATGAATCCCAGTCCCTGTTACGGGTAGGAAGGTTTCATTTTTAAATAGTTAATTTATTTCGCAGGGAAAAGAGTTGGGGGGGAGCACACATTCACTATATTCAGTATCGTTTTATGAAGTTAAACTTAATCATCCTTATCCCTCTGGGGATTTATCCTTATAAGGCTAAAGTGGCTGAAAGTCGCTCACGTGTGTTGTGTGTACTGTACACTTACTTGGTACAGTGTCAGGCAGTCACTTGTTTGTCTTTGCTCTTAGCTCAGATTGAATGTTGGTTAATCATTTCTGGTGATTATGCAAAACAACAAGGCTGCATTTGGAGAAGGGAGGTTTAGAATCCCAGAAGGATGCACATCTGTTACATTAAAATAACTAAATGACTTTTAAATTTTAAGGTGGTATGACAGTATCCGGTTAATAAGGAAGTTAGCAGAGATTTAAGTCACTAAGAATATAATGTCCTTGGTGAGATGTTAATACAAAAATGTAGTGTTTTTAAAAACCCATAGTATAATGATGTACAAATGGCAATACTTGTTTACTTTGCCAAGAAGAGGAGGAAAAAATAAGAAAAGCCTAAATGTGAATTGTGTGAAGTCCAAAGAAGAGTACCTCGTACTTTATATTATATGGATCTTCTAGGGAGAAAGCACCAGGTGGAAAAAGAAAACCAAACCAGATCCTCAATTGCTATCTTCATGATGTATAGAATCAGCATTGTTAAGAAATCTTTAAGATTTTGAAACTTCACGTGCTGCCAATAAATGATACTTGCTTTTTGCCTAAGGCATCACCTCTTCGACATTTCACCTTCACTCTGTTAAAAGTTTTGAGCTCTATGGATGATTCTGAAGCTTTGTTCCTGCGTGGAAGGTAGGATCAAAAACTAGCTAACTTTTACAAAAGATCCAGTTAGGAAATAGAGCTCAGTCAGCCCAGTGCTTTGACCTGGGGGTCAGAGACCAGTGAGGTTTCTCTGGATGTATAGTGGGAAGAAAAATTGCTCTTCCCGATGTCTGCTTGGCTTCTCTGTTCTCATTTCCTGCAGATTCCCTGAAGCCTGTCTGTGCTTCTCAGATATTCTCTAGTGGAGTTGAAAAAAACGCCCCTTAGAGGGGCACAGTTAATTATAAACGCTGTTACCTTTCCCATCTGTAGTCATGCCCGGGAGCAAGAGAAAGGCTTGAATACAGAAGAGGGGATGCCCGCTGTACACTGAGAAACAAAGAAGCTTTCCTGCAGGGAAGGGCAAGTTTATCATGAGTAACTTTGGAAAGAAGAGAAATAGTTCCTGTGCCTTTCAAGATGGGGTTCTCAGGGAGCTTCTTTGAAATGCATATATATGGAACTGCATTTTTATAATTGTAAATGCTCATCATTTGCTTAGCATGTCAGTACTCTTCTGGACTCAATGACTCATGGGTTCTGGTTAAAAGGCAGGAACGAAACGTCCTACATTTCACTGATTTCATACCGCATCTTGTGATTGTGAGTGCTTGGGTGCCTTACATTGGTATCACCAGAGCCCCCTTTCCTTCTTTTTTCCATTTAAAATTGTTTTCATCCATGACATCTTCATTTGATGCCAAATTGTTTGACTCTTTTAAACTGTTACTGGAATATTACCTTTTTCTGCCACCATTCTATATAGTCAAAGAATTTGGAATGGCAAGTAATTTATTAAGCAGCGGTATCAAAAACCTGAGCACAGTAGTTAATATTTTTTGAGCATTCTGGGTATGATAATGCTTTTCTTAAAAAATAGTTTTTCTCAATTCTTCTACTTCCTTAATTCCCTGACTTCAAGTTTCTATTGCATCATTTCAACTGTCTTTTCAGTTCCTCTGCATAAGCTGCTGAAGTAGGATATCTTGAGCACTCTCCTTAGCCCTGTTCTACAATGAATAGCCAAATTCCTAACCCTATGATTTATTATCTTACAGGCTATCATCTACTAAGTTTCAGAGAGCTGACAAAATTATATATTAGTTATATACACACACATATATATATTTTAGAAAGAGCCTTGAATCATTCTTCTTTGATTTTAGTAAAATTTGAATGTTCAAAGTTCTCATTTTGTATTTTAATAATGCTTTTGGAAACCACCAATTGTATTGGCTATTTGGAATAGGAAGGGTAGCCAATTTGTTTTTTTGTGCCACATTTAGTTTAAGTGAATATAAAATTTTTGATGTGTACATATCTTATCTGATGAGCTTTTTAAGACTACTAAACTAATTAAGAAGCAGAGCCCATTCTGACTGTGAATTTGACAAAAATTCTACTTGGTGGTAGAAATTTGTATTCCCAAGTTATCATAGCAAATACACACTTCTCAAGTTATTACCCTGCCATCAATAAGAAAGGACCCCAGCAGAATTTTGCCGTCCTGTATATGAAAGGCCAAAACAATGTACTTTAATCTTGTGGTTGTAAAGGTCTAGTTGTTAGTGAAAGTGTACTGTAATAATTTATAAATACACAATAGAAATATACAAATATAATTTATGTTTTGAATAAAAATACAGTAGTAGATCTGTATAAATATATACCTCCAGAATACAGTATTCATATTTGAGTTTAAACAGTTGAATGGAACTTGAAATGATCTACCTTGCTGTTTAGCATGTTTATTTACAAATAGTAAGCAATTTAAGAAATGGAGATTTTAAAAGTGAATTTTTTATTAAATAGTGCATTCAGCATAGCATTAACAGAGCAAGTATACTGTTAATAATAAATACATTTTTACGTAGTTTCTAATACTAACAGTAAAAAAGAATGGTAATCATCTTTAAATACTGTAGAGTGATATCAAGAATTAAGTATGAGAAATTTGTCCAACAGAAAATGTCGATTTTAAATCGTTCAACACTATGCTGGTAAATAATGGAAACATTTTAAAGGAATAGGCTAAATGTAGTTAGGGTTGTATCACAAAGCACATAATTATAATGTTGCTTTCAGAATATCAGTCTTACTAATACATGGTTTTTTAGTGGCTTTAATGATGAAAGTTTGCTGTACTCCTTAAAGTGAGGAAGGAAATATAAAAATCACGAGAATAGCTAAAATTTCAAAATGCTCTCTTCATTAGCATTAGTACTTTTCTTTTTTTCTTCTCCTTGGCTTTAAGTTTTGCATTCAATATCAGGTCATTTATGTATATTTTCATTTAGTGAATATCTATATTTTCCCTTGTTATTAGTATGAAATTGATCTTGTTTTTAAAAATTTTAAGTTGTATATGTCACCTGTGTAGACCATTGTGCTTTGAGTATGACAAAGGGCACATTCATATAAGCTTTAGCTTATAAAATACTTTAGGAAAGTTGGATTTTTTGTTGCATATTAACTACACAATATTTCTATAAAATCGCCGGGTATTTTCTTTTTTTAGTTGGAAGAACTATTAAAGCCTTTGGAATCTTTGCTATAAATAGTCAAAGTTTATGTGAAAACTTTCATTTATACTCCTAAAACTTATAGAAGTTTTATAAAACATGAATAAGTTCTGGAAAATGGTCACCAAAATTTAATATTTAGAAAACCCAGAGTTGTATTAGATTTAAAGTTTCACTCTGTGAAGAGGTTAACATATTTAACATTGCTTATGCTAAAAATGTAATCCAATTAGTTTTACATGTTCCAATAGATGTTTCTTTCTCATTTTAAAATAAATTTGTAAGATAGCAGAGTTGCGCAGCGGAAGCATGCTGGGCCCATAAAATAAATTTGTATAGTCAGGACTCATGTACAGTCCTGTGACTTTTTTTCTGACCAGTTTCTTCTATAATATAGATTTACACAAAAGTATCTATTTATTTTTTTAGATTAAACTTTTATGCAGATGCAACTGTACTAGTCATCTTATTTTCTTGATAAGAAATTCTGGATTTCATTTTTATAATGGGATTTTTAGATTGGATTTTATAATGCAGAAAGCTTTGACTTTTACCTGATAACCACATTAATAGGGACCCAAAATAAGTCATTAAATTTTACAAAGGTTTTGCCAGTATCACATATATTTTGCATATGTTAGTAAAATGTAGAAGTATAATTAAGTTTAGCAGGTAAATCTGTAGGGGGAGCTTATGGCAAATCAACATGCAGGTAAACTCCTCGGTGTTATTTGTCAAAACAGAATGTCACATATAACTCATAGGCTAAAATTCTTCCATAGGTTCAAACACTCTAGTCATTGGACCACTTATTTCATGCACCAAGGGGAAAGGTAATTCTCTTTGAGATTAGTTTTGGTTTCCAGTGTAAATTTATTTAGGAAGGTTTGCCAGTTTTAACATCTACATTTTACACTGCTTGGTTTCAATGGAGATGTTCTGCCCTGGGCCTGTGGGAGTAGAGTTCCAAGTTGAACCTCTGACTGTCAAAGGAAGAGCCTCCCAGGATCTCCATTCATCTGTCGCTTAGAGAGGATCATACTGCCTGCCATCCTCACAGGAGTGTTGTGCAGCTTAGTTAATTAACGTTTGTCAGCCATTTGAGATCCTCAGATGCAGAGTGCTAGATAAGTGGAAGTAGTCTGATTATTTGTTCATTTTGTAAATGTGATACCAGGATAGTACAATGCAAATGTTATTTCCCCCTTTCTTTAGTGGTGTTAAATTTATAGTTTAAAGATTGTTGATACCAGACAGTCTATTGAGATGCAAAAATGTTCTTTTGGGGACAGTCCATTGGCAGCCAAACAGACGTTCAAACAAGTGACAATGTTGAATGCCTTTACAACCACTGACAGAAGACTGCAGGAGCTTTTTTTAACTAAAGTTGATCTGAAGTGAAAAGCGATATCCATTGTTTTGCTTCCTATTTAATTAAAATAAAAACAGAATTTCAGCTATCATATAGGTATACCATATTGACTTAACGTAATGTTTGTTTACATAACTGTTTTCTTCACCCTATTTGAACTTTTTACGTGTGCATATACCAAAGAGATCATACTGTATCAGGAAAAAGGAGAAGCATGTACCTCTCTAATCAGTAGCTATGAAGCAGTTATTCTAGGACCTGCTAATAAAAGTTTCTCTTTAGGTAGCAGTTGAATGTTTTATTTGCCCAAGAAAAAAAATAAATGATTAAAAATTATTGACTATATCCAGAGATTAACAATTCTTATACATCTCTGTGCTTCCGCCCTTAATAGATGTATTTCTGTTGTCATCTATTGAGAAAGGATATGATTTAATCTCAAAAAATTTTAGTTTTTATTTAAAAAATACAGTCCATACATTGAATTCATTATATGTAATAGTTAACATGATCATTTAATTGTTTTCACTACATAAAATTTAAGTTTTTTGTCTTCATTATTCATCTTTTACATTGATACACCATTTTTGATGGTAGAAAACAACTAAAACCAATTTGATATGTATGTAAGTTTGGTTTTATTAGTTTGACTAATGAGATTTTCAAGTAATCTAATTTCTGTTTTATAAGTCAGTTCCATTAGCTCAAGCATTTTTTTAAAGCACTTAAAAAAAAAAAGAAAAAAACTTTTATAGCCTAGAGGTCTGGCATCATTCTGCTGGCCCAGGTTTCTAAGGCAGAGAAAGCAGATGTATCTTAATGAATTGAGCTGTAGGTTTGTACTCACTGTGCAATGGTATCGTTTAGCACTGTATCTGTTAATTATTTCCTGTGTGACTATCTTTTGCTCAGCTCCTTTTTTTTCTGCAGACTTCATGAGCCAGGGGATAACAGGGCCCCCATAGGAACCCATTGTTGAGCGTTCTTAGATGTTGAAAGTGAAGAGTATGCAGAAGGTGGCGTGTTTCAGGAGCACAGGTGCAGAATAATTTAAAAGTGTGTCAGCCATGAGTAACATAGTTTTGATGTGAATCTAGTATTTTTCTAGCCTAGCCCATTCTGATGGATGGATTTGACAGATGTGTTGATTACCTAAAGTGCCACAAAATTTTTTTATCTTGGATTTTTGTGGATTTTGTTTATTCCCACCAAACAAGTAAATATTGTCTCTGTTGTCATGTTCTTTTATTCTGCCTTCCCTTAAACTCTCTCTGTTCAAGAGCTTTGATTCAGTGTTTATGGCAAGGCCATTGATTACTAGGCTGGTCTACCAATTAACTCAAGAAAGCTTGGCAAGCTGGGTACTACTGTAACTAGTTGTGTTATTGGTTCAAGGAAATGAAAATCATTTCAGTGAAGTTAAAAGAGGCTTTTTCTTTTATTTTAGAGAAGCAAAGTCATTTATAGACTTTTATAATTAGCTATAATTTATAAATACAACAGAGTGGAATATGACTATATTTTGGAAAAATTCAACTATATTTTATAGTACATTTTGTTTATGTTGTTATTGGTGGCTAGAAATGAGCCAAAAGAATCTTAGTTTTGTTTTTCTAAGGACAGGACACATGATAAGTTGGTTGTTTGGCTACATTATTCATGTCATAATGGTCAAATATACTTTTACATGTTAACTTGCTTCTTTAAAAAGGTAGTTTCTCAAGTTTGAAGATTTAATTTTGTGTATTAATTAAAAAAAGAGATAAACTGTGTTATACCATGGAAATTTACCTATATGTACATCATGATTAACCAGAAAATACTAACGATATAGAGTATAGATATATTTTTAGGAGGCAAAATGCACTTTATAATTTTGCTAATGCTTTTAAAAAAAGGATGGATAATGAACACAAATGAAACTTTTATGAGAATTTGGATACAAATTTAAAGATTTTAAAAATAGGTTTTGGTAAAAACAGTATTTTGTGTGGAGAAAGTGATAAGATGCATGACAATGTGACTTATTGAATTGCATTGTCTGTAGTGTTTTATTCAGTTTAAATTTTGTATTCGAGACTTATATTAGATCATGAAGCAAAAATCTTTTAGACAAGGGCCCATAAAATAATCTGTTCTCTGGGAATTAACTTTCTGAATTTAGCTGATATACATAGGGTATCACTACTTATCTAATCTGAATTCTTCATGAGTTAGACAAAACCTGGCAAAATTACTTTAGAACGATTGTACAGGAAAACATTCAGAAATAAAGTATTTGGTTAAAATAGATATTTACAGTTGATTGCCCAGTAATTTAGCATTTCAATTCCTAGGATTAAAAGTTTTCCACCTTTCCATTAATTTATTACTGGAAAAACTCCTTTCATCCTCACCAAAACTCTCTGAGGATGAAACTTTTGTTACCCTTTTTATTTAAAAGAGGAAACTGAGGCAGAGAGATTAAGTAATTTGCCAGTCACATTGCTTCTGATGGCAGAGATGAAATTCTAGCGTCGGTGATCTGGCTCCAGAGTGCCTGCCTGTAACCATTGCATGGCCTCCTTTGGTGCACCATGTTTTGTTTAATAAATGCTTGGATGACTTTCTACAATTTCAGAATTAATTTGTTTCTTCTAAACATACACATTTTTATGTATGCATGTACAAAACAGAAAAACAGCTTTTTGAAATTATGCAAGTGATGCATGCTTATTGTAAAAGAGGTAGTTAATACAATATTTTGTAATGAAAATTAAAATGGCTTATAGATGTCAACCCCCAAATATTTTTCTCTTCATATCTTGATGTCTAATTTACCCTTGATATACATTCAAATATATATATATTTTATTTAAGTATAGAATCATGAACCACTGTTTTATAATTTGCTTTTTTTATTGAGCAATATATTGGGGACATCTTTTTCCATCGACAAATATACCCTACAATATTCATTTTAGTGCCTTAATATACCATGTAGCAGCTATATCATAATATATTTAAGATATACCCTATTGGTGAACATTTAGGCTATTTCCAGGTTTTAATTATAAGGAATATTTTGAACCTCCTTGTACATATTATTCTATTGCTTTGTCATATACTTGTGATAATTTCTTATAGCATAATACCAGTTATTCAAAAGAGAAAATACATGACTAATAACTAATGGTATTTAATGTTGAAGTCACTGTCATCTAAAGGGATTAATTTTAAGATATAAATTGGCTTATAAAAATGCATAGGGAATACTATCCTAGAAATATTTAAGGATTGACTGCTAAACTGTAAATTGATGTATTTAATGGGGAATGCAAAGAATTAAGAGAAAAGCAAATGGTAATGTTTAAGAGCTTTCTTATCATAGATATAATACATGCCCAATAGCAAGGTATATGATATAATATGCTTACTTTATATTACATGTACAGCACAGTTTATTTTTTAGAGAAATTTATTGTCAAGAAGAGCTAATCTTCTTAAGCAGAATTGAGTCCAGGGTTTTAAGTGAAAGCAGTCTACTCAGTCATGCTTGCCTTTTTTGAGGCAGGGATTTCTGTTTTCTTGCCTGTTTTTATTTTGCTTCCATGGATGATGCCTTTCGCTACCCTTTACATTTTCTCAACCAGTTTTAAAGTTTTTACCTTTCTTGCATATACGTTGGGTGTATGAGCAATGGGGTGGACTTTGAGGGAATATAAGAGAGAAAAACTTGATTTTTTTTTTCTTGAAAAGGTGACATTTAGTGATCTTTATTTTTATTTGTTGCTGAAATATGCATATTGATTCCATTAAGAAAGTATGTCTTTCATAAGATTTTCAGAATGTCAGATGGAATATTCTTTATGGTTTCTTAATGAGGTATTGAAAGGACAGGGGCAAGAATACTTTCTCATTTAACATCGTGTTTGTGCTTGTTGCATGCTAAAAATACTAAGTCTCAGGCCATTCTTCATCATACATTGAAAATATTACTGTTTATGAAAACATGTATGATGTCATTTATATATGTTTGAGCCAGGCAAGTTAGGCCAGCGTTATATGTGGGAATCTAAAAGTTTACAAATATTATATTTGGCAGAGCTATTCACGTTGCTTTAAAAATAATTATTTGCTTTTTTAATTAAAAAATACTCAGTGTGGGCCTTTTGAAATTTCTTTCCTCATACCTTAAAAAATGAAAAAACCTCCTTTATTATTACTTTTAAGAAGCATATCTGTTTTGAAAGCAATGCTGGCCATATTTTAGGATATACACACATTTGGCTTATCCAAATTTTCTTAATGTCAGAAATTTACAACCCAAAAGTTTCATGGTAAGTCAGGAAAATTCATCTACTTTGCTTGAATTATATAGTAATTTGAAGAAAATTGATGGTTTTTAAAATGTGAATTGTTGTGATGGGCAGTCTTATGGTCTACAAATTAATTATCCAGTTAATATGCCCCTCCTAAGTTTATGCTATGTGACTATAGGATTTTTTTTGAAATCAGAACTTGCTTCAAATTCACAAGGGATTTAAATATTTTTAAAGACTCCAAAATATATACTAATTTTTCTTAGTAGTATGTCCAACCCTTTGAGGTTGCAATAGGGCTTGCAGGTGGGCATGTTCCACCTTTAAATCTGGCTGTGGTTTAGGCTTCAATGGATTTTGTTTTCTAGTAAAATTAGATTTCATGTTTTATTTTTACTCTTCCTTTTTCATGTAGTGGAAAGTGCACTGGATTGGAGGAAAGGAGGTTTTGTGTTCTAGATTCGCTTAGTGATTAACTAGCCCTGTTACCCTGGGTGAGTCCCTTAATCCTTATGCACTGTTTTCTGCTTTGGAAGATACAGAGTTTGAAGTATGCAATTACTCAAATCTCTTTAAAATTGCAAATCTAGGACCAAATAAATTTTCTATAAGATCTTAAACATTGAGATCTGTGAATTGATACCTGAGGCAACTTTAAGATAAAAATCTTATATTTTAGACTTAGAGATTCAAAGAGATATCATATATTTGAATTACAAGTTTTTCAATATGATTTGTATCTAGTGGCTGAGAACCCATAAATTATAAACAGCTGCCATACATACAGTGAAATCTTCAAAAATATTCTTTGAGCTTATCTTGTATAAGAGAGCTCATTCTTTGAAATTAAGTTTGTTACAAAGAGTCCTGTTGTTAAGTGGCTGCTTATGAATAGAGATAAAGGAAAGTATGCACAATGAGAAATAAAATAATTCTGGTAAGAAGGTGACATGCTTAAAGTCTATATTTCCTCAGTTTCTTGGCATTGAGTGAAGATGCCTGTTTTGTTCACAGTCAGATGTTCAAATCAGAATTTTGTATGCAGAAACTAATTTTAGTAGGTGGGGTGCAAATTTCTTATGAGTCCATGAATAGACTCTAATCCCAGCTGTTTCATTACAATTATAAAAATAAAATTGGCTGTGAATCATTCAAACTCTATTTAATGGATGTGAATAATTCAGTTTCATCCCACTAAAATCTTAAAACTATAAACCTGTCTTAGTTCTTTATGTTCCTTCAGAGTTAATATCTCATTATTCATATATGAATTATTTGAAGTATGGGTGGTCATGATGAAAGTGACCGTATTTCTACTTAGGTCGTGTGGATTTCAGGACAGGAGGTAGCCTCTAGGGTAAGGCTGGGGATGAAGGAGAGAAAGAAATTGGAAAGAGTCTAGGAAAAGAGAAAAAAGTGTTAAATTAGTATTTCTTGGCATTTTGTTTCCCATTAAAAATATATGTTCATTATAGACATTTTAGAAAATACACGTAAGCAAAAAAACAAAAGAAAATGAGTGCTCAACATTTTTAATGTAGCCTTTTCTGGACATATACACATGCACACACATGCACACACTCACACACACATAGACATGCACATACAAACAGATTTACATATTATTAAATAACCTTAAATTTTACTTTTTAATAAATTAGAGAAATTATTTCATATCAATGTATATTCTGCTGTATCATATTTATTGACTTCATGATATATTTAATTATATGTTGTACTAGTTGCCCTAGGAAAGTTGTTTATTGATTTCTTATTGTCTGACATTTAAGTTATTTCCAATTTTTGCTATTATAAACAGGGCCACATTGAATATCTTTGTAGATAAATAATTACATCTTACTTGTAATTTTAAATTGTTAGAATTGGTGTCCTTATAATCAGGTTCCTCTATGGAATGACACAGTAGTGGAGTTTATTGGCAAATATAGATCACCTACCAGGTCATGCACGTATGATCCTGGGAAACAGGAAAACGGTATCATTTCTTGACTTTTAGTAGTTAGAATTGTCTCACAGTGATAGCTAAAAAATAGAAACCCTCACATTTTCTTTAAACATTCTTATAGGGGAAAAAGTTACTAAGATGGTTTGAGTGAGTTGCATTTCTGAAGTACCAACAAACAATATCAGTTATCTATTTCACTTTTATTGTTGAAAGTTACATTCCATAGTCCCCTTGACATTCAAAAGATTATTTCAGTAGTGTAATGTACTAAAATAAATCTTATAAGGTTATACATACATGGATATTTAACTATCTCCAAAAAGTTTCATAAAGTTAACATGTAAAGTTTCTTAATGTGTTTCGGTGATCATATGAAGTTGATGCCAACAGCTACTCAGTGAAATGTTTCACACACAAACTCAATTTTGAAATACTTACATTCATTTTAATTTGCTCATGGCTATTTACACAGTTTATTGTAAGAATGAAAATCAGATGTTAAAGGGAAGTGTGGAAAACCATTCTATACCCCATCTCTTTTCAGTTGCTTTTCCAAGCATCACACTGCTATATGCAAAGTCCTTTCATAAGAATAGAGATTGGTTACATTTTATAGTTCATGAAATTTCAACAAAATACTCTTATGTTTATGGAGTCTGAATGCATATTTGCATGTGTCTGAATTTAAATATATTAATACTCGTGCGGGTTTAGGATTTATTTTCAAAGAACCAATGGACACTAGACCAAACTAACCTAGGCTCAGACTTAAAGAAATAGAAATCCAAAAAGGAAAGGATAACTTTGTAGAATCCTTTCCTCATATTCTGGTCGCTAATGTTTCTTGTTATTTAACAAGTACCAATTTAGCACCTATAGCTTCCAGAAATCATGGAAGACCTTATAAAAAGTATGGAGATAAGTAGATCAAGGTTTCTGTCCTCATGTAATATAGAATCAGGTACAGGTGGTAAGACAGGTATATTGACAGCCATAATACAAATAAGAGTTCCATAAAAAAGCTGAGGGGAGAGGAGAGTGACTATGGGTGCTTAAAGAGGAAGAAATTAACATTCAGTTGAGAGAACAAAGTTAGTTGTCCCAAAGGTTTTTTTGAGATGGTTTTTGAAAAAAAATGAGTAGGCTTTTAGCAGATGAATATGACAGCACAGGGAACAAGCTGTATAGAGGAAACAATGTGAGATTAGCATGGGGCGTTTTCAAGATATAAATCATAGAAAAGCTTGATGGAAAAGTATGTGTATAGTTTGGGGAGCTGAGACTTGACATATAGGTTAGAAGAATTTCTTTAAATGCTTACTTGAAAAATTTTATCTCAGGAGAAAATAGGGAATCATCCTAGGTTTTGGAGCCAAGGATAACTTGATCAAATCTTTAATAAGGTTAATGTGGCATTTTACATAAGATCCTTAGAAGGGAGGTAGGTGGACAGG
The DNA here is from genome assembly GCF_020740605.2 of Lemur catta. NCBI lineage: Eukaryota > Metazoa > Chordata > Mammalia > Primates > Lemuridae > Lemur > Lemur catta. The sequence goes on from NC_059136.1 coordinate 45,579,739, forward strand.
GTTGGGATGAGGAAGATTAATTAGTAGGCTAATCCCTTACACTATGAGGAATAACAAGGAGTGTACACTAGGATAATGAACATGAGAAGTATTCTGTAGGTATGCTAGATGTAGAGTCTTGAAGTGTTAGCAAAGTTTATATGTACAGGTGGCCAAAAGGGGGCTTTGAGCTTGGACAACTGGAAGAGGAGACAAAATAATAGCTAACGTTTGATAAAAACTAATATGGACCAGGCTCTGCTCTTTATTTGTAGTGATTTAATCCTCACAATAATCCCTTGACATAGGATGCTATCTTGAATTCCATTTCACAGAAAGGAAATAGAGCCTAGAGATGCTAAGTCACTTGCCCAAAGTCACCTAGCTGGTAGATAGCTGGCAGACTGGATCGTGTCCAAGTAGTCTGACTTCAAACTTCATAGTCTTTTTTCAGTGAATGATAGCATCAGCGGAACTCTAGAGTCAACTATTTTGTGAGGGTAAAATAGTGAAGCTGGTTTTATACCTACCAAGTTTATAGGAGATTCAGGTGAAAATATCTAATGGATAGCTGGAAATGGCATCTCTCATAGGGAAGAGAGGAGTTGGAATGACTTCTAAATGAGCTGACATTCATTTAATAATTGAATATATATTGAAAGCCTAGTTTGTTCAAAATATTCTAGGAGCAATATCAACATGGTCAAGCTATGGACACTGATTCTTTAAGTCTTTTGCATACTAGTAGTGGAGATAATGTTTAGTACAATGATTATGGCACAAGAAAAGAAGTATCAGGTACCATGGAGTGAAGCAAACAAAATATTGTAGTATTTTAGAAAAGGGAATGATCCCGTCTTAATTCATCCATCAAAGAAGGTATTCTGGAAGAGGTTGCTTATCATTTTGTTCTTGAAAAGTAGTGTTTGGAAAGCTTAAGGAATAATCAAAGTGCACAAGTCTAAAGAGAATCTAAGTAGAAGTTGAGCTTTGTTACTCCAACTATGTGAGCGAGACCCCCTCTGCAGAAAAGTTACTACTTTGACATTTGTGAGACCAGATTTTAACATCCTCTGTGTATGTCAAATATTTTCCTAATTGATGAAATTCAGAGATACCTCAGAATCATGCCTGCTTCAAGTGCCTTATAACAGGATAAGCCAAAAGGAAAGAGTAAGTTTTAGAACAGAATGTGGGTATTTAAATCAAAGTCTGAAATTAAAATATGATAATTCCTTTCATTAGTGTAAATAAGCTTTAGAAAGTTTATTTTCTTTTAACATATGTGTGTGTGTGTATATATATATATAGTATGTATATGTAAATAGCTCTTATTCAAATATAAATTAAAAATAACTGTACTACTTAGGGTCATTACACACATATGATCAAATAAAAATGTACATGAAAAATTCTGAATACCCATTTAAAAATATATGCCATATGTACTATGCCTATCTGATTCATTGTGTGTAAGAACTATCGTTTTAGTTTCATGATTGGTATTTTGATTTATTCACTAATCATGCCTCTTAGATTTAATCCAGTAGTTCATTTTCATGTCTTATTTAATGTCTTATTTTATTATTGAGAAGAAAGAAAAATGCTTGCCTGTGATATGTCACCTGTTGTTTAATGGCCAAAATTGTTACATATCTTAATACTGTATCACATTAAGTCATTTTAAAAGCATTCTACTTTCCCATTTGTTTAAAATTCCTACAATCCCTGGGATATTGGTAGGGGGTTAATGGAAGTCTTGATTAAAATCTTCCAAGCTTTAAGGCTTTCAGTTCTTATAAACAATTTGGATCTGAGAGACAGACCTATTTATGACTTTTTACTAAGTCTATTTACCCATTTAATGTTAAGAAAAAATTATGTATTTTTTTAGTTTTGTTGTAATAAATACAAATTAAAATGCCTCTTAAAAAATCAGCCACACTCTGTTGTGTGATAATCACAGAATTTATGGTAGTTCTTTTGAAAATTCACTGAAGACATATAACCATTTTAAAAATAAAGAAGCTTCCCTGAATGTACCAATTTTCCCTTATTTAAAATAAATCTTTCAAATTTTATATGTAGCCTGCTTTTAAGTAGTTTACCTCAACTTGTAGGACTATGAACTCTAATTATAACATAATTAATCTGCACTTGCTTCATAATATAATAGCTAATCAAACTATAGATGGATAAAAGTCTTAGAAATAGGTTACAGCCACAATGCAGTTGGTTTTTACACTTGGACTTAAAAGCTTAGATCTATATGACCAGCCCAAGCTAGTCCAGCCTTTCCATGGCTGGAGACATTGACTGCATAATATTCAGGTTCAGTCAGAATTCTTGGTTGTTCTATTTTTAATGAACAAACATGATGAGTTTCAAACATGGTGGTTTTGGTTTGCATGGGATTGAGTTGGCATGCCTTCAGTTTCCAGTCCTTATGATTTTAATGTATGAATTTCATTGCAATGTTGGGGTTTGTGTATATTCTTTGGACTTGACATTGAAGTCTGTTGAAATACTTGTGTGTGTGTGAGAGAGAGAGAGAGAGAGAGAGAGATTGAGGTTTTTCCTCTAAAAGCAAGGGGCTTTTGGTCAAGTTTGGGACATAGTAGAGCAAAGGTATGAGAGAAACAACAAATAGTAGATCTTATAATTTATCCATTTGCTGATTTTTCTCCTTTAATAGATTGTGATCTCCCAAGAGAGAAGATCTGTGCCATTTTCACATTCCCGTTTCTCATTAGCCCTGTCATACTGCTTATCTCTAAGGAGGTCTAAAATCAATGTAGTTTTAATTGAATAAAATTGTAGGAGAATATATGCATTTTTTTAAAATTTGAAAAACCACATTTTAATTTCTGTGTAAGGCTGCCATATTGCTTGTATAATTTTTCTACCATTGAGTATACAAAATGATATTTGAATACTCTTTTTAGAACTAAAGGATTAGTAAATTATTATTTATGTGCATTTTTTTAATAACCTTTAGAATAAAATATGATTAAATGAGTTACTCTGGACAAAAACCAATCAATTATAGCAATTTTGTGTTCATATGAGAATAAAAAATATTTGAGCTTTACTGGAACATTTTAAAATTTAATATTTTTTCTGAGTTATCTAGTAAAGCAAAAATTTCTTGAGGTTCATAGAATTTTTTGATACAGGCATCTAGAAAGCAATCTGACAGTGCTTTTCTAGGCTTTGAAAAGTTCCAATAAAACCTAAACAGTTTACCTTTTTTTTTTTTAAATCATGAATCCAAAATTCATTTTCTTTATATAACTTCTTTCGAAAAAAAATTAACTCCAGATTTAATTTTGATTGAACTTAGTCTTTTGCATAGCTAAGGTTATTAGTTTATAGAGCATAATGCTGACCACTGTTGAATCTAAAATGTGAAGAAAGATTCATCATATTGATTCACTCCTCCCTTCTAAAGAAGGGAAATATTGTCGAATATTAGCTACTGGGCTCAAGAAAAGAGGAAATGTGTAATGGAACCATTTACCCAGATTATTTTGTGACCAAATCAGAGAATCAAAGGCTTAGAGCCTAGAGAGTGTGATACAAGGAAGAGAATGATATCAGTAGATGTTATTCCTTGATCCTGCAGCCTCGACTCGCTAGAGACAAATGTGTAGAGGAGAGTTTGAAAGCTTTTGTGAATTCAGAAATGTTGATGATGTTTGTGCTATAAACCCAACCTCATCCTGTTAATCTTCTTGCCTGGAAGGAAGGAATAAACGTACTGGTTGTATCTGTTGAAATTGAAATCTGTAAAGGCAGGGAGCTCTTTTCTTCAAGTGCAGGTCTTACTTGCTTTCTTGACCCCTTAGGAAAATAGTGGAGGGAAAGGAGGGAAAAAGGCTACAGCTGTGTGGAAATAAAGTTAGTGAATTATTCTGTTCTTAGCCCTGATGTTGAACCATGCCTACATTATGGTATCCCTCTGATACCAGATTCATTGCCTGTCAGGATTGGAATCCATGCAGAGAGGAAGGATTCATGAAAAAATAATCAAAGTTAGGAAAGTCTTTTGCTTAGTCTTGTCTTACACAGTTATTTTTGTCTGGGTAGTTTACAGGGATATAACTTCTTAAATCATCGAACTGTGATGCAGTAAAAGTCATTTGCAGGAAATGAAACTCCACTTAAAGGCTAATCTGATTAGCTTTAAAACATTTGTTCATCTTTTTATTCAGAATTTGTATGATGCCTGTGGAAGACATATGGATTTAAATAGAACTTGGCTTACCATCTGCTGATAAGGGAAAGTGAGATGCTAAATCGGAGAGGCAGAAAAGTCTATTTTAGTAGAAGCTATTTTGATCTGAAATATTGTAGGCAATCTTACATAGTATTTTAATTGGGATTATATTGATGTGTGTTAGTAAAAGGAGTATATTTGCTGATATGGTTGAAGTTATATAATCATTAAATTTTTTATAAGTTTAGAGATGTGGGGCTATGTGGCATTTTGATTCTGTTAATTATAGTTTTTTTTTTTCCCTAAAATAGTCCTTTGTGGAAAACTTCTCTGATGCCTTTTTTTAGAGTAATGGTACATTTTATATCTCATGCCAGAAATTAGAACATAAAACATCAACTTTCCAGATAAATTAACTAGAAATAAATAACAATTTATTCGATGCTCATTTGTTGATTAGTTTTACGGTAAACTACCTTTTAAAAATCTAACTTTGGGGAAAAGAAAAAGAGAATATCCATTTTTATGATGATAAACTGCTGACATGTAGTGCTGAAAAGTCTAAATTATACCATATTTATGTTTCAACTTGAAATGTTGAGAGTTTAGAGTCAACCATTAAAAATGATATGATGAAATATATTATCTGAGTAATATATGTGCATATGCATATATATGTATGTACTTGTGTATGTATATACTATTCAGATCAACCTTTACTCAAGGTATATTTTTGTTGTTCAAATATAATTGTTCATTCTTTCATAAAACATGTGTCTGGCATATAATTTTTGGCTGGGAGAATACAAGGATTAATACATGTTATCTGCCTTCTGGGAAGTACAGTAAAAGGTACTCCTGTATATCAAGAATTATGCCAGGCACTTTCACAGGCATCATCTCAGTTAATCCTCTGAACAGCACTATAATATTGGGCATTTGCAATTCAATTTTAATGAAGGCACTAAGGTATAGGAAAGTTAAGTAAGTTGCCCGAAAATAATGCAGCTGGTTTAAAACTCCCTGTATGGGAGGATTTAAACCATAGCCTCTTAGAACTAGAAGGTCACTGTGTTCAATTCTCTAATCCCTGCTACATCATGAATGCTGAAAGAGGATTTGATTCTTCTGCACAGTCATCCTGAAAGAGATGCTGAAAGTACAGGGAATCATATTAACATCGTGGCTGCATAGTGAGGACAGAAATGGACCAGGAGTCACATGAGAAGTCCACATTGGTAATAAGAGAGGCCTGGCATGGGGTCTCCTTCTCTGCCCAGATCATGTGGGTGTGACTTGGTGGGTGGCACCTTTTGTGACAAGACTCCTTGCTTTCAGGTATTTGGAAGATTTTATGTTATCAAGCCATTTAGGACTTTTAAATCATTGCACCAGTGTTTATTCCAAATTGTATTTCTTGCATATGCCTTGAATACATATGTCTGCATATGTAGGAAGATTTGGTACTGGCATAGAGAGTAAAAATAATTTTTTAATATTTTGTATTCATAACTAAGCAACTTATTTTTATTCCCCCACCATTACAAATAGTGTTGCCAAAGATATCGTGTTTGCAGACCCTTCTTTGTCCAAATTCCTGGAAGTGGAATTGCTTTGTCAAAAGAACATGCTCCTGAAAATGTGGACAGGTAATGCCAGATTACTCTCCCATTTCTAATATCAGCAAATGATTTGAAAAGTAACTGTGTCCATTCAGAATTTTGTTAGGCAATGAAAGTAGAAATGAAGAATCAGCATGTGGAAAAAATATGTCTGTAACTAGGAATTGGTGTACTGAGTTTTTCTGTCCATGTTGATGTATAATTCCCTTGATGGCATTTTTGGAATCACTTATTTTCAACATGTGGTGAATCTTTTTATCTGTCTAGCTCTCTGTATTTGGAACAAGTATATCTTGGATACACCTGATGCATACAACTTGTTAATCAGACTTTCCTTTCAAAGGCATAAACTGCTGCAGTTGGTAAGAAATATTCAGGGGGAAAAAGTATAAATTTTCTCAGACAAGTAAGATGTGTAGAGTGGTTTAGAATAAAAAGCAGAGACATAAATGCTGCAAACATACAGATGGTATTAGAGTGATTATTGCATATACCTTATCAGGTGTTGAAGCAATGGAATCGTCTTAGTTTCCTGAAAACAAAAATTTTCTCTCCATTTTCCATCTTCTTTCTTTCCTTTCACAGAACAATTTGATAAAGTTGTAGATACTAATCCATTTTAATTACTTATCTGTTTAAAAAAATTGTTTTCTAACTAAACTTCTAGACAAATGAAAAATGCATGATTATCTTAGATTTTATCATAACTTTTGTAGCTGTCTTAAATTTTTACAGATAGAGGGATAGAGTTGTCACTACTTAATGAAGAGTCATCGTCCATATTTTGAAGGATGAGTGGCAAAAGTGATGAAATTCGATTTATCTTTCACTGTTTTCTGATTTCTGGAATACTGCCATTTTCCACATTTTCTCTGCCATTAAGAATGCCAGCTGGCTATTTAAAAGAAAGAAAGAAAGAAAAGAAAGAAAAAGAAGGGAGGGAGGGAAGGAGGCAAAAACAACCACAAAAAAAAACAGAAATTAGGGCTCAGGGACCCTTGGCAATGCCCTTCCCTTAGTGCCATATAGCCTGGAGCACATTAGCCAAGTTCTTTCTGCTGTGTAGTTAGATGCTCTGGAGACCTGGACCACTTCCGTTTTCTATTCCTCCAACTGGCCTTGGGCAGTAGGTCAAGTTTTCCCCTTTTTGCTCCAGACTTGGAGGAGCTGTAGGGTAGCTTCTTTCCACAGTTCTGACCCCTCTGCCTTTAGACAATCTGATTGCTGACTTTATGACTTTATCTTGTTGTTCTAACCAGGCCTGTCTGTAGATTGGTGGTTGTCCAGGACCCTCTGTTACATACAGCTTTTCTGATCATCCACTAAGACCTTAAATGAACGGGCTATAGGTAGACAAATATTTTCTTTCTCTCTCTCTTCCTCTTTCTCCACCTCTCTGTTTCATTTTCAAACACATACATTAGTACTAATGATGATATGGGTAGTTACATATATCCATAAATCAGTACATGCAGCTTGCTTTAAAGTAGGATTTGGCCATGAATTTATCAAAATTTATGCCATAGTATAAGTCTCAGAACTTATATGAAATAACAATACAAGATTAGGTAAATAGCATTGGTATGACAACTCAGAAATTCCTTCCCCTTGAAGTTTCAAGTAAATGTTTTGATGTTTTTTGGTCCTTTTAATTTGGCATGATAAGAAATATTAGCTTTTGGTGCAATCAGAGTTATGAAACATGATGCTTCTCATTTCTTGGTGCTGCTAATTTTACTGTAGCAAATATGTATTTTAGTTGGCATTGCTGAATTACTTCAATTGTCAGTGCAGCCAGTAAATCTATGATTAATTTATATCACTTTTGCTCATAGGATCACTCTTTCAGCTAGTGTACCTTGGAAATACAACTTCTACATTTTCCACCAAATTACAGAAGCTGAGAAAATTGGGTGGAATTTTTTTTTTCGTTTCTATTTAAAACATGTTTACTTTGTAGTACTTTGGCGAGCTCACTAATATATGTATGAAAGCACAAGCTCATCAAATGGAAAATAAAATCAAAACAGGAAACTCCAGTATGTTTAGTAATAAAGAAAACAAGAAAAAATTGTCATTTTTTCCAATGCAATTAAATAAAAAGAGACCACTAATATTACATTTATCTAATTAGTGTCTCTGCAATATAAACCATCCCTGATGTTCATCTACTTCTTTAGAGAGGTATATTTACTGTTAGACTTCACCAACAGAATACATCGTTGGGATTTTGGAAATAGTTTTGAATCTTCGTACAGACTAGTCTGTACAGTCTGTGTAAAAGGTGGTGTTGGAGACCCACTTGAGAAAGCCTTCCAAACCTGAAAAAGAAAAACACCTGTGGCTGCCTGCACTGCTTCCAGCGAACAGTTCACATTGCTATGCATCATTTAACTACTTTCTCTTTGTCAGCAGGAGTTTTTGTTTTATAACTGACGGTTGTCATGTCAGAAGTCAGATTAAAGGCCCAAGCCTCTAACTCAAATTTCAACAAATGAAGCTATTTTTAATATACCAAGCCAATTTAGGAGTTCCATGTGGCCGCTTATCCCCATGGGGCAGTAACATGTAGAATACTATTTTTCCCCAAGTATTCTCCATCTACTGATTTGCTTCTAGACACCCACATATATATCCGAAACCCCCATTTATATAGTGTAGAGTTAGGTATAAAGAAATATTTGATTTTTATGACACTCTTTTCAAGTGTGTGCACCATTATTTACATTTTGTGCACCATGGGTATGGGCAGTGATGAGAATAACCTTTCCTGAAAAGAGGAACAAAAATGTGTAAGCAACTCATGTAGTTTGACCCCTTGCTATAGATAAACATGTTCCCTTCATTCAAGTCTGCTACAGGAATGGACAGAAATCTTGGGGTACCAACATAGTGATCAGGTTGCTTGAATTCAGCATTTTGGCACCTAAAACTGGAAAGAAATAATTGGTGGCCCATACGGTATGTGCAGTGGGCACTGTCAGCTGTTTAAACATACACCAATTATTTTCAAGATTTCAAAACCCATCTGTCACCATATTGTCCAGTCACATGAAATAGAATTGTCATATCTCTTTGTATAAACTGATATCATCCTAATTGATTTTTGCCTCAGACTTTTGTGTAAATAGACCTGTGTCATCAAGATCTATTGTGTGTTATTTTGTTTGTTTTTGTTTTGGTTTCCCCTACCAGTAATTTATTGTACAGTTTCTTATTTGAAAAACAAAAACAGGTATAGCCAGATGGCCACATCATAAAAAAATTAAAATTAAGTGTTAAAGGCACTTAATGTAGGATTAAAAAATAACTTGTGAAAGCTACAGCATACCTTTTCTTTTCTAATGTGTACAGTTGAGTAAAAAAAAAATGTGTAGTTGTATCTTTATTGTAAATCCAAGTAATATTCCTCATAGTATTGTATTCAATACCTGATATTTTTCTCCCCTCTTCTTCACTGTGTAATGTGTGATTGGACACAAATTCCTGGCCACTGAATCTTTCCGTAATGTTGGCGAGCTTAGTTCATAAATGGGGGTGACTGGAGCGAGATTTGTGCACTGTTCTCTGCAAGATCTGAACAGTGTCTAGGAAGCTTCTGATTCCCTTGAGATTCTCATGAAATATAAGGGGGGATGTAACTGAATAGGAAAGTACACATTAGTTTTCTCCAATGGTGGCAAAATCAGGAGATTTCTTGGTAACTGATTCACTGGTCCCTGAGTGTGTTTTACCTCTGGCAATGTTAAATAAACCCAAGATTGCATCGGTTTCCGCTTGGAGGTGTATATGCCAGCAATACCCATTATCATTGCATGAGTTGTCTTCCTAACACCTCATACCTCAGCTGGAGTTTAAGCGTTATTACCGTTTGGGGACTTAAAGTGAGTACAGTAAAGACTTAGGAGGGCCTGTGAATACAAGTTAAAGCTCACGTGGTTGGCTCCCATAGAAGATTTAAATTGTTAAAGTAAACCTGTATGGTCGCTTTGAAGTCTTAGATTTTTCCATCTAAGTTAATGAACAAAAGGCATATCACTCTCTTTACATTTCTCTGAGATTCTTTTTTCTTTTTTTTGTTACATTTGCATAAGAGGAAATGAAACAGTATGGTGTTTTAATTCCATCCCACCCCCCTTTCTGGCTAAACTCATCGGTTTAGTGATTAGCAGAGGAGACTTTCATATTAGGTTTTGAGCTCAGTTTCCTGGCTGCAATTCACTCAACCTTGACACAAATGTGAAATAAGTACTTTGTAAGGGGTTAGCCTTTTGTGCAGGGTGTGTGAGAAATCCTGCCGGACCAGGTTGGTTACAGAAACTAGTGTCAAATTGCCTGGCCCTGAGTGGTGAATAAGAAAATGCAGACAACAGAAAAAAGTAGGGGGAAAAAAATCTTCCTAAGCACACCCTCACCTGCCACTTCCGAAAGGTTTATTGTCTACCTTAAAAGGGCTTACAGTTCTTTTTAGTGATCAGTATTTGTTGGGTGGGTTTTTTTTGCCTTTTGCATTTTTAGAAATGATCCAGTCATTGCTGGTGGGTACAGTATGTCAATACAGTAGACCAGTGTTTCATTCACAGAATCCACATTTTGTGTGGTGCTTGTTGAGGCTAGTTGCTTTTCATTTAATCTATTTGATCATGCTGTTTGCCGTAGGTGATCAGCAACCTTTAATGTAAATCCTAGCCAATCTAATAAAACTAATGGAAAGACACACACACACACACACACACACACACACACTCACTTACTTGCACACAAGCACACAGGGGTAGGGGGTGGATAAATGTAGACATTCCTTCACTGTTTGTGTCCAAATTGTCTTAAAGAGTAGAAAGGTTATATGCTTCCTCTCCTTTGATATATCTAATTCCTTTTATCCTCCTTTTGTTTAAGCAAGTGTGTTATAGTATTTGTAAATAGAACAAGAATTTTTTTAATCAGTGAAGTGCCTTATACTTGAAAACTTGAAAAGATATTCAAAATTATGTTTAGTCCTGAATATGAGTTTATCTTCAGTTCACCTGAAAGTTCTTTTAAATAAATCATATTTCTAAAATCCAGCCACAAAAAATTTTTCCCCTTATATGAACTGCAGTTCAGCATTGGTTAAACATTTTTTTCTGGCAATCACACTGACCAACTGTTTTGAGTTTCAGATCTTTTTGGAGAAAGAGAAGATGAAATAATTCTTGATAATTCTAATTACAGATTTATATTAAGACGTAAAACTTAAAAATATGGTTTTTTATTAAAATTTTTTTTAAAAACAGTATTGAAAAAGGTTGGGAAAATTGACAAAAGTAAAAAAGCATTTTCTTTATCTATTGGAACAATCAGAATAAAGAGATTATTGAGAGCTTCAGAATACCGGGAGTGGTCTTTCTATTTCACATAAGTACTTTTAAATGGCTCTACTGAATTAGGGTTTTTATTTTTAATATCATTGGGCTATTTATACCATCATAATGTTTCTTAAGAGCATGAATTATACTTGCAAAAAAACCCCACCTTCTCATACCTACCTTCTTGGACCCTTTTTATTATTGTATTCTTTTTGTCCTAACTGCTACAGTCTTGATGTATTATCTCTGCTTATTACTCAAGGAACATTTACACAAGCACCAGGAAAATTTAAATCTTTGTGATTAAGTTTTGCAAAATATTTTTGGATCTGTTGATCATGATCTGCACATGATTAAGGTACTTGGCTTCTCTTCTCTTGGCAAGCTCAGTTTTAGGTTGGTAACTACCAGTTTTTTGTTTTTACTAGCAATTGAGGACTTTCTTTTTTAGATGGGTGTGTATATTTTCAGTACTTCAATACATGCTTTTGGTAGTATTATTAATGGTAATCAGAGCAGGTTGGGTAATTTTCACTGCATTTTTCTTGCTTGCTTAAGTAGCTTTGCATGATTTGAGCTGTAATTTAAAGATGCATATTTACTATAGATGGATCTTTAGACTTTCTTCCGGTTATCAGTTATCCTTCTCCTTGTAGAAGGTTTTATTTAATCCATTCTATTTCAAAGGTTACCAAAGGTAAAATTCTATTTCTATTACTTAACAGTGTTGGGTTTTTCGTTGTTATTGTTTTTACATACTCCAAAATTACACCCTTTTTTGCTGCTGGGGTTCTGAAAGGAGAGAGAGAGAGAGAAAGAAAAACAAAACAAGCTTAAGGAAGTTGAGAAAACAAAATATTACCTTTCTTCTGATACAGCTGATATTGAAGAATGTGGCTTGTCCTGTATTCAGATCGGCTTCCTAAAATTGAACTTCACAGCCTTGTAGAAGTAACTCCTGCCTGCCTTGTGTGTGGCAGAGACTGCATGTACTCGTGCCTTTGTGGTGTTTTGAGTCTATTAGGGAAGAGAAGCAGGCACACAGATGACCAGAATTGTAGGTTCATATTTGGTAAGTAGCAAAAGCAAGGAAAAAGCATTTCGAAAATAGGTGTAACATTCACACTTAATCTTACTTTGTACCACAGAGGTTTTGTTTATAAAATGTTTTGAAACATTCAGATAGAAAGGGCTATGTTAGTACAAAGTAATCGTAGCACCAATCCATGATTAATGTTAATGTTCCTTTAGTCTTTATGAAAATAAAGCTGTGGCTTTTATACTTTGACTTCTAGTAAATGCGTTAGAGGTAATGAGGTAAGAGAATGTTAATGTTAAAATGGTAATCAGTAGAGTTAGAGCCATATTCTTTACCTCCTAAAACAAGCTTTCTGCCTTTAAGCTGAGGTTTTACTTGCTGTTACCAACTCAGCAGGGACTTTTTATGATAAACTGATGGTGCTTAATACTTCAGCAGTCAAAAGAGGAGTGGAAATAGTTATTTGTTTCCTCGCCATGTTGTCTGCCAGGGAGCACTGTAAAAACATAAATGTGCCTTGGGTATCACTTCAGGCCCTTCATCCAATATAGTTTCTGAAAGGCCCCTAGGTTTTGATAGTTGATAAAAGTAAACTTTATAGCCTAAGGACCAGTTTACACCAGTGTACGAATTATTTCTTAAGTTAAAAGTTTCTTTTAACTTTTCTCACAGTGCAGCTAATTTTGCGTTTGGGACTTCCCTAACATGGATTCAGCAGCATTTCCCTGGAATGTTCGAAATAGTTCAAGGCACAAAGTAACCTAGATATTTAAATGGCCTCTTTACACCTTAGCAACATGGTTGTTATGATTTTATGAAAACAGTCTTTGTTTCTTTTCTCTACTAACTTCTGGCTTTAGTCAGCAAAGAGTTCTCTGCCTCATTAAAGTTGTAAGGACTCTGAATAAAATTTTTCTTCGGGGATTGCTTTTTGGGCATCCCTGATATTGATCGCTGATTTTAGTGCTTGTATTTTCCTGACCGATTTTATAATTTGTGGAAGTAGCCTTTTTCAATTTTGAATGCCCACAGTAATCCTCTTTCTGTGTTTGGGAAATGATTTGAGCCTTGATGTAAACTCTACCTTTATTCTAGTTTGAAAACAAACAGATAAATCAGATTAATAGCAACCTGAAAGTGGATGGGGCTGATCAGAGAATCATCTTTAAATTCTCATACAGTATAAGTAACTTATTCTTATGCTTTGGGTACCTTAGTTTCCTAGTATCTCCCAAGACAGTCAAATGAATGTTCAACATTTATACATTTCTGATTCAAGGCACTATAAATAATTGTAAAATGTTACTAAAGGAATTGTGTAAAAAGACTTGAAAGGCCAGTTTATCCATCCACTGGCTGTTATGAAAATTAACAATTTGATAATTTGGTTTCATGTGAAGGATATACACATGGGATATGGAGTACATTACAAACGCAACTATAAGATTTTACAGGAGTTTGAAGTTTTGTTTTAAAGAAAATGTTTGGAAATTTGACGTCAAAATTTATTTCATTTATAAACTCTGTGTTGCCCTAAAAATAATGCTCTCAGATGGCATCAAATGTGTTGAAGCTGAATTCATTCACACATTCAGTAAACACATATCAATGTCTACTGAGAGCAGGGTCTTATGCTGGGTATTGGGTAGTTAGCAATGAACCAAACAGAAATATCTTTTATGGTAGTTACTTCTTTCTTGTATATCTGAACATTCTAGGGTAATAAACATAAAATATTTGTAGTGCGTGAGACTTAGGAATAAATCAGAATGAGCTCACACCTACTTAGTTCTTATTATAGCCCTAAGATTGACACATTATGAATTTAGTGTTATCCAAATAATGATGCAATATCAAAGATGAATACCTAGTCTTAAAATGCTAAAAGCTTATTTTAAAAAGCCAGTGAATAACTTACTCTTACTTTTTGTATCAATATTTCAAGTGCTGCTGGGTAACATATTGATATGCTGACACCAACCATGTATGATGATAAATATGGAATTTTTATTCATGTTAATGAACTAGATAGGATAAATGGGGAAACGTCTTCATATGATTGCATAATGGATTGTGTCATTCATAAATATTAATATACTTTGTAATACCGATGCATTAACATTAAAGAGTAAAAGATAGCAGACTTTATCTTGAAATTTTATAGTGTTTAGTAGGTTTTGAAATATGGGTACATTTAAAATAAAGCTCGAGGCAGCTGAAGACTACAGGTATTCCAATAGCAATATCAGCCATAATACATTAAGTTTTTTTTTTTAGTTAGAGTGTCTTTGTAAAAACAGCTGGTTGTAAATTTCATCTCCCTATCCTTTCTTAAAAAAATTAAACCACATTAGCATTCCAGAGGTTCTTTATCATTCTAGTTATAGCAGTTGTTTTATCATTAGTACAGTGCTTTCATGTATCTAGAAGGTTTGATTCTAGATAATTTGATAACTCTAAAAGTTTATGCAATCTGTCATAAAACTGTATTACAGAAATACAATTGTAATTATGGATTTGAAAAATCCTAATTGTATAGAACCCCACTGAGTAGATGATGAAAAATAAAAAGCAGTGATTAAGTACAGGGCAATAATGGGAGAAGATAAATCCACAAAGTAAATCTTATGCTACCAGGAGTTAAGTGTTTTTTCATACTTAATTGCTTAAATGCTTTGCAGCACTGAAAAATATTGAGAAGTGAGGTTCCTTATGCCAAACTTTAACCTTGGATTCTATGTAAGACTAATGCCAGGACACTGGAGTGGCTCAGTCTTTGGTCTTCGGTCTGGTTTTCTCTTTATATAGGTAGGGGAGGTAGAATAGTTATGATTAAGCACTGACTGATTGTTTCCCCAATTACTTCCTTTCTGATTTCCATTTATAATCATCTGAAAATTCAAGAGCTTTTATTAAAACCCAGTGGGAGATTTTATCTTTATTTCATCAACCTTTCCCACTATTAACAGTAAATGACAACTGTCTTTGTTAATAATAAGGTAAATTTCTCTAATATTGTTTACCGTCATGTGTCCTTTTATCCCTGGTCTTAGACTACAGTTTTACAGTGTATCTTAGAAATGTTAAGAATAAAACACAGCATTTTATTTGTGTCACTAAGAAGGGCAAAGCCATTCCTTTTTATATATTTTGTGAACTGAGCTTAGGACTGCATTCATAATTAGGAATCTGGTTACTAGGGGTGTTAAGGTTAGATTTTCTTGATTTTAAAGAAAACATCACTTCTTAATTACTAGTGTTACTTTAGGATTTAGTGGTAGTAGTGCTTTTGTGTATCTTAGCGTCAATGACAAACAAAAGCCTACCTAGAAGTGTATTATTCTTCCCCAGCTCTGGGTTGGAGGACAGATAGTGGTTATGGTGTTTGAAATGTGTTGTGATACTGGGATGGGAAATGGCAATAGCATTTGACATTCAAGGGTCATGTTTGCTCATTTTCTTGGATCCAGTGCAGGCTTTTACATTATCTGAGGGGAAAAGAAGAGTTCCGGTGTGGTCATAGTTCATTATCTTTTGAATTTGGGACACAGTAAGGATGACAAAAAAATGAAAACTAAAAAAATAAAAATTTAAAAAAGGATGAGAAACAGGGTCTTATGTAACCAGTAAAACCCTATACTGGATCTGTCTTTTACATGGGCTGACTTATAAATTACCAGGGTCAAAGATAGTAGGGCTGAGCTAGTAGGCAACTTGGAGATATGGCAGATAGGCATACTTAGCATCATAAAAGATAGGAAATCTCATGACTGCAATCCTAGCCTTCTGAGAGGATTGCTTGAGCTCAGGAGTTCAAGACTAGCCTGAGCAAGAGTGAGACCCCCAAAGTAGAAAAAATTAGCTGGCATGGTGGCATGCACCTGTAATCCCAGCTACTTAGGAGGTTGAGGCAGGAGGATCACTTGAGCCCAGGAGTGTGCTGTTGTAGTGAGCTATGATAACACCACTGTACTCTACTCAATATGACCCTGTCTCAAAAAAAAAAAAAAAAAGAGATAGGAAATGCCACTAGACATGATTAAATTTCTGGAGATCTTAGATTTCCCAACTTATTTAGGTTGCCAGATTTGCTGAATGGATGTTTGTGTGTAAAGGACCAAAAAATATTAGAAATATATAACAATAGGATGTGCTTCCTGGCTCAAAAAAGCATGCAGTCTGTTTTGGAAAGCAGAACACAGGCACATGAATTGGCACAGGAGTGGCAGTTGCCATTCTTTTTGACAGATATGGTAGCAGTACACCATATGAATAGCAAAAGGACACTGAATAAATAAAGGACATTGATTTTCCACAAAAGGACATTGATTTTCAAGACCTGCACAATTGACTCTGAAAGATTTATAGCTAAGATCAGTCTATAGTAACTTGATATGGAGGTATCGTACGAGTGTTAATAGGCAATTTAAGTGTGCTGTTTATGTCAGTAAAAAATGTTAGGCATTTAGTATCATAATTTTTGAAAGCAACCATTCAGAAAAATTATATCCCACCATCAGTTTGTCTGTAATAAAAAATATTTTGTCATTCTGTAGTTTGTAAAAAACGAAAAGGCTTCATTATTTAAAAGACAAAAAACATCTTGAGGGGAGAAGCAATGGTTGCCAATATGAACCTTGACACCCAGAGGTTGCCAATGCATTCAGCCTTTAAGATGGTTAACCTTTTACCGTCTCTATTTGAGATTAACACGTAGAGTGGTTGGGATATATTGAAATTACACATAATCTTTAAAGTTCTGTGGCAAGCTTAGCATCATCTTAGCAGAAGGTGTTACTTGTGTGCTGGCTACTGGTTTGCGTAGTGGAAATATACTGGTCTGAGCTCTGCTCACCTGATCACAGGCTGAAGTCCTCATCCTGCTCCATCAGCCCTCTCTCTGGTCCTCATAGTCTTGTCTGAAGGGAATAGGGCTGTTGGGGTGAAAAAAAAATACTTGCTAAACAAATCTGACTTCTGAAATCCACAGAAAAGGTTCCTAAGGCTTGATAATGTATTGAAAACATTGTGAATCACTGTTAGTTTTCCTTTCTCATTTTTATTTATTTATTTATGTATTTATTTTAGAGACAAGGTGTTACTCTGTCACCCAGGCTGGAGTGCAGTGGACAGTCATAGCTCAGTGCAACCTGGAACTCCTGGGTTCAGGCGATCCTCCCGCCTCAGCCTTCTGAGTAGCTGGGAATACAGGGCACACCACCGCTCCTGGCTAATTTTTAATTTTTTTTTGTAGAGATGGGGTCTCTCTATGTTGCCCAGTCTGGTTTCAAACTCCTGGCCTCCAGTGATCTTCCTGCTTCAGCCTCCCAAAGGACTGAGACTATAGGCATGAGCCACTGTGCCCAGCCTCCCTTCTTATTTTTAATGATTAGAAACGAACTCTTAATGTTGAAATGAGGAACACAAATGTTGAAATAATCTGTTTCATTTACCTTATATCCTCCTCCATTTGGAACACACAGCCTTGTAATGAAGAATCTGCTTGACATTCTACTTGATATCTTACTGAAAGTTTTAACAGCAAAATTAGAGAAGGAGAAAATAAAGTGCATTTTTAACTATATTGTAGCTCAAGAACCATCCATTCAGGAGAGCCTTACCTGTGAAAACTCAGTGATTGTTAAGAGCCTGTTGTCCTGTGTCTGCCTTTGACAGTCAATAGCTTCTAGGGTTTGGGCGTTTGGGGAATGAGGCTGCCACAGATACTGTGGGAAGAGATAGGAAGGTATCTGTAACTAGGAAGTGGAAGAAGAGTCACTCACTGTTTGAGGTAGAACCACTTATTTGCACCCTCTTGCCCTGTTCCACTCACGCTCATTGTCAAACTGGTCTCAGTCTCCCTGTTCTTTCTTTGTCCTTCCCCTCGCCTACCCCCTGCCTCCTGTTTCCCTGTGCACACTGGCACGCCTCTCAAAGGGCCTTTTCCTCTGAACCTGTGCCATCTGGAGCAGACGCCCCTTATCTCAGGGCTCCGTTGACTTGCCCCCTTTTCTAATCTCTTTAGAAGCCTTATCTCTTCTGCCTCCACACTGTCATTTATTTCTGCTTCTATTATTACATTGATAAATCGAACATTTAGCCAGACTTTGAGGGAAGTGCTATTGAACTGATAGAAATCTTGAATCAGGGACTGTGGTGCCATCCTCACTGGCCATAATGTGTGGCTTATTTTGGACGTAAGAGGGAATCGCTGTTTCAAGTTTGAAAATGAAGCGCAGTGCACTTTTGTCACCCTGAAGCAATCATTTTATTTTGAGCGTTGTTTTAGCATGACGTTTTGGGAATAAAGGTTGCTTCTAGGAAAGGGGTGGGTCGTTGAATTTGGAGCCTACAGAAATATCCTTCTACTTTTCAAGGGTCTTGAGTTTGGGGTGGGGCTCTGGGTAGGGCCAGGAGGGCTGACTGTCTTGTCATTTTGAAAAACGCCCTTTTAAAATAGGTGGGACTCCACTCCTAGGTCATTTCTGAGGATTTGAAAGGAAGAAAAAATCCTCTTCTATTATTCGTTAATGCCTAGGAATGCCAAGCCAGTTTTACAGATTTTCTTCATTCGTTTGCTCTTGCATTAACTTCAAGAATGCTTTTGAGGAACTAGTTCGGTGGATTAGGAACAATGCATATGCCCTCTTATAGAAATATTTATTACTATTCCACACTATTAAACATTCCATGCTACTAAAATTTTTTCTTTAAAATTAAAAAGGTTTTCATAGATGTACTATACAAATAAATTTTGAAGATTTTAGGGGAAAATGAGTGTTCAGTAAAGTTTATACATTTGGAAATTGAGTTTATTAAAAACTGTCAGAGCCTGATAGTGAGGTTTATTTTTATTAAAGTATTAATTGCATGGGGAATATAACTCTGGAACATGTTAGAACATGTAACTCATTGCAAGGTTACATGTTCCAAATGTGGGAGCATATAAGGTAAATGAAACAGAATATTTCAAGATTTATTTTTCTTATTTCAACATTGAGTTCCTTTGTAATAATTAAAAACAAGAAAGGAAAACTGACAGTTATTCACAAGAATAAGTTAATTAAAGTATCAATTTTATGGGAAATATCATGAACCCCACATATTCTCCATTTATAATCAGATTAGAAATTTAGATAGCTTTCCAAATTTCAGCTATTACTTGATAAAGGATTCAATAATGCTAATATAAATTTATTTCTATGCTACTGTGAAAATAAGGAAAGCAATAAATGTTTCTGAATACTTATCATCAGAGTATTGCAGTCAAAAAAATAAATGGAATTGAAAACAAAACTGCTTAATATATGTAGTGACATTTGTACTCTCCTAAATTTATAGTTTATTGTTTATTTACTTACTACTATTTACTTATAAAAGTTACTTTCACATAAAAGAGAAAAAATAGAATATTGCAAAATAACATATATCATCACAAAAAAAATAAGCAGCAAAAATGACTTGCTATTCTAAAAAGGTGGTTTAACAGTATGTCACCTTAAACTTCATGTTAATATATTAGTGTGTTAAGAAAGGAAGAAATACAAACTACTCTTTGAACAATTGACATATACCGGTATGTAGAATGAGTTAAACATCAGGAATATGAATAATTCATTTGTTTATTCATTTATTCCTTCTTATTTTAACAAACATTTATAGAGCATTTACTCTAAATGAGCCAGAAACTGATTTTAGGCATTGCAATGACAAAGTTGAAATATGTAATGTCCCTGCCCTCTCAAAGGTTACGTCTCAGTAATCTTGGTAAAAGACTATTCAAAAAAAAAAGACTATTCAACATAATACTAAAATATAATATATTATGATTTATATCATTTCATATATATAATTTTAATAGTATTTAAAAACAAAGTTTTTATGTAAAGTTATAATTGACCCACTGTCATTAGGACACATGCTTTGAGTTCCTTTAGCAGCAGATGTAACATTTGTGAAGATCCATCTTATTCTTTAGGACACCTTGTCTCCCTGTTAGGTAGTGATGCATTTTTACATTCAAGCATTCTAGGACTGTGCAGTCTGTGACCATGGTACTAGGTCAAGTTTAATTAGTTAGTTTTTGGATGGAACTTCCACTCTGAATATTGCCAGGATTAAAGTTTGAAGGAAGGGTGCTTTGAAGGGGCAGGGGGTGGAGGAAAGTGCTGTGAAATAGTGTATCTTCAATTGGTTATATAAAAGGGAGATTTAAGTTTTGTAAGACCTAATGGGAGCCCTTGTTATAACAACCAAATTGTTACAAAAATTAAAAGAAGAGTGTTATTGGCACAGCTCAAATATAATGGAGTTTGCTGGTTGTATTTAGTTAATTTACCAAGAAAGTTACTGTGCTATAGCTTTGAATTAAAAATACTAATTTATTTTCATACTATAAAAAAGGGATCCCTTATTGTAATCTACCATCGTTTGCTATATAGTATACTTTGAAATTTCTTTTGAAAAATTATGCTTAAAATGCTTAGTTTAATGTGCATTAATTTTCCAATCATAACTAATCATCACATGAAAATAGCCGGATTAATACTTTCTTCTGACGTGAACTGGTAAAGTGGTAGAAGAGAGCAGAGCAGAAGATCAGAACATCTTTTTATTTTTAAGAGATGAAGTGACTCCCTCAACAAATTCCAGCATTTTTAGATTGTAAAGCACATTATGTAACTTCATTCATCATGTCAGCCTTCGACAGATACTTTAATTTTTTGGAAAGGCCTTGTAGCACACTTAATCTCCAGATCCTTTCTGGGAGGAGGAAAAAAAAAGCATATCCTGTTAGATTTGGTGACATAAAGGTCAAAAGATAAACTGTAAGTGATACCTATGTTTATTTTTTTGACAGTGTTAAATTAGCAACCCCTCAGACCTCTCTTGGAGAAGTACAACCTGAGTAATTGAACATGTCGCTGGGGAGTATGCTTGGTTAAGCTGATTCCTATTATGTTGACTTGTCAGGGGCCAATAATTAAAGCTGAAGAGCGATGCTCATTAGTGTCTGCAAGATGATTCAAAAAATAAGAGGAAGTCCTTGAGGCACACCTGCAAAAGGCAGGCATTGCATGGAGGTGAGAGCAGACAGACGGACTGGCTTGCTTTTCTGCTGTGTTAGCGAATCAGCTCCAAAGGGGATACACTAAATCAAGTGTTGCAAATGTATTCTCCCCAACTTAGGTTGTAAAATGCATTTTACTTCTGCCTTTGAACATAATTTTATGCCATGTAATCATAGTCTGCTCAATTATGTTTTTAATACTATATAAGAAGTTTTAGAAAATAGATACAGGTCTTTTCAAAAGCACTTTGAAAAAAATTTTATACTAGTAATCATTTCATTCATTTTACTGGAAGCATCATAATAATCAAACTCTGCTCTGCTTCTTTGAACTCTCAGTACTCTGCATGTAAAACATGTGAATTATCTAGCTTTGAAGATAAAAACTAGAGTGGCGTGCATTAGTCACATTTACTTTGTAAAAATGGAATCTTTAAATGTATATTTAATGTGAACTAAACCTCATACAGAATGCAAGCATTGACTGTAGAGAAACCTAGCAAAAAAAAAAAAAAAAAAAAGAGCACACATAGTAAGTGTAAAATTTATGTTTATCACAACTTGAACAAAGCTATGGGCTTTTGGGAACAGTCCATAATTTTTTAGCACTGGAATGATACGGGAACTTGATTATAAAGCCTTGAGAAGCTTTTGTTATTTTTTATGAAGTTTGCCTTATGTAGGCAATTTTTATAAACCATCGTACAATCATGGAATATCTAAATATCCTACTATTTTTGGAAAATTAAGACCTAACTTATTGGGTATATTTTTCTATAATCTGGTTTTGAAAAAGGCATTTTGTAGTGATGAAGTGGCTTTTTTGCTTTCATTGTTGTGACTGTTAAATATATCCTTCATACAGTACTTGGGGGGATCTATGTGCCTTTGATAAGATTTCAGAGTTAATGCCCGAGTCTTTAGTTCAGCACAAAAGGTCCTCCATGTGTGTATCTTCAGGATTCAGTTTGATATTATCTCTTCAAGGAGGCTCTTCCTGAACCTGAAGTTTGTATAGCTTATATCTCTGATACTCCCTGTTAGCATGAAATTGTCTATATTTCTTTTTCCTCCAATTAAACGAAGTCCCTTAAGGGCAGGGGCTGATCCTTGTTAATGTTTGCATTCATAGTGTTGGAGCTCAATAAAGGTTGGTTAAACTTAGTCAAGGTGCAGAAAAGACCTTCAGGGGTAGTTATAGATTTCCAAGAATACCAGGGTTTTAGAAGTCAAATAGAACAACTTCCTACCCAATGCCAAAAATTCCTTACATGATATTCTTTAACAGACAGACTCTCTCCTGGCTTGGTAGAAGATGGCTGGTATCAGAGAGGTCACTACTTTGCAAAGCAGTTTCTAGATTGGGCAACTCCGATTTATAATAACAAATAGCAGTTAAAAGAGCTGTACTTTAAATGGATTATAGTTTAGTCCTTACAATATCCTCAAGATTTAGGCACTGATTTTTATCTCTGTTTTACAGATAAGTGTGCTGAACTTCAGAGAGGTTGAGTGACTTACCCAAAGCCTCACAGCTCATTAGTGGCTGAACTGGCATGGGAGGCTCCTGTATCTGGCTTAAGAGCTGGAATGTCTGGGCTTCTAAGCCAACACTGCCCCCCCCCCCCTCTTTTTTTTTCAATCGTTACAAAGCTATTTTTGATTACCTTCCTCAAAACCTTCACAAATTTGTTTTTTGTTTTTGTTTTTGGTTTGAGAGATGGGGTCTCTCACTGTGTTGCCTTAGCTGGAGTGCAGTGGCACAATGGTACCACACTGCAGTCTCCAACTCCCCGGCTCAAGCTATCCTCCCACCTCAGCCTCCTGAGTAGTGGGGGCTACAGGAGCAAGCCACTATGCTCAGCTAATATTTTAACATTTTGTAGAGATGGTGTCTCGCTCTGTTGCCCAGGCTGGTCACGAACTCCTGGCTTCAAGCCATCCGCCTGTTTGTTTGTTTTTTAATATGGCAAGGGAGAGACTCTTGCAACATTTATTCTCCATCTAGGCTTATGAAGACAACATTGCCCATCCTATTGTTGCTACAAAGTAGTGACATGAAAAGCATTGCCCAAAATAAATGGATTCCTTGAGTTGATCCAGTAATGCTCTAATTCACATTTACTATTTCCTGTGTCTTAAATCTTAACTCTGAAGGGCAGTTTTTTTAACAAGGTGTCATAGTAGAAAGGTTACTTGGCCAAAGTTCCTGAGTCTGTCTGACTAGCTGAAAAAACTTGAATGAACCACACACCTTCAGGAAGATAGCCCTTTAAGCTGACAAGAGGGGGTCTGGGGGAATCCCTTTTCTACTAATCTTCTAGTGTTGATATTGAAGTAAAATGAACCATATATGAGAACATGCTTACCAGTTTATATATTGAAACTTTTTAGTCTTGCTTAGAAGAATTTATGGTATAGATATTATCATCTTATACAATATGATGTTTTCCTAAGACCTGTCAGGTTGGAAACATAATCAGTATTGACTCTTGTGACAATGATATAATGCTGAATACATACTCATTTGCATGAAGAAGATTGACAGTGCTTGAATCTGACAGGATCTGCCCTAAGCCTTGAGCATGATTTTCTTAAAGGTTCCTGATAGTGCAGGGGTTTGGGGGGCAGGGGCGGGAATGTTTAGACATTTTCATTTTTAAATGAATTTTTTGGTTAACACTAGACACAGCTCAGCTTCTACCTTAATTCATACATTTCAAAGATTTTTTTGTGATAGAATAATCTAAACCAATTATGTATTCTGGCTAGAATGTCTCTCATCTGTTTCTTTAAAAAATGTTAAAGCACCATTGAACCAATTTTTACGGTACTATTAATCAGTGTAATCAGTATTAATACACTGCTTTACCAGCTCAGTGCCACTTGTCAGTAATATGACAGGGTAAATTTTACATCTTCCTCACAAAGGCTTTCATCTATTAGGGGGGAAAAAGGAGATTGGGATTTTAATTGTTAGCAATCAGAAGCCTATGTGATTAAGACTGGCATTCTGAATAAGACACATCAGAGATTATGCTGGGAATATTCTTCATCCTTTACTAATTCTTTTGTGAATTTGAATATAGTCTTATTTATCAATACCTGAAACTTTAATTATAGACCCACAGAAGAGTAATATGCCAGTTAGAAATACGAGTTTAATGTGAGAGTTAAGCGGTTTCAATGCGGTTCTGGCTTCCTTCTCCCTTTGCATCTTGCTTTGCAGGTTTCTAAAATCCTCAGATTTCCTCGGTCCTCCAAAGGAATTTTGCTGGTTTGCTTTCTAAAATGCTTACCATTAAGACTTGATTCCTTTAGGTTTAGGATTTTTTTTCTATTTCAGCATATTTAGGGGTACAAATGTTTAGGTTACATATATTGCTTTTGCCCCTCCTGAGTCAGAGCTTTGAGCGTGTCCATCCTCCAGTTTAGGATTGTTTTGAGTAAAAGTTGTCTGTTAAAATAGAAGTGATCCTTAGAGTAGCCACAAGTTAATTTATTTCTTGTTTTAGACCGCAGCAGAGTTTAGTTCTCAGTCATTTGCTGTGCAAAGCAGAGAGCAGGATGCAAAAGGAAAACTCAGGTTCAGTGCAGTATAGGAGTGGTGCAGAGATGGCTCACATAAAGGCGATTAGTCCTCAGGAGTGGAGCCTTTCCTGGGATGAGAGTTCAGGAGGCTGGGGACTGTGGCAAGGTGGTAAAGATTCTCTGTAGAGGCATCAGAGTGGGAGAAAGCAGAGAGGCCCAGGAAAGAAGTTCTGATTGCCCTGAAGCTAATTATGGAGATTGCTTCCTATTTGGAGCACTTAACTACCTGTGATCCTTTTAATGACCGGAGCACCAAATAACTTGCTTAGGATCCCAGAATTAGGGACGGGAATTCACACTGAGGTTGCTACAGCATAGTCCTTGAGTTTAAACACCATGCTTCACTGGCCCACCTAAAGCTAGAGACTCATTGGATTATTTCACTTTAGCACAGAGAATAAAAAGAGAAAAGGAGAGGGAGAAGAGAGAAAGAATTGGAACATCCTTTTTCCTCTTCCTTGACTTATACATATAAAAGAGTGACGCTCAGAGAATGTCAGTTTAACAAAGTATGGGTAATAAAAGCATCTTTTAATTGTTTGCTGTTTGATATGGCATTTTTATGATTTTAACAGGCATGAGTTATGCAATTTTATATATTTGCTAATATAATTAAAAAGTAAAATTAAATAAACATCCCATAATTTGGATGCTAGATTAAAAAGCTAATTTCTAGGAAATTACAAAGTCAGTGATAAACTTCAAATGTAGTTGACAACTGTAATGGCAGTTTTATTATTTCAGCATTTGAGCTGGACTTTGTGGGGAAAATTAACATAGGATTTGGACATTTTTCTTAAAATTATTTAATAACTGTCTCTTGTTTGTACTTGTGACATCTGCCTACCCCCCTTGTTTTTTTTTACCAACCTGGATCGCAGATGAACCTCTGCTCTGTGTTAAAAAGTAAGCAAATTTTAATCAAGGTTGCTTATTCAGCTCACAGTAATGAATAGTTATGCAAACGGTTTTGTCCAAGTTCACCAGTGTCTGTATCTATCTATGACAGTAGATAATTTGAAAATATTTTCTAAAGTAATTTATGGAAATGTTAATGTAGTTAAACACTAAAAACTCTGTGTGTGTGTGTGTGTATGTGTGCATGTGTGTCACATTTTTCCATGCCAGAGAGTTACAATTATATTTTTTCCCCTGCTTTATCCATTGACCATATATTCTTTCCTTTTCTTGAAACACCAAGGATAAGAACATGTCAAATTCAGTTGCATATGAAAGCAAATCCTGTTATAGCTATTATATCTTTGAAATTAAAAATAAATAACATACTGAGCATAACTTAAATATATTGGAATACTGATTTGATTGTTACAGAAAGTCACCTGTTGGTACAAGATTTTTATATTTTTTGTTTGTTTTATGTTTTTGTAGCTAGCATTGGGATTCTTTTTTAAAACATTGAAAATGCTTTTTAAATAGATATGTGTATATATATTTATACAGTATATACATAGACGTATGTATATGCATTTAATTAAATTGATTTAATTTTATATAATAAATATATATTTATATTATATATATTTCAATTTATAGCATTTCATTTCTTTGGAAAGTTGCTTACTGTCCACTCTTAGCATTTTCTAAATATGTTCTGGTATATAAAATCAGGTCAACTTCACAATTTGGACAATTAGAAAAGACATTCTTGTTTTTTCTTTAGGCAAGGGATGATAATAAATTAAAGGCATTATCATTACATTGTAATATACATTTTTTTCAGATTATAAACTACCTTTTGTTAACAAGTTTTATTGTACTCTGTGATATCTTAGATAAAAGAATCAAAATTGGTGATGTGAGTTGTAATATATGCATTTCACTCAGATAACTTTATATTCATTTTTATTTCTTTGAATCTATTCTTAAAAGAGTGGAACCATTTGTCCTAAAAATAATGTTGAAAATGTACTTATAAAGTATAACTAAACAATAGTATGAAGGTGACTGATGAGAAATCATTAAGCATGTTAGATTTTTTTTCATAAATCTAAACTGAATCTTCATGTAAAATATGAATAATGAAATATCTACCTAGTTTTAATATTATCTTTCTTTTATTAAGTATTGTAAATTGTATGGATCTATTTAGTTGTTTTTATTTTGGTCTTAGTCTCAAATCATTTCAAGAATAGAATTATTGATACATTGAATATTTTGTAGTATTTTAATGACTTTCTACTCTGTAAGATGATTTAATAGTAGCAACTGGTAATGTCCCTGCTCTTATAATGAAGAAGGGATATGAATTATCTAGATAGGAATTAGAGAGACATATTTAAGGAAATACAGTGTTAACTGTTGAACTTGAACTCTTTGACCATTCAGCCAAAAGTATTATTGACTACAAGAAGAAAAAGCATAATTCATGAGGTTTTATCAGACAGGTTATAGCACTGACACTGGTAGAAGAAACTCTAATATTGATTCTTAGACAGTAGCATCTTATGTTTCTTTATTTCAGTATATTTGGTCATTAACGTGTGCTTGACTGGATTTGATAGATTCTGATAGAGTGACAAAGTGTAAAAGCATTGTCAAGAAGGGTGCTTTCTAACCATGAGCATGCATCCAGGTTGGAAACTACATATAAGAGCTGCAAGTGATAATGAGCTTGATAAAGAGGATTTTGTTTGGAGGATACTAACAATACAACTGTCCAAAAATTAACAAATAAAATTCTCTGACTTACCTGAAGGGACAGTCTATATGCAGTTTGGATATCATGAATTGTAACCTGCATTTTTAAATAACTCTATTTAATAGTGTGAACTTTAAACAAAATATTAAAATATGGGAACAAAAACATTATTTCCTATTATTTTCCTTGCCCCTCCTTCTTCTCTTCCAATTAGATTTAATTACTTGTAAGATTTGAAGTCTATCCACTATCCTATTTCACAAAAGCATAAACTGGGATCCTACAGTAGTTACACTGTAGCGAAGAATTAATGGAGAATGAAGTAATTAAATTAATGCATTGGTACAATTTGAGATTTGTTACTAGATCCTCCTCTTAACTACTAGTCTCTTCTTTTTCCTTTCCATTGTTGTGCCCACCGAAGTGCCACTTCACAGATTTGGAATTATTTCCTTATTGGTCTTAAATTTTCTTTAAATTTCTTGATGTCTTATGAGGATTTTATTTCATGTTTAGATAAATTTTTGTTCCTTTTTGTCTCGATGAATTATAAGTAACAATTTGAAAAATTCATGTCTTAATGTAGGATGGTTGTGAGTTTTGTTTGTTTGTTTGTTTGTTTTTCTTGAGACAGAGTCTCACTCTGTTGCCCAGGCTAGAATGCAGTAGTGTCATCATAGCTCAGTGCAACCCCAAGCTCCTGGGCTCAAATGATCCTTCTGCCTCACCCTCCTGAGTAGCTGGGACTATAGGCATGCACCACCACACCTGGCTGATTTTTCTTTTCTTTTCTTTCTTTTTCTTTTTTGCAGAGAAGGGGTCTTGCTCTTGCTCAGGTCGGTCTCAAACTCCTGGGCTCAACCAATTCTCCTGCCTTGGCCTCCCAAAGTGCTAGGATTACAGGCATGAGCCATCCCACCTGGTGTTCATGTTTTATTATTAAGGGAATTTTTAGTACTATGTTAAACAGACATGAGCATCTAAGACATGGTGTTAGAGCAATTTCGGAGAAATTATGTATTATTTTTGTCAGAGCAACTCCTAAGGATTTTATCAGATAAGTAAATGATCTATGAACTGATGACAGGGCCATTTTAAAAATCAGACTAAATTAAGCTAGACTCTTGTCTTATAGTATTGTTTTGGTTTTGGTTCACTTTAATTGACCTCATGGTACATAAAAAGAGTAAATAATTTTTTGGCTTAAACAAGGTACTAAAAGTAAATCTTGGATAAAGAAAAAATAGGAACATCATTTTTCAATTTCCTAAAGAATTAGCCTCAATTTTTTAAACTTTTATTTTGGTAAATTTGTTTTTATGCTCACTTGCATAAACTAAAATCAAAGACCTAGTAGTTTACACAAAATAAACACTTGGTTCTTTCAGAAGAAAAATCACAGATGGCTAAAAAATAAAAAAAAAAAAAAGAATTTTAAGGGATCTTTTGAAAGCTACTGACTTAGCAATTTTTATGTCATCCCCAATCTTGAAATAAACAAAATAGATGAAAACTTGACATTAAAAGTGGATATACGTAACACAACAATAGCAACAGAACTGACATGAGCCAGAAGTTAATTTAATCCTTTTTGTCTGTATATGGTATACTAAGATCCTTGAAGCTGTATCTTTTCTGTAAGACCATGCCCGCTTCCATATGACAGTGATAATGAAGACAATAACAACATCCAGCTTGCTTATTTTCCCCTTGTGCTTCAATCGGTATTGAAAATATCTTTAGTCTTTTATTTTTTCCCCTCTCTCTTTTGGGCTTCTAACACCCCTTAGGACAACCACCCTGCTTCAAAACTGCTATAATGACTTGATGAAATTGTTTATGTCAAGATTAAGGGGAATAGAGATTCTCTGCTTGTTGCAAATGTAAAATAAAAGATGCAGGTTTTCATTCTGTTTGTGTTCAATAAATTGAAAGGAGAAAGAGCTCATGCTTTTATTCGTGGAATTACGATTATTTTGGAGTAGGTGATATTTTGGGACTTAAAATTGTTTAATTATAGCATTTGACAGCTCTCACATAATAATAGTTAGAATTTATATAGCTTGTTTCATCTTCAAAGCACTAATTAATTCTCACAACATGCCTGTGAGGTAAGTATCATCATCCCCATTTTACAGATGTGGAAATTGATGGAAGCCAAGTTAAGAGTCTTGCCATAGGCCATAGTGGGAAGTCAGAGTCTAAAAGCAGGATGCAAACTCAGGAGTGGCTGGCACCTAGTGCCTTTTTCTTAGCCGTAAATTAGGCCTCCTCCCTCTTCCTCCCCATCTCCCTATCTTTCTTACTTTCTTTTTTTTTTTTTTAAAGTCCTGGGAGTCTGGTGTTTTCCCTTTTGGTCTTCCTCTTACAGAGTAGTTTTTTTAACACTGCCCCCAGAAATAAATAAATCATCTTAGTATAACAGCTTTAAAGACCTAATATGTCTAATCAGGATATAAATATTTCGGAAAGTCAGGAAATGAATTAGGTTTGGGTGCAAGAAAGGATTCCAAATTACATTTTGCCTAATAAATATTGCATCCGTAAACAGTAAAAGTAATGATAGTGATTAGTTAACAGTACCAAATAAAACGTGCATTTAAAATGAACCTGACCAGGCATTTTTGTGTCATACTGACTGATGTGTACACAGTCCACTCTTTGAAAAATCAAGGCGCTCATTTGAATTGTAAATTGCCAACATTGCAAATTATAAATTGCAGTAGTCTTATTGTGCTGTGATGTGACAAATTACAAATGGAATATTGGCTAGGCTTCCATATCTTCCATTTCTTCTCTACTTGCTGCTACTATGACCATTAATCTCTTTTGCAGAAGCTGTATGGCAAATTGTTCTGGACATGGAAAGGACATTAAGTTGCATTGTTGACTATTGCAGGGCTCTGTGTGGCTTCTGTGACCTCTGACTTTTCTTATTGGTGTAATTCAGTACAGTGCTACTCATTTTGGGTCCTGCTGTGTGTGGATATAAGGGTTCTGGAACAGTTTACGCCTGACAGCTCACTTAATATTGTATTACATTCAAGAATTTTAGCTAAACTGTGTCAAGTATATCTTAAAATGGAATGTGGTCCTCAGAAAAACATCCATATCAGAATCATAAAATGTATCAAGAATGAGTAGGTTCTTAGTCCAATCTTTGATTTTACAAATGGACCTGGGATTGAATGCTGTTAATAAAGATTGGTTTTTGGATATAAGGCAGCCTATGTAACTGTTATTTCTAAAGAGCTGTAGTGTTTTCAAGTGGAATGCTTGACCTCGGTACCTATTTAATTTTTTAATTGTTGAGTTTTCATGTTAAAACACAAATACATTGTGCATATAATTTTGGAAGTGTGTCTACATTTAGAGTTTACTTTCTTTAAGTGGATAATGTGAAGATGTTCGGTTGCCTTGGCATAACCAATGAAAATTGGTCACCTTAGAACAAAAATTACTTACAGCTTTCTGTTCATAATCATCCATGGTGAAAGCCTTAATGTATATTGAGTGGAGAGTAGAGTTGAAAATTTTGCACTGTGATGATAAAGAAAGATGTATATTATGAAAAAATAGTAGAAACCCTTTTAAGCTACCTCCATTTAATTAGTGCTCTCTGGACCCTCTGTAAAATGCACCATCTGATGTCCACAGTATGCTGTGTGTAGACTCTATTCTCTAATTCCCTATCATATATATTTCTGTTTACCAAGAGTTGGTAGAGATTATTCCAAATCTATTATGGCATTTGAACTTATTAATATACTTACATAAATAAATTAAATATTATATAAACTTATGAAATCTGAGAATGAAAAGAAAGTTCTATAGTAACTATGAAAATGATACTTTGGAAAGGTCTAATAAAAATGCATCACTTAAAGTATAAAATTAAGTTTGGGCAAGACAATTGTAAGAGATTGGGGAAAGATGATAAGCATTTGGAAATTTTAGAGGATCCATTATGTACATGGGTTTATGTAAGAAAGACAAACTTCATACATAATTCAAACATTGGCTAAAATGTATATTTTATGTGTTTTGACATATAATTAATGATTAAATAAAGTAGATTAAATAATATCATACATGATTAAGGTAATGATACTATGTATGACATTTTTTTATGATTCCCCACTTCAACTTTTTCAATTAACTGACTACTGAGTAGTCAACTGATTAAATTCTACAGTGATACAAATCAAGAAAAGCTATTAGAGGTCTTCTCATTCACTCCTTCAAGGATCCTTCTTTTTTCTTTTTTAGAATAGAAAAATCTTATCTAAATCTTTTGTAGATAGAATTTATTACATTTTATTGTGGTTTATTTATATAAGAAGGCACATAGAACCAGCAGTCAGCAATAGGTTGTTTTGAGTTTACTTTGCATTATAATATTGCTGATCTTTACTCTATTACTTAATGCTTACCAATGTTTTACTACATTTTCTTACTAATTATACTTTCCAATTAGCTTTCTGATTTGACTGTAACATTTGTATGTTCTAAAGTACCGATGTTGTTTAGAGTGTTCGTTGATGTTGTTTAGAGTGTTCGTTATGCTGTTTTGCTATTTTGTGCAAAAAACATGTTACAGTTTCGTCCGTGGTGGAATTTATAACCCAAGAGAAATAAAACCAGATTAGAAATTCTAAATTCTGAGGAATGAGGAAAGATTGATGGTGCAAGGAATAGAAGAGACATACTGCTGTCAAGAGGTGGTATGCAAAGTTTGATGGTTTCTCTTGCCAAACCATACCCAATTTCTCAACAGAAAAATAATCTACACAGACTTTGAATAATGAGAGAAACGTGATTTTTAGGAATAGGCTTTCGGATGATAGATGATGGATGGATGGTTGAGATGGCAGGAATTATCCGGCAAAATCAGAACCTTGGGGGGTGAGGAGG
This sequence comes from Lemur catta, assembly GCF_020740605.2. NCBI lineage: Eukaryota > Metazoa > Chordata > Mammalia > Primates > Lemuridae > Lemur > Lemur catta. The sequence continues at coordinate 45,612,180 of NC_059136.1, forward strand.
GAAGACTGAATTTGGAAATGGTGGCAAAAATTGGATAGTTTTGAAGCTAAAGAGATTGAATTATCAAGAGTCTAGAATTCTTTTTTTTTTCCCAGATTGCAATTAGAATTAAATTCATCTTGAATCTCTAACCTTTCTTTGAAACTTTTGTTGATACCCATTATGCTGAATTATAGTTATCACTTTGCTGGTAGATCTGCACTGGACAAGAGAAGAGTTTTTTGTTTCTTATTCTTCAATTTGTAGTATCTGAGGTAGTATAAGCCCTTAATAAATATTAGCTTAATGCAGTGACAAGTCAGGAACTAGAGAATTGTTTTTGCAGCCTTACTTTTATTTAACATGATGTGATGTTTTTAGGCATCTTGAACTTATTGCATAGGCATCTGTATTTTCTTTGCCTTGTGGTTTCCTTTGACGTGGATCTGCAAGGTAAGTGGTTAATTTACTTTTTTGATGTCATATTGGCAAGCTTGTTCAGAAAAGCTAAAGTTTAAACTTAGAAGAACTGAGTTCAAACTGTATATCTACAGGCTCTTACTAGTTCAGTGGCCAAGAACAGGTTACTTACATTTTCTGAACCTCAGATTAATCATCAATGAAATAAGAGTGATCATACTATATTATAAATAGCAAATACTAAATTAGGATATTAAAAAGCATACAGTGTCAAGCACATAGTATGTTCTCGGCAAATTTGTTCAGATTCTAAATATTGCTCACAGAGAAATAAATGCATCTTAGGAGATACATTTGGAAGCTTGCTTTTTCATTTTCTAAAATTGAGAATTTGATACTCATTCTCCACTCTCAGGAATTACTTCCTCATAGTCATTTAGGTATTTGTGTCGTCTTCCTTATGGCTTTCGTAGCAAGGAATGTCCTAAAATACTAAGAAGTTCAAAATGGTCCTAGTAATGCAATTCATGAACATTTTCCAAATTTGTTGGCAGGATAGTCCATATAATGTGTCATTTGCACATCTTGTTCATAGAGCAAACAAAGTAATACTTAACTCTGTAATAATATACAAGTATTAAATCCCCCTGGGAAAAGAGTTGGTTTTAAATACTTTGAAAAGAAACTTTCAAGTTAGTGATTTACACAGTTAATTATAAACAACAAGACTTGTAATTAAGTGTTGCCATTTTGGGTGGAATTGGTTTCACCCATCACTAATCCGTCTATCCTTGTCTTTGGCCTTTGAGAGATTACGGGAAAATGCACACGATGAAAAGTTTAACTTGTCAAGTATAAATTTAGATGCAAAGTCCGGAATATCAAACACCGCAAGTGATAATTATCACCACCTGGAAATAATTTGTACCACGGAGTTAAGTAAAGAATTCTCCCTTTCTGCTGATGGGGAGTTTTTAACCTCATGATCACTGAAGCACTCCCTGCAGTTTACAGTGATGCATCTTGTGGTTCATTCCCAGTAGTCAACATAGCATCAAGCAATTAGTAGAACACTAGAGGATACGTGTTAGCTTTGTACAATGTGACTAAGATTAAACCAGGAGCAAATTAGAAGCAAGGGTGATTGTCCAGTTTTTAAGTTACTCAGAGTCCAGCTCAGTAACTTATTACTTCAGGTTTCAACAAAGCCTGGAACTTTTGTTTAAAAAGAAATAATAAAGTGAAGTACCTAAGGAATGGAAAAACAAATACCACATGTACTCACTTACAAGTGAGTGCTAAATGATGGGTATACATGGCCATTCAGAGTTATAATGCATTTTGGAAACTCAGAAGGGCAGAGGGGGGTGAGGGATAAAAAATTATCTATTGAGTACAATGTATACTATTCAGGCAACCTGACTCTTCTCCACTATAAAAATTTATCCATGTGTCAGAATACCACTTGTACCTCCTAAATCTATTAAAATAAATAATAATAAATAAATAAATAATAAAGTTTTTCGCCACTCATGGTGGCTTACACCTGTAATCCAGCATTTTGTGAGGCCAAGGCAAGAGGATCTCTTGAGGCCAGGCTGGGCAAGACAGTGAGACCCTGTCTCTACAAAATATAAAAAAATAATTAGCCAGGTACTATGATGTGCACCTATACCCCTGGCAACTTGGGGGACTGAGGTGAGAAGATTACTTAAGCTTAGAACTTCCAGGTTACAATGGCTATAAACGCACCACTGGACTTCAGTCTAGGCGACCAAGTAAGATCTTATCTCTAAAAAATTTACTGAGAACATACTATGTGCTTGATACCATATGCTTTTTAATATTCTAATTCTTAAAAAAATTTACAAAATGAAATTATGAATGTTTCTGTATTATATTTTACTATCTTACATACATATTTTCTTCTACGTTAAAATTTTATGTTGGAGTCTTAGGGCAAGTCTATTTAATAGGAGACTAATTTGGAGCCCCAAAAACATGATCAGGAGTTAAGTTTCTATAATAAATAAACATGGAATTTAAATGCATTATGCATAATTGATCTACCTAGACTCAGTTAAGGATTTTGTGGCAGTTATTTATATTCTCTGATGGCTTTTTATATATGATTGAGTTTCCTTGCTTTATTAATTTTTGTGGTTGTTAATGAGATCTCTGTATAGCTCTCTGTAGGCAAGAGTTGATTTTGAAATTTTGACTGCTTGTGTTTAACGAGATTTGATTCTCATTCTCAAACATTTACATGTATAATTCTGAGAACACATTTTATTTAACACACAATGTAGTAAACAGCATGAATCATAACTATGAACATTTTCTGAACGCATTTCTTGGATAAGTTTTATAAAAAGAAAAAACTAAACTACATGTAAGAAATTTAGAGTTAAAGAACAGAAGTACTTGAAGTTAACATCCATATTTATTTAAAATTATATTATTTTTGGGGGGTGGGGGTGAGCCATCTAATAGAAAACTAAAAGCAAGCTTCATTTATGTAACGGGGAGGTGATAGGAAGATAATCAAATATGTGTGAGCCTCCTCTTGTTCCTCTGTCATAGCATTTTTTTTCATGATATATGATGTGATATGGAAACTTTTGCTAATGTGTCAAAACAAATTGACCTGTCTCAGGCAATTTATAACTTTATTTAAATACAGTATAAAGGAAGAGCCCTCTAAATGTAAAATTCTGTCCTTCAAACTTGTGTTAATGTTTCTTAAATTATGAAAACATTAAAATATATCTATTTCTCACCACTAAGAGGGAAAGAAACTTTAGCTATATTTTGGAAGCACTCGCTGAAGTCCCAAACATTACAATACAAATCATTGTTTGGTTGAGTAAAGTACCAATTGATATGAAGTTAATGAGAAGATTGGCAAATTAGCCAATTGAATTTATGTTAATTTTTATATAATGAAAATGAGAATAAAATGCAGACACCCAAAATACTATTGGTATAAATGAGGAGTTGTTTTGAAATTATATAAACACCATTTCACAATGCTGTAAAATACCATTTTTATGGTAACCTAGAGAATTCTTAAATATTCTTTACATGTTTAGGATTAAATGGATTGTATTATGTAAAAATATGTCTTCTTCTATATCATACACCTGAATACATTTGAGATTTTTGGTTAGTGATACCTTAGTGCTTTCCTTGCTTGGCTCATTAATTTCATATTTTGAGTAACAATCATCTAATTTTATTATTTTAGAATTCAATTTTAACAAATTATGTTGTGATGTGAAATGTTAGAGCTTTTGAGTATATTTATTTGTGTAGTAGTAGGCAATGTCATCAGCACTTGAAAACAGTGATACTTTTGAGTCTGAGATATTACTCAGATTGTAATACTCTGCAATTTTTTTAACACTAGCATTTCAGGAGAGCTGAATCACTAACTTTAACTGGTATCCCAAGCATGTGAAACAAGAATCTTGACTCATATATATATAAATAACTTTTTTACTTTAAATTTTAAAAAATAAACATACTTTTATTTCACCTTCTAAAACTTAAACATTTATTTTATAGAAGGCAGTAGGGGAAGTTCCTAATGTATTTTTAACTTTAAAAAGAGTATTTTTGGGCCCAATAATTATTAAAGTGATAATTGAAAAGGAAGGAATGCAGTTTATTTCTCCACTTTCTCTATTCCTGAGACTCATTCCAAATCAGTTTAGCATCGTGTATCGTTAATGCTTTCTGAAATATCACTGTTACTGATATATTTAATATATCTTGATCTTCAAAAAGAAAAGAAAAGGCAAGAAAGAGATTGAGTTTGGGGGAGTTTCTCTTTTCCTTTACATGATACAAAGCAAGTGTGAAAGTATTTTCATTTTTGTATGTCTTTTTTATTATTATTGTTATTTTTATTTCAGCATGTTACAGGGGTACAAATGCTTAGGTTACATATATTGCCTTTGCCTCACCCAAGTAAGAGCTTCAAGCATGTCCATCCCCCAGACGGTGCACACCGCACCCATTAGGTGTGAATTTACTCATCCCCTCCGCCCCACTTCCACCTGCCCAACACCCTATGAATGTTCCCACTGTAGGCACACACAAGTGTTGACCAGTTAATACCAATTTGATAGTAAGTACATGTGGCGTTTGTTTTTCCATTCTTGTGATACAGACCAAATGTTGTTTATATGTTGAAGCCGTAACCTCCAGTGTGATGATATTTGAGGAGGAGCCTTTTGGGAGGTAATTAGGGTTAAATAAAGTCATGAGGGTGGGACCCCGATCTGACAGGATTAGTGGCCTTATAAGAAGAAATGGGAGAGAGCTTGCTCTCTCTCTCCCCTGAACACAAAGTAGAGGTCATATGAGAACATAGCAAGAAGGCAGCCATCCGCTGAAACCTTGATCTTGGACTTCCAGCCTCCAAAACTCTGAGAAAATTTATTTCTGTTTTTTAAGCCACCCAGTCTATGGTATTTTGTTTTGGCAGTTCAAGCAGATTAAAATACCATCTTCAGAGAGAATTTAAAATGAAAATTACTTTTAAATTTTATAAGAGAGTATAACTATTTCTGATATTTTAGGGATAAAAGCAGAGGCAGAGTTTGTAGGAAAGCTTTATGTCTTTTATCCTAATTGAGTAAGCATTGTAACCTCTTGAAAATTTGAACACTTAAAATATTTATTTTTATCCCATTCACTGTCTTTTGGAAATGTATTTTCAAGAAAAAGAGACAGGCTAGATTTAAGAAGAAAGACCCTTAAAACTTAGTCCTGTTCAAAATCAGAGTGTTCATATAGAAACTCCATGTGTGGCATTATAGATAGTTTTTACTATTACTGGCACCATTCCAAAGATTGGCATTAGTTTTCCTCCTGACCTCTATGCACAAAAGGGTGATCGGACAGGATGTGGGGGGTATACTCACATCGTATGGTGGATAACCTAGTAGATAACCTCACAGCTAAGACTATCTATCTAATATTTTTGAGCCTTTAGCAAGCTGATGAAAGTTTGCTCAGGCCAGAATTGCTTTCCTATCCCAGCGTTCACCAGTGTTGCTCCAGTATAAAATTTCACATCCTCCGGAAATTAAAGTGCGGACCACCTGGAACTCATCTTTACTTCCTTATCCTTACTCACACTTCACATCCTATCAGTCACTAATTTATCTATTGTTCTTTTTCTTTGTTTTAGACCCTGTTACCTTTTCTAAACTCTCACAATAGCTTCCTGCCTTTGGATTTGTTTTCTCTAATCCATCCTCCTCTCTGCCAACAGAGTCACCTTTATGAAATCAAATTATTGTCCTGTTTGGCTCTTGCTTAAAACCCTTCACTTGCTTCTTATCAACATGACATCCAAATCTCTTCATGTGTTTTTTAAAATTATCATTTATTCTCCTTAGAATTTCTAGCACCACTCTGAGATTGATATTGGTCAGTGAAGTTGAAAATGTCATATGAACATATCACAGGAATATTGAAGTGGAGGTCAAGAGTGTTTGACTCTTTTATTATCATTTTTAAGTAAAATTCAGTTTTGCTTTCATACTGTTGTAGAGTCATAGTTTCTTGGTTATAATCCTGACACCCTCGCTTTTTAGCTATATGAGTGCTGTTTATCCTCTCTGAGTGGTGCTGTGAGGATTAAGGGAGGTGTTGTGTATAAAACTCACTTTAATGTCATTTCTCTTGACACTAAGTACTTAATACATATTGGTTGTTATTATAAACTAATTTCCTCTTATAAAGAGATACACAGTAGTTTTACAATGATGTTTAAAAAAAGAATAGTGTAACAACTTTTGTCACCTGAATTGCCCAGCTTACAAATTATTATAAAGTTTAGTAAATAGTTAGCCTTGAGTTTTACTTTCCCAGAAAAGGCATATCTGTCTTTCATGGTGCCTATTTAAATTACTTATTAACTTTTTAATGCAACAATTGCTTCTTAATGCTAAAAGCAGGGAGAAGGTGAGCAAGAAGGAGAGCAGACCAATTTAAAACTCTCCATTTGGATATATCAACAAGCAATTGATTATGCTTTGATCTTTTCCAGTTTTACCTATCCGTTGAAATCTAAGATGGCTGGAAATACAATCATCCTTATTTCCTGGTAAAGGAATAGGAAGGTTCTAATTTTGGGTGCCTTACTTGGATTCTGACACTTTGAGAATGGATAACAGTGACCATTTGATTTCTGTTTAGAGGAAATAGTTTATCTCAACCCTGTTAGCTGAAAAGAGGTAATGTCATCTGAAATAAAATACCAGAAAAGCTTCTTTTTATTAATGGTCAATTACCTTAAGTGTTTGGAGAGGTAAATATCTCCTTATCTTTTAACTACACTTTTTTTAAAGTTGTCTTTCCTTCTCAGGACCATTTTCAAGTGAAGGTATAATTGGCTGAAAGGGAGCTTCACCTCACATAGTTTCAGTTTTATTATAAATCAACCATTAGTGCATTAGAAACTAAGTGAAAGAGTGAGTGGAATTCTAACTGTTCTTTTATTCTTTTTGTTCTAATCCTGCCATTGAACTTTTCTTTCCTTTTAATTTTTTTATATGGGAACTCAGCATGAAAGATGTCGAAGAAATTGAATACATTATTGGTTAAATTGGCAGAAATAGTATGATCTTTAAATATGTTTTCTGATTTCAACGTTGAACAAAGCATTGCACACATTTGGAGTTAAATTATTTCACCTGGTACATTAAATGTAATTTTGCATGAAAAATAGATGGTAATGTACTCGCCTAAATGATGTCATTCTTTTGCAGAGCACACATTTTCTTGGGAGATTAGAGCTTAGAGAATAAAGATTAAGAGACTACTAAAAATTAATAGGAAGGCAGAGTCAAAATGAAAAAATATGGCCGAGGGCTGAAATCTCTATCTATATCAATTATATAACCAACACCTTCTCTTCATCATATTCTTGAACCCATGAGGAATGAAAATTTTATTTTATCATGAAACCTGATATCCCTAGAAAACTTGGATACAAACTGTGCAATCTTCTTATGTTCCCGAAGGGTGCTGGACCCTTGAGAAAAATACAGGATATGCACATATTACAGTGTGGGTAAGTAGTTGGAAAAATCTGTAAAAAGGAAGCCTCACACCAGTATATCTCTCCTAGAAATTAAACTGTTTGGATTCACTTTACTAAAAATTCCTTGGTAGAAGACCAAGTTTGAGTTATTGTTCAAAATTGGGCTACTGGGCAGTGTTTCAAGGGTCAATTTTGCAATTAATCCTTATGTGACTATCTAATTTATTGCTAGTAGATACAAATAGTCTGGTTCTTTGCCATATAATTTAAGGCAGGACGATCTGGGGATTCCTTTTCTAATGTACTAGAACTAATGTTTTGTCTTTAGCACATAGTTTATTGCCTTCTCCTACATAAGGCATGAATTGGTAATTTTTAATTGTGATTTCATTATTTTGAAATTTCTGGTTCTTAGGCATTCTCTCTCTCTCTCTCTCTCTCTCTCTCTCTCTCTCACACTCTCACACACACACACACACACACACAGACACAGACACACACACCTCTTTTTCTAACATTTTTATTTTTGTCCAAGTTATAGAAGAGGTAACATATTGTTAAAAGGTAGAAGAAAGAGAAAACGTTTAGGATGTTGAAAGATAATAATAATACTAGTGCTTTTTGTTTTGTTTTGTTTTGTTTTTGGTATGTTACCTACTAGTTCAAACATCTTCAGATTTTAGAAAACTAGACCCAGATTGGGTTGAGTAGAGCATTCCGGTTTTCCTTAAGTATTTAAAATGTTTTCATTTTAGCCTAATTTATCCTCACACTGTGTTCTTCCCCAAGTACATATTGTAAAGACTTTGTTAAGTTTCCTGCCCTACATTATTTCTCAGTGTGTATTTTGCCAGTGGACTCATTACCATTTTAGGTGAAAGATTTGCTTAACAGACCATCATTGTTGCTGTTTTTTAAGTTATATCTGTTAGTCATACAAAACACATAAAGAAAGTACTGTTTATATTTCCACTACTTTAAACCTCTCTAAATTTCAGTACATTTAAGTTCTATCTGTACCTTCATTAGAAATTTCTGTGATGTTGGAAACGTTCTGTAATACATGCTGTCCATATGGTAACCACAGGCAACATGAGGCCATTGAGCACATGAAATATGGCTAGTACTATTGAATTTTTACTTTTATTTAATTCTCATTAATTTAATTTTAAATAGCCAGATAAGGCTAGTGACTACAATATTGGAGAGCACAGCTGTAGTTAATCTTCATTACCACAATTCCTTTTATGTCTATGATATTGAATTAAGTGCACTGATCACAAATTGAAGCCAATGTATAAGTTTATAAGTTCTAACCTAGTTAGTCTCAGACTAATACACATTTCGGTCTTTTAAGCATCTTTGAGAAACAGAGGACTTTTACTACCCATTGATCTGTGTTATATGGATGATATTTGTATCATAACGTAGTTGAGCAATTCAAAGTTTTTCCTTCCCATGAGACTGTATGTTCTTTCTTTTCCTTCCTCCTCAGAGATCTTGCTTTATCAGTTATCTGCCCCTGAATCTTCATTTTCTCCTTTATATCTTAATTTACCACTCCACCTAGAAGAATAAAACCTCTCTTCTAATAATAAAGGTATTATTCAGAGGAGATTGTAAGTAACATGAGGGCAAGGGCTATGTTGGTGTATTATGGCCTCAGAATGTAATTTTGTGCCTCGTTCATTGCAAGAAGTAATCCGTTTTGTGAATGAACCAAAAAATGTTACCTTCTCACAATGCTTTCTAACTTAGGGCAATAAAAAAGACATAGTTTTGAAATAAGCCTCAAAATCAGTTTAACATTTCTAATTTTTATTCTGCATACATAAAACAAAGAATAATTTCTGTTCATAAAGTTGAACTATAGATAACAGGTGAACTAAGGAGAAAATGGGCTAATATATTACATTAAACAGTAATGGACTAAAAGACAAATTATGAAACATGCAGCAAAGAGTGGTTGTCCAATATTCGGTTAATGAATGACTTTCAAAGATGTTAGCATCTATATTAATTTATAAAACTTAAATGAAATAGGTGACTATAATGGCCAGCTACTACAGTTTCTCTCATATATTTATAGAAATAAATTGTCATTGATTTTAAAATCATTGTCATGTTTAATCAAATCATTTTAATCTTAGGCAATAAGAGATGGATGTATGTATGACATAACATGTCAAAATCCATAGAACATGTGTTTTGTATGCATTTTAGAAATAACTGTAAAGACAATGTAAAAGGAATAATTATTGCATTCCATCATTTTTTGCATTCAGAAACTTTGTTTCTAACCCTCTCCTGTACTACTAAGATGTTAAGGAAAATGAAAGCTATAGTTTTTAGGAATCCAACATATAATCATATCGAATAGTTATTACCATTATACCTATTAACCCATAAAATATGTTCCTGTTGCATTTTTCTGCTACGTGTGTCACCACTATTATCTTTGAGGAGGAGATATCTTCTATACTGGCTTAAATATGAATGTAGTATTCACACCACCATGTGGAACACTGAGTGAGCTTGTTGAAGGTAGAATAAAACTTCTACTTTCCTGGCTTCTTAATAATGTAGACAAATCCTTACTGTATCTGAGTTTACAAGTCACTTAAAATTGTACAAATTCAATTTGTAGGGCCTTGAGTTAATGGTGTTTTCTATGAGTTAATGGTGTTTTCAATGTTTCAATGTTTTATGAGAAAATTTTACTATACAGTCCCCACTTCTATATAGGGAGATGGACTGATCTGGTTTCACTAAATACATAGTATGACAAAAGACCTAAATAAGATTGAATACTTAATTTCTGGTAAAATTGAAAGATTTATTGCTCAAACAAAATACATCAATGCTTTCAAAAGAATTTTGAATACATTTTTATCTTGAATAAATCAACTTCAATATATTGGCAAAAAACAACCTTTAAAGGAGAGAGTTGTTGGAACTTATGATTCCTTCATTACCAGCTTTACTAAAATCTTGTAAAAGTTAGAGAAATTCTAAATTTTGGAGTGGGATTATAACTACTATTGTGTTATATATAGCTATAAGAAACTTTGTTCACTGGCATTGGCCATATAAAATTTTGTTGACCAATATTAAGCTAGTTATTGGGTGCTAGTTAATTACACTTGTTAAACCATTTTTTTTTACATAGGCAACATTTCAATGTCATTTTTATATTGTTTTAGAACCTTCTATCCATTGTTTACTACAAATTGTGTTTGAGAAGAAGAGTTGATATTAATACAAAATGGCATGTACCTTTCTGATCTTATTCTTGAAAATAAGAAGAAAATGCAACCAAAACAAATGTTAGAATTATGAGAGCTTTATGGTATGAAATAATTCAGTAATCTATCAGCATGTGTCAGTTATTGCTGAAGAACAGACAATAAAATGCCTCAGTTAATGCCAAATCCTGTCTCTTAATGTGCATATTTAGCATCTATATGGGCAGGTAAAATAAATTCTCACCTACTTATCTGATTATTTTAACAACCCAAATCATAGAAATGCTTCAATAAATTTAATTATGGGTAGCTTCTTAGGAAACTTGAATAAAAAAGAATTTTCTGGACCCTGGAGTTTTTGTTTGTAAAAATACTATGATATTAAATAATCCTGATAGTTAATTGATGGGCAGGAAATGAAGCTTCCTTTTTACAACCAAACCTTAACTAGAGACTTAACCATGTACCAGCAGATTTTATTATTGTGATGCTCTTTTAGGTAGGCTTTTTTTCTCTTTTTTTAAAGATTAGCTCTGCCAAATATTTAAGCCCTGGACTCCAGAGAAACATCTGAATATTCCAAATGGAATTTTAGGGATTGATCAGTGCTCCTTCAAACCTGAATTTGTAATTTGAGGCAGCTTTCCAAGTGGTTTGCATGGACAGCTTCAAGGGAATTGATTTTCAGATACTAAACATTCACACGTACACATTCATAACGACTTTAGAAAAGAAAGTCATAAGCATTACATATCCCAGATCTTACCATGGTGTATCTTTCTAGGCTATGGCAATCTCCCAGACATCAAACATAAGGGTAAGTCAAACATTGGATATTCTTGGATACCTCCTTCCTGACTTCCAAAACACCTTAAGCCCTTTAAGCTTCTTGCCTTTCCCTGTCCTTTACACTCTTTGTATATTTCTGTTAAGGGTAAAGCTTGTGGTTAGCAGCATATCTGGGCTATGTTGGGGTGGTCTGAGTACAATTTTCCCCCTCCCCAAACTTAGGATCTGATCTTGGAAAAGCAAAATTAAAAGGAATATTGTAGAGGTTTTGAGTGATTCAAATGGGATCAAAGTACTGAGAAACAATAGCTTGGCTACCTGTTAATCAGAAGGACAATGAAAATTTTTAAATAAACATAAGAGAAGTAACATAATTGTAAGGAACCATAGATCTTTCAGAATCAAGAACATACTAAAGAAAACTCAAAACATAGAAAGTGATTGTGGTAAACTGAATCCCTGCTATGTGCATTTATTACACAGAAAGTAAAAAATAACCTTTAATAACTAACTTTTGTTTCAAACAGACTAAATCCAATTTATCATTTTAAGATATATTAAAAATTGTCTAATTTACATTAATATATCATAACAAAGAATTTACAAGCTCTCTTTTCTATTATATTATGAGTAAGTTCATCAACCTGCCAAAATTTAACACATTTTATTACTTCTTTTCAGGCTCATCATTTGCTGGTATTATTAAAAGAAGTTAAATAAAGTTTACTTTCCTCAACCCTTACACAACTAGTACACACTCAGGTTTTATCTTTCACTATATCTTTTCATATTATGAAGCAATCAGACAATATACTTTGAAAACTGCTTTCTTTTTTTTAATTTCTCCTTGATAAACAAAGAACATGTTCCACATCTTACTTGCACAGTTTAATTTTTCTGTCCCTGTGGCTTAATATAAAGTATTAATCACCCATATATGAGATAACAGAGAGAGCTAAGATGTAGATATTTGAGATATGCCTATCATTCACAATCGTTTTAACAGTCATGCAAAGCTCATAAATGCCATCACACAATCTCATATAGTCACACTCATTGATTTTACACTTCCTTAAGCTAGGAAAAATGAATACTTACATTACAGTGACCCAAATACATAGTCATGCTATAATTTTGATAGATTGGTGATCAATTTTTCAATGCTCTGTTTTAACTAGAAATTTACTAGTCACCTAAAGATTATCTATTCTACTTAATTATTAATATGTTTAACTTGGCAAACTAATGAAGGTAATTATTATTGGTATAAAAACATTTTGGTTGAACACATAATTTTACATTTTCACAATCCTAAACATTATGGTGGAGAAATGTTAGCAAGAAACCTTTATAAGAAGTTTAAATATTTAATTAATCTATAAGGACACAAAACCAAATTTTATTTTTAAAACATTAAGCTTAGGTTATACTTAACTTCAATAAAATCAGGGAAAGATATATAGTGTTTGCAAACTAAAATTATCAAAATGGTCATAATAATTTAAAGATTTTTTTCTTGCTGTCACCAGTGGGGAATAACTTAAGTGCTATGTGCACGCCAGAAAAAGAACTGAACATGTAAGGGCAAGACCAGAAACAAAAACACAGAGTTAGGATAAGAATGGGAAACAGAGAGCTGGTACTGAAGGTCAATTTCTATTGTTATTAAGTTCTATTGTTGTTTCTGGTTGATTCCTGGGGTCAAAGAAGAGTGTGCCTTTGCTTACATTTTCTGGTAGGTGAGTCCATTTCTGGAGGGCGTAACAGTGAAACCTCCAAAACTGTCATAGAATAACTTTGAAAAAGTTTTAAACAGCATACTTGTACAAATATAGAATAAACATATATTAAAAATTTATTTAACTCATTACTAAGGGAACCAGTAAGATGGCAAAGCTGCTTTAAAGGAAAATTAGAAAAACATGAGTTCCATAGTCTACCAGGAATGACATTCTGATTAGAGACAAAACCAGTTAATACTGTCCGATGGGGCAATGGAACCTTAATGTTTGGGGTTATCATTTCTTTTGGACAGAAAATTAATATGTAACTTCAGAGAGTCTGAGACTTTAATTAATCATAAATAGCAAAGTCAAACACAAATATAGTCCCCAGATAATTAAATAATCCTTATGTGAACCTGTTAAATAACCCCCCAGTATATATTAAAAGAACATGCTATCTACTTATTATTTTGTCTTATTTCCAAGTTTTCCATAATTTTTCATAGCAGTGCTGATGGGGAAAAATTTTAGATGTCATCTTCAAAATATTCATGTTAAAATTAGTTTTTCAAAGTCTACACAAACAGTAAGTTTGTGCTTATCATCTAGTTCATTATCCTAGCAGGTTATATGGCTTTACCAAGAATCTATAGCTAGTTATGAAAATTAGAGTTGAAAAATAAATGAGCTAAGCATGAATAATACCCAGTTCTATGTTCTTTCTTCTTCTATGTTTCTCCTGCTCCTTAGTCTATTTCTTGTGATCTTCTAGGGTACAAAATGTGTGTGTATGTATATGCACAGAGCATTCATCTGGAACTTAGACCTAAGGATAATTGTCTTGAAACTGCTGACAGGATAAAAACCTCATATAATTAACACTGCCAATCTCAATCAGGACATATATTAATGATGCTTTTTTAAAAAGTGTTTCCATCTCTTCTGTTGATGAATTAGCAAAACAATCATGATTACACTGACAGTGAAGAGGTATGTATTTGAATCAGTGTGTAGAATCTAGATGTGTGTTTCCCTCTTTGGTGAGTTGAATATTTTAGGTAGAATCAAATTGGAACTAGAAATGTCATGAGTTACTGCCAAAATACAGTTATGAATTTTATAAGAAATATTTCTTGAAAAGCACAAAACAAAGTAATTCCAGATTACTTTGTTTGATGATGAATATGTCAGTTTTGGAAAAAAAAATTATATCCACTACAATTGATCCTTCTTTTCTTTTTAACTGTCATAGAACCTCAATCCTTAATCTATGTTTTTAATAAATATAAAATTTAAATAACAATTTTATTTATTTTGCTTCATTTTTAATTCTCTTTACATTGTTATAAATGTCTGTACCATGTAGTATAAAACCTTTTAAATTTAAAGTTACAATATAGAAAACATTTGTCCTGAATTTCATGACCAAATATTAATAATTTAGTATTTTTTGTTGGCTTCACATCTGTTGTGTGTTAATAGGAAAAAACAAAATACACATATTTAAAATTGCAACTCTTAAGCTTTTTTTTTAAACTAATGATCATCTATTGAAATGAACTTAGAACCACTAAATAAATTATCTTGAAAGAGAATCTTTTTATTAGATTTTAGTTTATTCCTACCCCTTAACTGGAACATGATTTCTAAAGGCAACATATTTCAAATTTACATTGTAGATTTCAAAGTTAATTAAAAATTTAAGTTCAAAGGATTACTATAATGAGCATTTATGAGGGTAAATCCTCCCTGGTAATATTAAGAAGTTATGTTTATCTGAAGGATGTGTTTCTACTTAGTTTGGCACAATGTGTGCCTTTATGACTGAAATGTCATTTATTCTCCGTGACACATTTGATTTTTTTTGTCTTTCTCCTGACAAGTTCATTGCCCCTGAAAATACTACTTATAAATAATAACAGTAACACAATAACAAGAAAAGAATTCTAAAATATTATGAAAATAATACATTAAAGAAATTTTAATAGAATTTTTAAGATTTTTGTTGGACATGTGTAACTACTGCACATCCATTGAAATGGTCCCTGCCCTTTAGGAAAATGCACAGGAAAGTGTTGAACGATGGCACATAAGATAGATAACCTTGACAACTGTAAATGGCTGGTGGCGTTCATGACCAACATACTTAACACATGCCTGTATGTGAACATTTGCTTTGTGTTTGTTGATGCTACACAAAAAGAGGTTTAAATTTCTGAATATTTAGTTTGAGTTGACAAAAACTACTACCATTAAAATATCACTATCACTCTTCTAACCTCTTAATTTTTTTCCCAGTCACAGCTGTGGCATATTGAGGTTTTTTTGTTTTTTTTTTCTTAACTTTTAAGAGTATATCTGCTGTCCCTAATAATTTTCTCCATTTATTAATAGGTTATCATCTACAAGGGTAGATCTATATTTGTGAACCTAAAGCTTATAAAACTTGGAGATCCCTCTTAAGGAAAAATAATTTATAATTATAGATACACTATTGTAATGGCTAAAAGTTAATATTTATTTAGAATGAGAACATAAATCACAGCAAATTACAGAATTTAAAAATTTGACAAATACCATAGCTATCATGAAAATCCAGAAAAATAACATAATTGTGTTCATTATCTTCCTAACCACCTCTATAATTCCTTCTTCTCATATTTTTGTCTGTCTGTTCTTTTATCACTTGATCATATGATAAGAATTTTGTAATGTTTTCTAGAGAGAGAATAGTTTTTGATTTAGCTTGTAGTAATCAAAATTTGCATGTATTGTTGATAGTATAGGATAGTTTCCATTAGCTTTACAACTCATTATTGGTATGTAATATACATTTTTAGGATTGTTATTCAATTTGGGAACACCTCCATCAAGTTTCCTTCATATATGAGCCTTAAGGTTTGTATATATTTTCTACAGGCTAACTTCTGGCTCTGTACATTTCAAACCTTGTTTTTCCTCTACTACCAAGAAACTTCCAGTGCCAGACACTGTCCGAAAGATTCTTATTGGGATATGACCTCTGACCTTTCACTTGCCTGTCCTCACACTTGCCAGATCGCACAGTAGGTACTAGGAACATGTCTGGAAGCCTTTCCTACACCAGAGTAGCTCACTGAATAATTCTACTGGATCCAGTTTTATTATGGTATCTTACAAGTTATACCAAATATTCAGACAACAATCAAAATGAACATAAATGCAATTCCGGAACAAACTCAGTCAACCAAGAGTGAATGTGCCAAACATTTCAATTACCCAGGTCCATTCTTTGCCAAGGTCAAGAGCAAAGAGTCCAGAGTCAAACTGACAAAAGTGTGAAACTGATGAAAGATTGTCAGGTCTTTGACTTTTTGTTCTCTCCTAAGTAGTCTGGAAATCAGAATTGGGAGTTTTTAAAAAAACTTTAGTGTAGTTAGGATACCAACCATGTTTTCAAGTTGTTTTCTTTCATGCAGAGAAACATAATATTTAGTATATTATAACATTAATTCGTATCATTTATCTGACCTTTTTTTCTCTGCGTATTGAATCATGGAAGCTGCTTCTTATAATTATTTTTATTGTTTTAATGTCACCTTGCTAATTATCTCTTCAGAACCCTTATGACATCCTTTGGAATCTTTACTCTCTCTCTCTTCTTAATAATAACTGTTGTATAAAAAAATGCATGAGAAAAAAGTCCCCAAGTACCTTGATCTACTTAACATACTTTTTTTATGTGGTCATAAGAGAAATGTCTAGTTAAACTGTCTTCCGGGGAAGATGCGTATTTATGGAAAGCCTTTCAGGGGCTTTTTAAAAGTGAAGCTTTTATATGGTTTGAATAAGAAAGTAATTAGGATATCTATCTAAATGATAATAAGAACTCAATGAGTACAGACTGGTACTTCCACTGTGAGGCTTATAGGAACATAGAAATTTTATGTTTCAAAAACATTTGTTAGGAATATCAAAGCAGAAAATGTTCCTTGTTCTTGATGAACAAGGTGAATGTTCTAGATTTGCATGAATAATCATATTTTGGTTAAAAAGCACAAAATAGCCCCAGATTACTACTTGTATTAGTAATGCATATATCAAAGACTAAGGAAAAGGAATTTTTTTTTTACCACTTCTCTCTCTCTGCAAAATTAAGAATACAATAGGTCTTTCTTTCTCACTCATTACTTTTTTTATATTGAATTCTGTTAAGTTTTTAGGCATTCTGTAAAATATTTATAAGGTTGTTTTAATTCAGTAATACAGTGTTATATAGTGAAGAACACCGGTTTGGGATTAGGATAAACTGTGTTTTAGTCTGAGCCTCAAGTGACCTGTTCGTTCTTTAACCTTTATGAACCTCTGTGACCTGCACTCTAAAATGTGGCTAATTATACATACCTTACCTACTTCTAAGTTTGTTAGGAGAATCAAATTATAAAATGTACGTGAAAATGACAAGCAAATGTGTCATCCCTGCAATTACTATTGTTAGTTATAAAGGCATTAGACAATGATTAAAGTTTTAAATCTTGTTTTAAAAAGAAAAGTTCTTTCTTGTTAAATTATAGTGAAATTCTTAACAGCAGCATTACTGACATTTTGGGGCAGATGATTCTGTGTTGTGGGGCAGTCCTATCTATTGTAGGATATTAAGCAGCATCCCATGCCTCTACCCACTAGAGGCCAATAGCACCCGACTCCTCTCTTAAGATAACCAAGAATGTCTGCAGACCTTGCCAAATATCCCTTGAGGAGCAAAATTGCTTGATTAAGAACCACTAGAATACCATACAGTTGAAGGTCTTAATCAGTTGATTATGGAATAGGCAATCAAAAAAACTAGTTAAAGCAGGCAACCATTCAAAAAGTAAATACCGTAAGCATTTTATTGCAACTGAAACATAAAGAGTACATGAGTGTTCATTTCCTAAAGTTGGAGCCTTTTCTTTGAGTCTATTGATTAGAGCCTTACCTCCTCATTTTTCCTAAAAGAATAATTTAATGTGTTTTCTCTAGTTTCAGATTTTAAGAATTTGGCAAAATATAAATGCAATTATGAGTAATCTCAGGGTGGAAGGTCATCTAGATTTTATAGTGTTTCTCAATCTTTGATACATATCAGCCATCTCCAAACCAGTACTGGTTTTGTAGAAACTCATCTTTTTTAAGTCTTTCCAAAGATTTCAACTTGGTTTTCATAAAAATATCAACCTTTTTCACTCACATTGTTTGATATTGGATTAAAAAATTTACTGACTTAAATTTCTTGGGAGTATTGACTAGTCTTATACTTAAGATTCAATAATGAATATTTTGGATTCATTTGCATAAAGGAAGCTCAAATAATTTCAGTACCTATGGCAAGATTCATTCATGCTGCAATCAGATATTTTTCAAATGCCTACTACGATTGTTAAAATTTATCTGATGTAACATGGTTAACCCATAGATAATAAAAGATATTCATTGTGTTTGTTTCTTTTTCCCGCATTGTATATGCAGTTTTGTTAAATGACTTAATAAGTGTCACTGCAGATTTAGAAAACAGTGGTATATGTGGTAGCTTAATGGTGTGCTCTAGCGCTGCAGTCCCCAATCCCAGGGCCACATCCCGGTACCGGTCCATGGCCTGTTAGGAACCGGGCCATGCATCACTGCCTGAGCTCAGCCTCCTTCTCACTACCCTCATCCGTGGAAAAATTGTCCTCCATGAAACCAGTCCCTGGTGCCAAAAAGGTTGGGGACTGCTGCTGTAGCATGCTTGGGTTAATGATTAATTTTTTAAAAGAATGATTACCAAGTTTATTTGTCCTATACAACATAATTGGGAAGACTTTGAAAAGTTTTGAGGGAATCAGAGAAAACTGAGCTAAAGAAGATAATAGTCTCAGAACCCAAATTGATTTTTACTCTGTCATGGATTTTATTATTAATAACAAATAACGAGTAGTAAAGGACCTGAACCTTTAATGTCTGTCCAGCTAAAGTTAGCATTCAATATTATATGTGATAACCAAAGACAGTGGGAATGCAGGTGTGTGTATCCTCTTTTAGTACTTTATGAAGATAATATTAAAGCAATCAAGCATGAGGCAGCTGCTCTGTTTTTTACTTTTTATCAATAATTATTACAGAACAGGTGTTTCGTCATATTGGCACATATGACATTTATTAATCAAAACTAGTTCTTCAAGGAAAAGAATATTAATATAAGAGCATTTAGAACATAACTTCTTATAATTACAAAAAAACTTTTGTGTATTATCAATACAAAATTCCTGGTCATCTATTTAGAAAATGTAAGCTTCTTAATGAACTCTCTATAACCTGATTTAGGTCAGTTATCTCAAGAAGATGTTGTTCTGTCTGTTCTTATTAATGCTGCATGCCAAACTAATTATATTTAAAGTCATAGGAAAAAGATTTGACATTTGACTTAATTTATACTTCATGCCAAAATGTATAGGTTCAGGTAATTGCAGGTTCTTAAATTCTTTCCACATAAAATGGTGAGCTAATTCTAACTTTTTAACTATATTTGTTAATGTCACTGCATTAAGTTTTGAATCTGTTTGGAAAACGACTTCCAGAAAGGAGTCTACTCTTTGAGAAAATCAAATCCCTTTTACTTCAATGAAGATCTTAGTAGTATTTAGGCCACACAGAGTAGTGAAATGAGTTTGGACAATGAATATATGTCTTCTAGCTATGACACTCTCCAAGTTACTCTCTGATCCTGGGAAAGTTTCTTTGTTTCTCTTGAGTCCCCAGCAAATTTTCTTTATACAGTATGCCATCTTAATTATCTTAAGCATGTACTTGATCATCTCTGGAAGTTCCCTTCTAGTCTTAGATTTTAATAGTCTTTGTCATACAGGAAAACCATTAAAAAAATACATGAAAATGTATTCTGGTTTTTGTACATTGGAATTGACACATGACACTGTAAAGATCTTGTGATGGTAGAAGTCTTATGTTTGAATATGAGTATATTAATGACAGCTTGAAACCACAAATATTTCCTATCCTAAAAAGTAATTTTAGTTATTAAACTGTTTTTTGTATGCCATGCATTTATTTGAAGTGGAATGCGTTTGGAATTGTGTCATGCAATAGTTCATTGCAAAATTGAACTAATCTGTGTTAATGAGAAATGGCATCAGTATGTTAAACTCTAATTCATTGTGCAAAATATTAATATCTTTTGCTGATAAGCTTTAGTTATGTTAATGATTTAGGGAAATTTTTAAAATAATTCATTGTACATAAAAAAGCTACTAAAATTGCTAACATTTTTGGAATAGATTGTGGGATAATTAAGAAAGGGCAATATATGCTATATATTTAATTGTATGCTCTTATTTAATAAAATAGTTATAGTAATATTATTCCCATTGTTCAGATAAGGAAACAGGAATGTAGAGTGATTATAAAACTTACTCAACATTGCACAACTGGTAAGTGGCAGAACCAGGATTCAACTCAGTCTAGTTCAGTAATCCCTTTACTATTATGTTACACTGAATCCCAAGTAAAATTAAGCATAAACATAAAAAAGTCTTGCAGGCTGATTTAATAATCAGTTTTTGATCACAGAGCTAAATCTCCTTTAGTTCTTTCTGTCCAAAATTAATATTGTTCATAGACACTAAGGAAGAGAATATCTTAGAGAAGCAAGTCAGTTATCTCAGTTATTGACGGAAGAATGGAACCAAATGTGCCCTCCAACAGGTATGATTGGACAAAATGTCCCAGGACATCTGTCATACTTAATCTATAATGATGCAGTGACATTCTTCAATCTGTACGCTATTTCAATATTCTTTATGCTCACTGAGAGAAATTCTAGACTTTTGTTACCAGATAATTACAGAGATACCTCTGTGAAGCATAATCTGATCTCTCCAGCTGTAATTACCTGTTCACTTTTATTTCTATCACACAGCTCTTTATATGAGCATACTTAAATAGATGTGCCCGTTATAGGGCACTGTCATCATAAGGCACTTACAGGAATGTGCCATCGAGAGGAGCAAGAGACTCAAGAGTTCTGGTTTGGAAGGGAAACTATGAAAGAAACCAGAAATAATTCTCTAGCCCAGGGTCCACAGACTTTTTCTGTAGTAAATGTTTTAGTCTTTGAGGACTGCATGGTATCTCTCAACTCAGCTCTGCCATTGTAGTGTGAAAGTAGCTGTAGACAATAAGTAAATGACTGGGCATTGCTGCCTTCCAATAAACCTTTATTTACAAAAATAGACGTTGGCTGGACATGGCCCAGGAATCATAATTTGCCAATACTTGTTCCTTTAGAATGGATAGAAATAAGATGCACCTAGCTAGCTCACACAAAAAGGCACTCTTTTTTTTTTATTTACTTTTTTTCTTTATAAGAAGCGTAAGGTATGACCACCTGAATGCAGGCTACGCAAAATGCATAGGTGAGATCATGAGGTGAATAATGGAGGGACCAAAGATGATGTCTAACATAAAGATGGTACCTAAAAATACAAGTTTTGGGAAGGAGCTGAAGAAGAAACACAGATCATTCTCCCATGTAATTTAGGTAGATAGCCACAGTTTGGGATTTTGTTGACATCGGTATTTCATGTTTATTACATGAGTTTAAAGCAACCGAATTCATGTTAGTTACATAGTATTTACAAAAGTAAAATTTAATTCTGATGCAGATACTTGTGATATGAGTACTTGCTTACATTTCAAATGTTTCCAAAAGTATGGAAGTAAGAAAATAGGCAAACTGAAACTACCTTTTTTGAAAATATTTTTGTAGATCATTTCTCTAAGAGGGTATGGGTACAAGTGTTTACATTTTGTGTGTCTAGATACACCACTAGATTATGGACATTTTAAGAATAGGCATCATTCCTTATTCATTTTTTGTATCATTCTCATTCCCCATGACAATATTTGGGACAGGACAGTTAAATATTTTTGGAGATGAAATAGGAATTAAAGTTCTCATGTATAATAAAGTGTATTTTCTACAATAGTAGGTCAATCTTATTAGGACATTATATTTAAGACATATTTTTGTACGGAAGTGTAATAGTAATCTTACTTGACCATGTATTTATGGAACTTAACATATGCACACACAACCTTTAAGAGAGCTAAATCTTGTCCAAAATCTAAGGCTATGATAGATAATGCCAAATAAATGTTCTTCTATATAGGAGTTTTACGAGTTTTTGGTAGAGGCAGAAATAGAATATATAGTATTTTCTGACCAAAAATATTACGGTGATTCATTGAACTTTTCACTCATGTACATGGCTTTTTTAGCTTAGACAAAAAAAAGGGATGCATAATTTTCTATCTTTCATATCCATTTTGAAGAGAAGGATGGTACCGTTATTTCTGGAAGCAGTCTTCTGAGAACAATGAATTTCTTCTCTTCATGATGAGGTCCTTTTTAGATTATGTTAATTTATATCAAATTCAAGAAGAAATAGGCCAAAATTTGAATTTATAGTCTGTAAATTTTCATTTTTAAAAACAAGAATTCCTTAGTTTTTAAGGAATGCATGTTTTTTTTAAAGAAGGCAACTAAAACCTAAAAAATTCTCTCCTTTTTTGTCCTCTTATTGCTTAAAAAAGTACATGAACATACTGTTTTTAAATTTAGGCTTTTAAAAAAATGTCCTCATGCTGAGTTCTTGTTTGCCAAGTTTCAGCTTGGAGAGAATTTTTATAGCTTTATAAACCCCTGAAAATAGAAAATTTTAAATGGAAATCCTTACACATCTTTAGTAAGGCCTACAAATCTTGCCACTTTTTGAAAATGATGGTAACTTTTCAATATTTAGGGATGGCAGCAACTACTTGATGTGGTAGTTTTTCTGAAGGACAGAGCATCTGTTTAGTTGTATGTTAGATATGTTACATTGGTTTAGCATGTTCAGATTTAACTATATGTTGATATATTTTGTATGTGATATAACATTTTAACTTTTTAAAGTGAATTTGTCCTCATCCAAATGTACTTTATAGGTAGAAGTCATTGTCTTCTCCATCTTTTTGATATATCACATATTATTTAACTTTACTTGTGATTTAACTGCTAAGTGTGCTTTTAGATTCACCCTGGAAGTTAGATTTGTTGAAGTTGAATGAGCCATTGTCCTCTCACTTTTATCGTGTAAACCAAAGGGTCATTTGTCCTTTGGGGAAATCCAGAATATGTCAGATCTTTATCATGTCCCAGTGGGTCTTTGTCAGGTCCACTCTGTCATGGGGATTTTAGGCCAAGGGAACCAAAAATCAAAATCTCACTTCCTGAATTGATAACTTGTACTTAATGCAACCAGGGGTTGATTTTAGATTGGAGAGCAGAAAAGGAAAGAAAGGAAATGATTGAAGCTTTGGGCACAGAGAAATTGCAGTGCTGGAAAGAGAATGAATGATCTAGACACCCAGCAGGGAGAGCTGGCCATTTTTGCATGGACTGAAACAAAATTGAAGAAGTACTGCTGAACAAAGACCAATAAAATGCATGCATACCATTTTGGTTAGGTTGTCTCCTGAGAAACAGATTTTTCAAGCAGCAATATATTATTTACTTTGAACAAAATCTAGTAGAACAGCATTTTAGTAGCATAGAAAATTTATAGACACCTACTAAATTTTATTCTAGCAGATAATCCACATTGAAAGAGACAAAAGTCATTGTTTTTCCTGGAACCTGTCTGTGGCTCTTTTCCTCCACCAGAAAGGCAATAATTTCAGATTTGGCAGAAGATAATGCTTTTTAAACTTTTGACATATATCCTCTCTAGCAGAAGTGCCCTAAAAGGAAAACCAAACAGTTTGATGAAGGACAACTGTAAAGGAAGAAAAAATAAAACAAACTACTATAAGACTAATAGTCCTTGAGACAGGTGCAGGAATTAGTGATGGAATATTGCTTTACTACATCCTGAAAATTCTTTACATTTATTTCTTCAAGAGACTGAGGCTTTCTAACATCTGTGTCTGGAACTAATTCTGATAACCTTGACATTCAAAATGAAGATAAAGGATAGATAGCTTTCCGCAAAATGCTTCAATATGGCAAGAGGAATTATCTAATATTGATAGATAAAGCAACGTGACATCTGTGCTGAATTCTGAATTGACTTGTTGAGCTGTGTAAGAAGGTAAAAGAAGGGGCTTATTTTCAAGATGTGAAATGCATTGGGAAAAGCCAAGGTCAAAGCTGAAGCATGACTCAATGCAAAAGATTTTCAATCTTAATGAAAATCTCTTTCAATAAGAAATTGACAGTTGAGGAACAATGTCATTGTTAGAAGTTTAATGTTCTTTTGGAGGCCTAAAAGACAAAGTCTCACAGAACTGAGTTTTCTTAATAGATAGCTTAAAATTTATAGCTTATGAAGAACAGATTAGCAGTTTTTGGAGTAAAGCCTGAATTATAGAGGGATGACCTGAGCTTTGGCATGAGTGATCAATCAGTTCAGTGTCTTCAACTGCACAGTTTTAAGAACTCTTAAAAGGTTCCTCTTTGGCCACTGAAAATGCCTCATAAAGGATAAGTCCATAACAAGCCAAGTCTGCTATATGTGTTTATATGGCTATGCAGGTCCAATGTTTCTTTAAGGAAGAAAAACTAAAGCTATGGCACAGTCTAGTTTACCATCCCTTATGATATGTATGAGAACGTGTGACTGAATTGGGCTTTGACGGATGGGCAAGACTAAGATAAGTGAGATGCACCATGTACCATGCAGATGCTTGAGGAGGATACACAGAGTCTAGTGTGGATATAGGAGATCTTCCCATCAAAGAAATAGAGTTGGAGACAGAGAGGCAGAAACCTTGTATATCAGGCTAAGAAACTGAATTTCATTTGTTAAGGTACAGACACTGATGTTTTCAAATGGGAGAAATGTCTGATGCAGATTAATCCTACCGTCATATCAGTGGGGGAGCTGCGGGTATGCAGGACAAGACCCCCGAAAACCTGAAGCAGGCAGGGGAATAGAGCAGTAGCCTAGGCATTGGAGAGAAAGGCAAGGCTGCAACAGAGATGGAAGGAGAATTCCCAAGGCCCCATGAAACACTTGATATTTGAGTGATAGAACACAAAGAACGAAGAATTCCTCATGTTGATCACTACTTATTATGACAAACAGGTTCCCTATTTGTTTCTGTAACACTTCTTCTCCAAATGGATCCAACTTCTTTCAAACTTCCCTAGTGGAAATTCTATTTTGGTTATTTTTCATTCTCTTTAAAATGACAAGAAATTTAATTAGCCTTAAAGGAACTATTTATTGCAAGGCAGATGATTAGAAAAATGACAATACTAGCAAAAATTGAATTGGATACTTTTAGATTTACCATTTAGCCTAACCTAATGTATTTCACCTGCTCTGTGCCACATACACTGCTAGGTCCTGCAGCATTTACTGAGCCCTTCCCCACACTAGGCAGTCTGTTCATTGATAACAGGTATTTATTTCTTGTTGTCTCTATATCATTAGCCCTAAAGTTCATGCCTAGCGCCTGACAAATGTTCCAAAAATGATAATTAAATGAATAAATGGAAGCCCAGTATGATTTTTCAGCATTACCTGGTTTGTCATAAGCCTCCTGCTCTGGTAGGAACTTCTCTACCTCTTTAAAGAGATGAAAAAATGAGTTTGGTTTTAGGGAAAACATCCCATGGATTCCATTTATCATTACTTTTCTAGGTTGATGTCATACAGGAAAAAAAAAATGACTCTGAAAGGTCTATTACTGGTCCTTCCTAACTCGATGTAAGGAGTCATTGAGGGGAGTTTTAAGATATGAGGGAGAGTATTTGGCCAGTATTTTTGTTTAATTCAGGAGGAAGAAAGCTGCAAATGCTGAAAAAACATAAAATAACAATTCAAAACTTTAAAAAAATTATCTATCAACTTTCGATAATGTCCAGTCCTTCTAGGATATGCTGAAAAATGCATCATACGTACCTCTGGGACAGTAGATCAAGGGTTGGAGACCCTTTAGACCTACTTCCAAACATATGTGGCCTCAGAGTTCTTAAGTGGTGAGCAAAACTTCTAGAAGGATCTAGGTTCAGAAACCGCAGCAGGGTTACAAGAAAAGGTTTTCTAGCTTCTGTTTCTTATGCCATTCAGCAAGATTTAGAAGGAAATACAGCCATATCTAATGGTCTTTACCTGATGAAAAACAGATATCCTTTGGATTATCCTCAAGCAGGACTGAACACAACTAAATGCAATGAGAAGACTCCACTGAGGCCAAAATGGTACAGGAAAACAAATGAATACAAAAATATGAGCTCACCATGTTAGGTAACTCGTGCATTTTCAAAGTAGTATTATAGGGAATGCATTAGAGAAATTTACTACATCATAAAGTGCATGTTGATTCATCAGCTGAGAATAGTACTAAGTCAGTATATGACAGGAGGTATAGAGAATTTTTGTCAGTTCTAAAAGGGATGGAGGAATTCTTTAAACTATGTATGATGATTCTTTATTAATATTCCACCTTGTTCAATCTTTAAAATGACATTTCTTTCCAAAAAAGTTCATGCCATCTATATTGATTCCATTATATTTGTGATATATTATATTTCTTGTTTTGTCTTCAAAATGAAAACTTATATGTAAATCTTTTTAGTATACTCAGGTTTAGTTCTCAGTTTGAACCATGCAGTAATTTCTGCATAAACTGAAATACTGGGCATATCAGTTTAATTTAAATAAGTATGTTAAAGTGATCATTACTATTCAAGAGAAATTAATATTCTACTTTTTTATTTCAAGAAGGCAAGTTGTTAGCATTTTTTTTCAAGGAACAAAGTACAGAAGTTATCGTGATTAGAACTTGTTTCTGACAAGCTAGATTAGCTCTTCTCTGCACACCAATAATGGAATGACAGTACAATTTAGTGACTTAAGCAGTACATTAGGATTCCCAGCCTAGGCAGAAGCTTCACCCTCGGGCCAGACCTATAGTAGTTGTAAGAAAATGATTTATGTGTTGTAATAAATGTTACTTCTCAATCTGTTTGCTTGTTCAGTGGTTGAGGTCCCAAAAGAAAAGGTCTATCTCAAATTAGGACTGGCATGTATTATCTGTCAACTTTATATAGTACTGTAAAAGTCATTCAGCTGACAGTAATATTAGCAGAATGTTTTATAGACTTTTGTACTGTGTGAAGCTTTGTATGGGTGAGGAGAGGCTTTGGGTCTGTGGTGCTCTGCAGTCTGGGATAAAGTTGTGTGTAGATGAGTCGTTTCTGTGCTTCTCTGTAAATGAACATCTGGCTCACATATTGATTCCATGTGTGAAAATGAGATCAGCCCATATAATGACCAGAATCAATCAGGCTTCAGCCGAGGAGTAACATACACTGGTCTTGATTTGTTAGACAACCAGAATTGGCAGCACCTTGCATAATTTGGCACCAATTGACAAAGATTAGGCTGTTTGGGGGCCCTGGATAGTTATTAATTTGAAACCCCCCTTAAATATTTTGCAGAGTAAAATCAGCTGTAACTTATTTGTCCCAGCCCCCTTCTTTTCATACTAGCCCTAATTGTTTTAGACAAACGAGTGAGCTTGTGGCCTGTTCACTTTACACAGGAAGACATGAATTCTTTGATCCATACAATATTCGTTAGCTCAACCTTGGAGCTATTTACTGAGGAGATTTATTTGCAGACAGACAGTAGAACAGTTCTTTGTGAATAGAAATGAGTACAGCTTCTATGGGTTTTCAGCTCAAGTTTCTGCTACTTACTGTAAGGGAGATAAAACTAAGCCATCTTTATTTTTAACCCAAATCATTCTTTTTTTAAATATGTCTTTGAAAACTGAAAATGAATTAGACTCTTGCCCTTTCTGCTTTCTCCTCACACTTTACATTTATTAGAGCAGAGATGGAACTGAGAGAATGACCACATACCATTTCACTTTTGTGCTTTGTGTAATCATGAAGAAAAACTTGGGAGATTTTAAAACGGGATAGATGTTGATTGTAACATTTTACAAATGTGTCTCACTCCTTAATTTCCCAGTACAAATAAAACTACCTGTGCTGTACGAACAGTAGGTATTTGAAGAAAAGCACTAGCTATAATTGTCAAAGTGTACTTTGAAAAATTGATTACTGTTGCCAAACAATTTTAAAGATACAGACTCTTTTACTTTGAATTTAGGAAATAGTATTTAGGTAAGTATCTAAACCAAAATTTAATTTTTTTTCCAATTAAATAAGAGTTATTTGAACAGTCTTTCTTAATGGTTTATGTATAATGGACTAGGTGATGTAATAATAATAATAAAACAGTTCCATAAATGTCTTTATGTAATGTTATAAGATATGAATTCCATTAAGACTATTTGATTTGTACTTACTGCAGAAGAAAGAAAATGATAAGTTTGATTCACAAAAGCAGTTCTAAAAATGATTCTCAACACTAAATTATGTCTGACAATGAATTACCCAACTATAGTCGTCTCAGAACTTAATTTGCTGTCCTTCCTCGTAACCAGTATATGAAAATTCACTCCACTTCTTTTTTTTCTGCATGTTTTTCCCCCATGTTTTTCTCCTATCAATTTATTAAATATACTTAAAAATGTGTTTTCTTTAGGGAAAGTCTTTCAGGAGCTGCTGATTTTACTCTCTGATCACTTAGGTCATTATCATTTATCAAATTCTTTCCTTTGTATTTCTCTTAAATAATTTCACAATTTTAAAAATCTGAGTGGCATGATATAAATCTTTGTAATTCATTAACAGGATAAACTGCTTTCACTAAAAAAAAAAAAAAAAAAAAAAAGCAAACACAAAAACCTAATTTGACTCCAAAAGAAATGATGGCAATCAAATGTTTTATTTTCTAAAATACATTTTTAAGTTGTAGATTAATGTTGATAGGTTTCAGAGGCATTATAGTTTTGAAGTTTTTTCACCTTCCCACTATATGCAACTTTCCAGATTAAGAAATATAACTTTTAGAGGAAAGAATTTCAAATACTTAAACATATACTTTTTTTTTTTAATTGGGAAGCTTTTAAGTCTAAACAAGCATTCAGTCTGTAAGTCCTATTTTTCCACAGTCTTTCAAATTGTCTCCAGAAGTCTTAGACGTAACTTTGGTAAACAGAAAGCTCATGAGCTTTTGCCAAATGCTTTACAAGATCACTTTGAAAGAATTGTGACTAAAGATGTTGGAATAGATGCATTTTTCTGGTAGATAGTAAGATTATTTGTTAGTTTTAAAAATTAAAAGGGTTAAGAGAAAGTTTAGAGAAAGAATGGTATATGTCTAGGTAGAAATAGGTAAACCAAAAGGCTTTCTAATTTCAGACCATTAAATGACACAATCTTGCATAACACCTATTGCAGAAGATACACTGTCGTGGTGCCATATGCAATTGACATTTTAGAAAAATGGCCAAGTGTGTGATTGTTTCATATATCAAAACAATGTTAGCACACATAGGTTTTCCCATCTCTTATTACTAGTCTCAGGTAAGAATTCTAGCATATTAAAAATATCACTGTGATTTCAAAGTGAGGCCAAGTCCTGTTACTGGAACACGTGATAATTTACCATCCTGTCTATGCTATAAGTGAAACCATGTTAACAACAATCACACAAGTGTGTGTGTGTGTTTTTAATATATCAAACATGGTGTGGAAAGCTTTGTATTTCATAGGAGACTTCTTTATTTGTCTTTTTTTGTGTATTGATTAATTTGGTATAATTCTGTCATTTAAATCATCAGTAAAGGCTAATTCATAATGACAGTAACATTCAGAGCATTCTACAGATGCCCTGATAGGACTGCATTTTATTTCACTCTTACTTATATAAGAGTGTTTGTTTGATACGGTGAGACATATTTTTGCCAGAATAACAGA
Source organism: Lemur catta (assembly GCF_020740605.2). Lineage (NCBI taxonomy): Eukaryota > Metazoa > Chordata > Mammalia > Primates > Lemuridae > Lemur > Lemur catta. The sequence continues at coordinate 45,642,294 of NC_059136.1, forward strand.
TGATGTGGTTCTCTGTATGAATATGAAGATATATATCCTGTGCCTTATAAAAATGCCAGCCAAAGCCCCTCACAGGGCTGCTATGTATTAAAATAAAACATTATCCTGTGGTGGTGTTAGAGATTTTTTCACACCTAAATAAAAATTCTCATTTTTAGTTAATTTAAATTTTATTTTATTTCAGATATAAATTTAATATATCTTAATTAGCTATTTACAGAATGAACCCCTGTTGTAAAAGGTCATGTATTTTCAAAAGCAACAATCTCTGGTAGATTTCAGAATAAATATGCTTAACTGATTATAATTTCACACTCAATGCTATCAATATGCCTCATAATCACATGGCCTGACCTATGCTAAGAAAAGTATTTCCCTTAACAAGATTATTGAACCTGCCTATTCTACCAGTTAAAAACCAAACAAACAAAAAACAAATGCTTTAAAGGTAGGAAAAGTTGGGGACATTGGGTTGTGTGCCTGAGAGCACTGAATGATATTAATTAAAAAAAATATATGTTCAAGTTCTAATTGTAGAGGAGTCTTGAATATTCTGAAATAATTTGAACTTTATTTATTAGGCAATAAGAATCACAGCTTCTGGCCTCATTCCACCCTTGTATCATTCTATAGTTGATTTAAAAAAATTGTGGACAATGGTTGTTTTTATAGAAGTCCCTCAGACACTCCAGAGTTTCTGGACCCATTATGCTTAGTTTCCATTATATTTATCCTTGGATATCTGGGCTCTATACTCCTTCTTCCTACAAAACAGGCTAAAAACAGACTAAGTATATATATTTTTAAATAGTCTAAGTAAGATGTAATACACTTCTGAAGTCAGAATATTGTAGAATTGAATCCCTAGCACTTGATAACCAATTGAATCCCAGCGGGAAGTGCGAAGGGTTTGGGGGATGCAAAAAGAATACAAAGTTATTCTGCCTGGAAGCCCAGGACTATAAGCAAGCTGGGTGGGAAGTGTGTAGATTTCAGTTGAACAAACTAATGAAACACATATTTGGGGAATTTCCACTTGCCCTTGGAAAGATACGTAAGTTGTTGTCTATAATAATGAGAGTGCTTAACACAGCCACCATGATACCAAATAAGGAGGAAACATGGTTTTCTATGCAGTGACAAGTTGGTGGTACAAATTACACTATTATCATATTAAGAAAGGAATGTTCATTTTTTTCTGTCAACTTAGAAATCACTCCAGAATCAATCAAGATGATGACAAAATGCACATTGTGTATAGGTTTGCATCTTTGTTAACAAATGAATACTTTGTCTCTCTTTCAAAGTTATTCTAACCATTTCATTTTGTCAACATTAATTATAATTTTTCTATAGCTGAGGGAACTTCAAGAAATCTGGCCTAGCCAACTAACTTTTTAATAAAATAATTTTGTTTTATATTTTAATTTGGAGGTTTATGTTCTAAGATACCGTATACTTTGCTCTTTCAGACTATTTAATTTGTTCCCTTCTGGTTCATCTTCTTGTATTTTTAATAATTCTGAAAGGGCTTCTCTTAAAATGTAGAAAATAAATCAAGAGAGGCTTATCCAAATCCATGACTTTTTTTCTTTTTGCTGTTTTGTTTTTGTTTTTGTTTTTGTTTTATGACAGTTTTTATTTCAAAGTATTATAGGGGTATAAATGTTTTTGGTTACATGGATTGCTTTTGTTATGGTTGAGTCAGGGTTAAAGGTGTGCCCGTCACCCAGATAGTGTTCATTGTACCTGTTAAGTAGGTATGTAGGTTTTGCCCCATCCCCTCCCCCCTCCCCTGCCCCACTACCACTTGATTTCCTTTGAGGTTTACTTCCCTTCATGCATATGTGTGCTCATCAGGTAGTTCTAGTTTAATAGTGAGTACACAGGGTGTTTGTTTTTCCGTTCTTTAGATGAACTTAGGATAGTGGTCTCCAGTTCCATCCAAATTGTTGCAAAAGGCATTAAGTTATCCTTCTTCATGACTGAATAGTATTCCATGGTATACATGTACCACATTCTGTTAATTCACTCATGAGTTGATAGGCATTTGGGTTGATTTTACATCTTTGCAATTTTTATAGCACTGAACAGTGGTGAATTGTCTAGTAATTCACCCACATTTGTGTGGTATCTTTAAGTGTCATTCTAAAATATTATATATACAAAGAGGGGAACCTCATTAGTTAGTGTTTATCATTAGGTTGTGTAGCAAGGAAGTCATATTATTTCTGGGTATTTATATTGAAGATTTATTATGAAAATAATCTAAAAAATCTTTAGAGTGACTAGTAATAAATATTCCTTTTATTAAAATGTTAAATAAATGTAATGCCTTTTCAAAAAATGTATATGCATGTGTATATGTGTGTGTGTGTAAATAACCCAAGCTGGTTAACTGGCCTTTTGTTCTTAACTTTCAATGCCACGTCTCAATTGTTCCTAGTTAGCTATTAGGCACTCACACAAGTCACATAGCACATGTTTGTTGAGCAGCTACTGTGGGCCAAATATTGTGTATTGTTTCTGGATACTTTATTTCAGCTCTGGATTTTGTTATTTGCATGGATAACATACAAGCTGTGGTATCAGATAGCCTTCAGTTGTTCAGACACTTACAGTCTTGTAAATGTGTACATTTCTGTACTTGTAGCTTCTCTTTTCATATCCTTATGTTTGCCTAGATCCTGCATCAAAGAGACAAGGGGAAGGGAATTGACAATTGGAGGTAATAAGCCTTTCATTATTCTAGTTTTTGAAGTTAAGGCTTATTAGGACCCAAGTGTTCAAGGTTTTCTCATCTGTTTTAAGCTGCTGGATTCTATTCTTTGTTGGCTTTCTCTGTCTTTGATCCCTATGCTTAAGAAAATCAAAACCATACCTCAGGGGAGAGCATCATGTCTTAACTGATCTTGCCCTGATCCGGCGACTGTATTTTGTTCTATCAAGAAAAAAATTGGCTCAAATTCAGCATAAGGGTGTGGAGGATTCCATTCTTAGCTCACTTTTAAACCATATATGAGGACGTGTTTCCCACATAGTTAAGTATGTGTTGACTCTCTAATGCCAAGACGGTGGACTTGATAACCTTTGGTTGATGGTGAATCATGGAAAATTTCAAGCAGGGGAAAGACAAGATCAGATGCACCATTGAGAAAGCTTATTCTGGCAGTGAAGAGGCTGGACTGGGTGGGCAGCATACAGAGTCCAGATACAAGAGAAGAGTTAGAAATCAGTTGAAGACCTGAATAAAGGTAGTGGGGTAGATTTAGGGAAGGGGTATGGGGCACAGTTTTAGAAATTTAGGAGGTTATGTTACCTAGAGTTGGTGAAGATTAAATGCAACATGTGAGAAAAAAGGAAAATGACTTTCTATAGTGGCTCTGGCTGACAGAATGAAAAATCTTACCATTTCCAAAGGCAGAAATAAGAAATAACAAGAGTTTTTTTTGTTTGTTTGTTTTTGGTTGAGATCTTTGGGACTCAGATTGGTGATTTTTTTTTTTTTTTAATAAACACTTTGAATTTCAAGTTTGGGGACCAGACTTTAATGCCACAAGCAGGTGAGAATGTCGCTACAGGAGATATTTTTAAATTGGTGATAAAGATTTGAAAATTAGCTGTTTTTAAGTATTAGTTGAAAACTGGGCATAGATGAGATTTTTCAGCATTCAAAGCTCCCACTGACATTTGTGGATATCTTGATGATTGCAACCACACTATACCTAATCTCTTCTATTTGCATGTTTACCTCCTTAATAGCTGGTATACACCTTGAAGACAGAATTGTCTCTCTTCCTTTCAGGTTCTCTGCCATCTAACATAGTACCTGAAATGTAGGCCTAGTGCCTGCTCAGCTGTGTGTTCAGTGACTGAATAAATAAGAAAATAAACGAGTAAACCAAAGAAGCATGTAGAGTGATAAGGACAAAACTCTGGGAAAAGTATGATTTGAGATTTGAGTATCATTTCTGAGGAGTTGTCAGACAGCTTTGATGAGAACCAGAAGAGAGTGGTGGGTACTGCTGAAGCAGAGGAAGGAGTGAGTAACAGAATTAGGAGTTACTAGTCATGAGATTCATTTAGCTACCCTCACCCCAAACCCATGACTCTGTGAGAAAGCAATGAAAGAAATTACGTTATAACAAGATCTCCATACACATGGGGAGTGTGTTTGGTTCATCTGCTTCAAATTTGAGTTTCTTTATCATTGTCAAGAAAATATGCCATAACTGAACTATATTGTCATTAAAACCAAGTTCATCATATGGTTATATTCAACTCAGATAAATGACTGAAAACTTATGCGATGCCCTTCCACCCATCAAGTGATAAACTAGCGGTAATGTTTTTAAAAATGCTATCTCCCAGTCTTCAGAAATTATTTGAAGTTACAGTTGTTCAGCCTGAAAGTTTTTGCAGAATTCAGTGAGGATGTATTATATAGCATGCTGAGCATTTAGTTAGTTGCTTTGTGATAATGGAGGTAGACACCTGAGACAAATCTAACTGGACAAAATCGTACCCTGACTGTTTTGTTATAACATTAGGATGACATTGAACTTTTTGGGTAACTTAAGAAATAAATTCAACTTTTTTTCAGATGTCATCATGCCTTAACCCAGTATTACAAATAACTTCGCATCATAGCCTAGCTCCCAGTATTCCTTCCAATCGTATGAAAATATCTTTACACTGTCTAAGCAGTTATATGGCTCAGACACATCAAACAAATTCAAGAATTTCTCTTAATCTCTGTTCATTAATTTTTTTTAAAACCTACAAGAACAGTAAAGCAGCATTTCTTCTGCCCTGAGGAAATGGTATGGAAACACTTCAGACAGACTGACTCCATTACTAAAGAAAACTGTGTGTTTCAGGAGACACTCCTAACTTGTGGTTCTGATTAGGGCTGCTTCTTATATTCTTGTTTATTTTAACTTTTTTTTCTTGTTGTTTAGAAGTACAACTTGATCTGTAAAAATATCCTAATTTTAAAATTTAATAGTTTTTTAAAAATTGAAAATTTTGTCTTCAACAGCTAAAACAAGTGTCCTCTTGATGTTAGGATGCTCATAAGAAAGGAAAAGAAAGGAAAGAGGAACCTGGTATTAACACTCAATGCAGATACTGGCTGTGGGAAGTACTATTTTTGTGTATCATTATGAAAATAACCAAATAGTGTTTTGTTTTTCTAAAGAAGTACAGCGTATTGATTCATTAATAATATGTACATAGCACCTTATACTTCCTGGGAATTTTTGCTCAAGAACCATAAAACACTTTATAAACAAACAAAGAGGAATTTTAGTGGCAGGTAAATTGTAATGAATTTGAATCAATTGCCCTTTGTCATTTATCGGCATAATTACAGTTTGGGAAATAACCAAGAAGTTTGTGGTCTCTGAACCTATATAATCACTGTGTCAAAATAGCTCTTCATCCATTCCTTAGTTTACTCTTCTATTTAATAAAAATGAGGATAGTAGTTCTGTCACAAGTTTTGCTTGAGACACAAGAATATTATTAAATGCCAAAAATATTATATGATTTCTCAGAAATTTTGTCTTTGTTCAGATTTAAAAGTGTTTCACTTTTCAAAACATTTAGTATCCTAATAAATGGATTAAAAGGGTGAGTGAGCATTTCCAGTTTAGGGAATCTATTCTGAAGTCTACCATACCTCCCAGGAGGTAACACTCATGATAGAAGCAGGTTACCTTATTACAACTTCAGTAAACAACCAGGATTAGCTCAGTTCTGTCTGGGATTATATTTGTTTTCTTTTAGTGACAAGAAGTGTGTTATGATAAATCATGGTTTCGTCAACCTGGGCATTTCTTCAAAGAAGCACATAGCATAAAGTTCTGTTAGTATTTTCAGGCAAAGTTTGCTCTTCTTTACTTTGTGTAACATGAACCTTTTGTTACAAATACATTAAATCCTACATCGACAGGGTTCACATATATATGCATGGCGTCCACTACATTATATCATGTTTTTTGGCTTATCACTTTCCATATAAATGTGTAAATTTTCCAAATCCTGCAGTTATTCTCCAGGCTTAAAACTGAAAACAAACAAACATAAAAAAAAAAAAGTTTGCTGGAAATGTTCCTAAAATACTCAGTAAATGTATGCCTCATTGAAGTCATTGAATCAACTACAGTGTCCCAAAAGTCACCAGATGTAAGGGAAAATGGGAAATCATAACTAGGTGTACCTTTATTTACAAAATATTCATTATAAAATTTGACAAAATTTGTCTTTGTATGGAGACTTTTGGGACACCCTGTATAATTTCTTTTGTGACTCTGTTGAACCTTGGTATCATAAGACAGTAATGCCCATTACTCTGTCTACATTGCACTTGTCCATTATGTTTTCTGAATTCTTCTGTCTCTTAGAGTTTTCTAACCTCCTTCCTCAACATCTGACTAATATTTCTCTGTCCCTGGTGTTGTTAAATGACCTTGCCTGTTCCTCTCCTTTCATTCTTTTCGGATGCCTCTGATCTGTGGAGGACTTGAAAACTGTAAAGTAAGGGAAAAATAGAACCTGATCAAAGACACAGTCCATTTTATTATTAATAAAGGGCATCATCTTTAGTTCGTGGGTTTCCTTCCATCTATTTTGACTGAGAAGCTTTGTATTATCCCTTTGACATTTATCTTAATTTGGAAGGAAGAAATTTATTCTCATCTTTTATTTTATTTTTATTGATACATAATAGCTATAGGTATTTTTCAGTTACATGTGATAATTTAATACATTCATGTCAGGTATAGAGATCAAATCAGGGTCTCATCCTTGATTTTGAACTTCAAGATTGTTCCTACAAGAATAGGACTAGATAACCAATATATAACTTTAGGTCTTAAAATCAATTCTCTTCTCAAACAATTATATCAGCTTTCAGAAGAGCAAAGAAGTATCAGGTAATGCATTTGCATTTACTTGTTTTCATAATAATCTACCAACTTTGTCTTTAGTTGTTTCTAGATTTCAAAACATCCATCTTAGTAGAGCTCAGACTTAGGGGATGGAAGCACGCCCTGAGGTCATGAATTTTTAATTCCACATTTGGATATTTAACAAACTCATTCATTACTGTTTGACATTGTTCTAGGTAGACAGTGGGGATACAGTGAATAAAAAATCTTCAGTTTTCTGTAGCTCTTTGGTGTGCTGAGACATCACCAAGAATATAATGTGTTTATTTCAATGCTTATGTTTCTACTCAGACCAAGATTATAAAATTAACTGAAAAAGACCAAACAGTAGCAAACACTATTCCTAATGAATTCTTTTCTCTCATCTATACTGTAAGACCATTTGCATTTCTATGTGGAATAAACTCAGATATTGATTGAGCTTATCCAGGCTCATAGTTCCTTGACAGCTTTGAGACTATCTCCTTCTTTTGGTATCTCTGTCACCTATAAACACTTAATAGATATTGCTTTAATTTGCATTTAAATAATATCACAAAAATACACCTTATTGATATGCGCATGATCAAAACCTAAGCTTACAATGGAAGCCCTTTACATAGACTTATTGATGTAACATAATTTTAACCCCTGATATTTTTGTGTCATATATAATGTCAAAAATTGAGCAAGCAGATGGGTTTGCTCTTCTTTGAAAATGAGCAACATGAAATGGAAGAGCTTCTCAGGACACATGGTTATTTCCTACACAGAACTAGTAGACTTATCCCCTCTTCTTCAATCACTTTTTTTGTCTTATTGTGTAATTTATCAGAAGAATTAGAACTTGAGGACACTGAAACCCATATCTGAACTTGATATAAGCCGCAAATATGATAAGTGAATGGAAGGAATGGATGTTTCCTAAGACGTGTATGAGAACTGAGTTTGTGTACTGTGTTCACTCAGAGGAGCACTCCCATGAGCAAGGTAAAGATAATATTAGATGCTCATATTTTTTACCTTCATTTTATAGTATTATCGGGTTTTTCCTCTTGCTATGGACATGTGAAAACATTACTTGAGACAAAAGGTATTTTTGAGATTAAAATTTGTTGATTTTTAGCATTAGGACTTTAAGCAGCAAAACTTGGGGTAGAAGGTATGTACAGGAATAAAATACACTTTAAATAAACACATAGATAGCTATTCAAAAACTTGACCTAAAATTAAGGTACAAATGTAGGAAACTGCTAACTGTTGTAACAAATATTTGGAGACTTCACTGTGTATATACACTACAACTAGTTATTATACTTTGAAAAAGTCACAATTCAGTGGGGTTTGTTTTTTGGTTATGAAATTAGCCTTATCCTTTATTTACAACATTTAGAAATTCACACTACCTTACGTTTCTCATAAGAATTGAAATAACCAGTAAAATTGCTAATAGCAAAATTGAATTTACTAAATTTTTTCTCCCCTAGCTCTTTCTTTTTTTTTTTTGAGACGGAGTCTCGCTTTGTTGCCCAGGCTAGAATGAGTGCCGTGGCGTCAGCCTAGCTTACAGCAACCTCAGACTCCTGGGCTTAAGCGATCCTCCTGCCTCAGCCTCCTGAGTAGCTGGGACTACAGGCATGTGCCACCATGCCCGGCTAATTTTTTCTATATATATTTTTAGTTGGCCATATAATTTCTTTCTATTTTTAGTAGAGACGGGGTCTCGCTCTTGCTCTGGCTGGTCTCGAACTCCTGACCTCAAGCAATCCACCCACCTCGGCCTCCCAGAGTGCTAGGATTACAGGCGTGAGCCACCGTGCCCGGCCTCCCCTAGCTCTTTATATTAAATGATAGCCATGATGTTTCAGAATGAAAAAACAAAGTGCTTGCATATTCTTAAAATAAACACAAACTTGTTATAAGATATTAATCATGTTTAAAGTCTTTCCCTTCCTTTGTGAAAATGATTTATTTTTCTTTCTTTCTATATAGACATTGATGTAACAAAATGGTTTTCTCTTTGCAAAGGAGAGACACCTTATCCAGCTGTAGGCTGTGGCTTTTGTTTTTGATTTAACAATTGCTTATTATTATAGTCAAAGACTTTATCACTTATTGTCATAATACAAGAAGTATATATGAATAATAAGGATATTATTCATATTTAGATATGTTTCTAAAGACAACCCGTTGGTTGAAAAGAGCTTAAACTTTGGAGCCCAAAGAGATGGGTTCAAACTGTAGTTCTACCCATTGGTACTTGGGTCCTATTGGTCATTTCTTAGGCATTCTAGGTTGTAATTTTATTTTCAACCTAGTATAAATAGCACCTATTATTGCATAATTATTGTAAGGATGACAGCTAGTGGATTTTCAGAAACAGCACAGGATTTGCCATGTTGTAGTTAATTGTCCAACAGATGTAGCTATTCATTTATCTTAGGAGCCATGAAAAGCAGTGGAGTGAGTTGAGGGGGTGCTGGTGGTAGTAGAAGTCAAATCATTGACTTTACTGTTAGTATAAAGTGACAATTGGATATGATCATCCAGGATGGGGACCTAATATCCCCTTTTAGAAGATATCTAATGATTGAAGAACACACCATGCTCAATTCAAACAAAAACTTCGGCTGCGTAGAATTTTGTTTGAATAGTGTGATTAGCTCAGTATGATCCATTACATGGGTTTTAATGTAGTCAGTCCTCTGGTTGATTCTGTGTATTTTCCTGTAGCCTTTTAGTGCTGCAGAAGACTGGGCTTGTAAATTGTAAAGACTTTCATTTTACTGTTGCACAGGTGGTGGCAAAAGATATTTAGTAGTTGGAAAGGGTAAACCACTCTTGTTTTGTGTGAGCAGTCACCCTCTAGTGTAAAAAAGTAGTTTCCACTCTTCAAGTGGAAAGAGTTCCAATTTTAAATTCTTTAAGAATAAGAAGAACGGTACCATTCAGTAAATGACTAATTTAGACATATACTTTTTTTCTCCTCTAATTTCCACCATAATTTGGCTTCTCTTTTTCTGACATAAGATCTATCAGACAATAGTACAGGTTTCATCACAGACGTAAATAACAGCATGTTTCCTTGGGAGCAATTGAACAACAGAATAAAACAGTGCTTACTGTTTTTTGAAAGTTGTGTCAGATTGTCATGGTAATACAGAGTTGCATCACGTCGTCATAGCAACCAGAATTATAAAACGAATTTAAAGAGGATGAAGAGATACCCTTTGGTGTTGTGATTCCTTTAGCTTGAAAGATTTTCTCCCTCCTCTACTTCGGTTTGTTAAATGTAGAAGAGGAACATGGCTGGAGGGAATCATGGGAATCTGTATTTCTTCCCTAAAGAAGAGTTGCAGCATGAAAGTCTAAGCCATCCCATTCTCCTTGAGCCAGGTAAAATTCAGGCTCTGGAGCACAGTGGGATCAGATACATTGCTGTGTCAAGACATCCCGACATTGAGCAGGAGGAAGTTCCACTCCAAGTGGGTTGAAAAGGTATTTCATCTTTCTTTCTGATTATTTATAGCTTTTCTTTCAAGCAAAAACATCCCAATCTTCCTCGGAACAAAAACCAGTATTGAGCTTTGGGAGCCGATTCATCAAACTGTATCAGGCTTTGGGGAAGATTGCTTCTTCTCTGTAATTAGAATGATTTAGGTCATTATGGTTGCTCAAGAGGTTAAACTTTGACTCTTGAGGTGAAAAACTAATTCAGTGCTAACCCATTTCCATTATTCCACAGTAGGAACAAAAAATTTAAAAAAGTTTGTGAGGCAGTTGAGACTTTTGTTGCTGGAGAGCATCCAGTGACTGATTCTATAAATACTAATGATTGAAGAAAAATAAATTTGTTAACTTTGAAGGTTTGCTAAAATCATTTGTTTTAAATATGCCTTCTTTTAACTCAGCTCTTACACTCTTGGCATAAGCAATTTTCTTTTGTTCTTTTTGTTGCTACATTGCCTCCTCTCGACTTGCTTTTTAACAAACTCTTTAAGAGCCATACAAGTTGCAGCAAGTTTTAGGCATTAATAGTGGCCAGGTAGTATAATACTATTTTTAATGAATGTCTGTTTTCTATTCTTTACTGTGCTTTCTTTGGAAAGAGGCCCACGAAACAGAGTATTAAGAAAACACACTGCTGCCCTGGAATGTGTGTATTAGCTGCAGATTATTTCCTATTAGCAGATTAGCTGCAAGGCTATTGGCTCAAAAAAGTCTTTGAGAGTATTCTGTTTTGTAACTGATTCAAGCCATGGGAGAGAATTGCCACCATGATTGGAAAGAAGAATTAGCTACTGTTGCCATGGACACTGGAGTTCACAGTCCCATTGTTAAATCTAGTGCTTCAGAATGAGATGTCCCAGCATGAGTTCAAGCTTTGTTAATGAAATGATGGAATATATTTTTTCAGAGCTGTGACAGAACCTTGTGAAAGATATGTGAAATATATTTTTGCTATAGAATTGAGAGTTTCCTTTATAAATCAGTGTTTTCCACTAAAATGAAATAATCCCGTGCTATAGCCCTCTTTGAAACCTAATACATAGATCTATTTAAATATTTAGTTACCTTTATATTACATTCCCATTTATAGTGTATCTTTTAAAATTATGTTTTGTTTAAATAAAAAAATCATATCATACTTCTAATGTACAAATCAAATTGTTATAAGATCCATGCCTATATGCTTTCTAGTAATTTAAATTGATGATAGCATCATATGTTGGATGTGCCATTTTAAAAACGCTTTATAGAATAACGTAGATTAAAGCTACCAATATATTTTAAAGGTGGGCTATATACTGTGTGACATCCAGTAGATTTTAATCTTTAAAACTGGAAATAATTTGTGGAAGTTAAAGACTAGTGGTTTATTATGGTGATGGAATAAAAACCCGTGAAGTTCATAGGGAAAGTGACAAAACGTTATCACTGTCAGACTTTTGCTAATAGTTTAAGTGCAGGCTAGAAGCCAAGCCTAATGTTCTGTACTTCAAAAAGAACATGTAGACTGGACCAGGCTTTCTTTTTTTGTCTTTCCCCTCCTATTCATCAAAAACACTTTTGTTCCATTATCCCACTAACAATACTGTTTTGTTCACTTTCTTTTCAGAGAGACCTAGATTCAAATCATGTTTCTGCAACTAACTGATCCTGTGACATTGGACCATTTAATTATTTTGTTTAAGCCTCAGTTTCCTCATCTATAAAATAGAATGACAATAGCACCCACGTTATAGAATTCTTTTTGTGGACTGAATTAAATTACACACACACACACACACAAGCATGGTGCTTGGCATCCAATAAATAAAATTGTTACATTCAAAAACTTTCAGTAGCTCCCTATTTCTGACAAAATGTTTAGATATTCTAACACTGGAACGATGGCTATTACTGCAAAATTATCTGCCCCTCCAACTAACTCCTGAAAATGTATCTAGTTATTGCCCCGAACACACTCCAAACATATTTCATGATCATTCTCAGCTCTGAGTCCTTCTTAGCAAAGTCTCCAATCAATAACACTCCACCTCTCCTTTTCTGCCGAGGGTCAATATTTTCTTTAAGACTCACTATATTTCAAGTGTTTCCTAACTAATTGCTCTCTTAAATTTTTCTCATTTCTCATCTCAGTAGTTTTTTTTTTCCAAATTTTTTTTTTTTGAGACAGAGTCTTGCTCTGTTGCCCAGGCTAGAGTGAGTGCCGTGGCGTCAGCCTAGCTCACAGCAACCTCAAACTCCTGGGCTTAAGCGATCCTCCTGCCTCAGCCTCCCGAGTAGCTGGGACTACAGGCATGCGCCACCATGCCCGGCTAATTTTTTCTATATGTATTTTTAGTTGGCCAGATAATTTGTTTCTATTTTTTAGTAGAGACGGGGTCTCACTCTTGCTCAGGCTGGTCTCGAACTCCTGACCTCGAGTGATCCACCTGCCTCGGCCTCCCAGAGTGCTAGGATTACAGGTGTGAGCCACCGCGCCTGGCCTAAAATTTTAAATATACATTAGAAGCAAAGTGGGAACTGTTTTAAAATTAAAAGACCCTTAACCCTTCATAATCATCAAGCCCTCCTGTGTATATTTCATTTATGAAAGTTTTATTACAAAAAATAACTGTTATACCAAAAATATTTGATTTCCAAATTTCATTTATCATAAAAATTTGAATTAACTCTTAATAGTTTGTATATGGATTTACTCTTAGTTGCATTTTAGGTTTGGTTAACTTGTCATCATGATACTTATCATTCTATTAATATAATGATTCCAGTGGCCTCCTTGCTACTGTGTTCTCAACCACTGGGCTTTCCATGATTCCTTTTTATTAGCAATGGGATAGGGAAGGATACCATGTTCAACCCAAAGCTAAATGGACAAAAGCAAGCCAGTTGTACTTCAAGATGAAATGATTAATGATGTAATGTACTACTAGTCTGTACATATTATCGCTGCTTTTTCTAGAGGAATATCTTAGAATTTAAATCTCATGTAAGAAAATGAAAATAACTCCCTTCTCTCTTATTTGGAGATAAAATCTGGCAACATCAGCTACCTGTGACATTCCAAAAGAGAAAAAGAAAGGCAATAGTGAGTAACAACTGCACAAGAGGGAAACTGGAACCATCTTTGGCAAAGTCTAATTATTACAAGGTAGAGGGTCAGATGCCTACATTATCTCCCAGTTAGCACTTCAGAAGACAAGAGAATTGTCACCATAAACCGACATCCTGAGTAAAAAATTGAAGAATTTTCTGAAAAATCAGAATTCAGGGTATATGTTTCAGTATTTTTATTGTTGTTGTTGTTCCTTTATGTTGTGTGTTCAGATAATTGTAGAATTACATTATTTAAATGCAAAGGATCCCGTCAGTTTTGCATTCAAGGAGCTATCCTCTAACCTGGATTTACTTTGAATGGAGGAACAATTGCTTTACAATTTACAAAATTACAAACCAACCCCCAAAATTCTGGAAAAATATTTCTTTCGTCCTTGATATTAACTTAAAGGAAAGATTCTTAAGAGGATAATCACAGTTTCAAAGTCCATGAGATTAATTCTGTGGTCTGAGACAATGGGATTATTTGGGCAGATCAACCTGTGAATATTAGCAACAACAACAGAAAAAAGAAATCACAGCAGAAAGGTAGTCATTTGACTCAGAGGGACACAAAATAAAAGACTGAAACATACTACTTAATCTACTAAATTTATAGCTGCTTCTAGTGGAAGTATGATTTGTACTCTGAAATTCCAGATTGTTAGAATATTATTCATTAGCCCTATTAGGAAAAAGTTATCTTTGCATGCATGCAGAAGTGCATGTATTACATGTACGTGTGTATAATATAGTAGATTTTGTATGGACTTTAAGGTGTGAATTATAATTTGAAAAGAACTTCAACAAGTTTTATGGCATACTTAACTGTACCTCTTTCTACTCTTAAAGATATTTTAAATTTTCTTCACTTTATGGAAAATTGGGATGCAAGGAGTTATTTCACAGTCTTACTATCTTGCTTATTAAAATTTTTGAATTTTATGAGGACTGAGACGTTTAAAAATTTCCTGTAAAACTTAGTTTTGCCCCAGTAAAATTCCCTTGTCTTGGTAAGATAAAAAGTTTGTTTGACAGAATCTCTGCGTGTGCCTTGCACTGATATCTATATAAAAATACAATTGTAAAACAAAATGGAATGAAAGAGATAACCATCAGTCAAATACCACAGACATTATTTCATTCTTGTTTTTTCTACTCTCACATTTAGGTAGAAATGGGACATTGGAGGATCAGTAACTTTTGTTTTCTTAACAAAGGAAGGAAGGACACAAACGACACAATATATTTTTATGTATAGCATAAGAAATGGCATGTTAAAAAATCAAGTGGATCAAGGATCTTATATTTGAATATGACCAGAGACATAAAAAATGGTAAAATATTATATACTTGTTCCTTGAATGTTTTTATAAAACTGATTTGAATGTGTTTCAGGAAGTCATAACTTTAAAAGAGCTCTTTTAAAAAGCCAAATTCATGCTAATAGGAACTCTAATAAAGTGTATTTCTGATAACATTTACCATCCTTTCCAAAATGTCATAGGCATATTTTTTCATCCTGCCTAAAGCCACTCTTTGCTTTGAAATTAGAACATAATGTGGCCTCAGAGCATCATAATTCCTGATCTTTTGATACAAATAAATGAAAACAAAATGTACGCTCTTTAATTAATGTTTAAAACTTCAACTCTTTATTAGTAAACCAAGAAATATGTGATAGCTGAACCAAATTCTGCCAGACAATGGTATGCTATAAAACTTTTTAATTGGAAAAGACTGGATGCTGCAGGAAGAATTCTGTGTCTTTTTTATAAAGCAGAGGAAAAAAAAACACTTTAATTTGTTTTTCCTAAAAGCTTGCTGCTTTTTAAGACTAGGATTCAATCAGAGTTTTAGTTTTGCTTTTGTATAATGGGAGTAACTAGGCAATGTGGCTACACAAAAATGATACGAGAAAATATCTTCTCATATACGGTGATGAAACATGCTAACATTTTATTAGTAGCCCATATATTATATCTGTTTCTAAATGAAAATGTATATACCATGTAATTCACTTGAGATCAGTTACGTGTTCCAGTCTGGATAACAATGGGGCCAGGATATTGAGGTTGGGAAGGCCAAACTAAGTCATATAGATCGTTTTTAATAGACAAAGGGTGTTATTATGATGAGGTGGGAGTATAAAAATTATTAGAGCTGTACTCTTAGAAGACAGAAAAATAATAATAATAATAAATAGAAGTAGTTGTGACCTGCTAAAAAGAGTATATGTTTTGCTTTTTTACAAGAACATTTTTAAAGTATTGAAATATACATAACCAAACCACATTTATAATAAGCTTCAACTAGTTATGAGCTGATTATTTAAATTCTGAATTATACAAATGTTTACTTTATCCTTATATGTTTTCTGCCTTTCGGTAATGATTTATCCAAAGTTATCTTGAGTGAGAAGGAAAAATGTAGTCTTTAAAATATTCTGGAGGAGCTCTTTTAAAAATGGCTGATGTACTGGTTGTCTTATTCATATTTAGATTGATATTTGTATTATATTTAACTCCACAGACCTCAGAGTTACTGTGGGTTTGGTTTCATACCACCACAATAACATGAGTATCAAAATAAAGCAAGTTACACATATTTGTTTCATTTTCCAATGCATATAAAAGTTGGATTTATGCTAAATTGTAGTCTATTAAATGTGCAATAGCATCATGTCTAAAAAAATGTGCATATCTTAATTTAAAAATATCTATTGCTAAAAAATGCAATGCAATTATCTGAGCTTTCAATGAGTCATAATCATTTGGCTGGTGGAGAGTCTGACCTGGATGTTGGTGGGTGCTAACTGATCAGGGTGGTGGTTGCTAAAGGTTGGGTGGCTGTGGAAATTTCTGAAGATAAGTGAACAGTGAAGTCTGATGCATCAATTGACTCTTCCTTTCACAAGCGATTTCTCTGTAGCATGCCATGCTGTTTGATAGCATTTTACCCACAGTAGAACTTCTTTCAAAATTGGAGTCAACCCTCTTAAACTCTGCCACTGCTTTTTCAACTAAGTTGATGTAATATTCTAAATCCTTTGTTGTCATTTCACCAGTGTTCACAAAACAATGTTTAGGCCACTTTCTTTGCTTATCCTTAAGAATCAACTTCTCATCCATCCAAGATTTATCATGAGATTGCAGCAATTCAGTCACATCTTCAGGCTCCACTTCTATTTATGGTTCTCTTGCTGTTTCTGTTGCATCTGCAGTTACTTCCTCCAATGAAGTCTTAAAACCCTCAAAGTCATACATTCGAGTTGGAATCAACTTCTTCCCAACTCCTGTTAATTTTGATATTTTGACCCCCTCCCATGAATCACCAGTGTTTCTTAAATGGCATCTAGAATGCCAAGTCCTTTCCAGAAGGTTTTCAATTGACTTTGCATATATCCATCAGATGAATCACTATCAATGGCAACTATTGCCTTATGAAATGTATTTCTTAAATAATAAGACATGAAAGTCAAGTTTATTCCTTGATCTGTGGGCTGCAAAATGGATACTGTGTTATCCCTCATGAAAACAACATTAATCTCTTTATAAATATCCATCAAAGCTCTTGGTTGACCAGCTGCATTGTCAACGAGCAATATTTTGCAAAGAATTTTTTTTTTCTGAGCAATAGGTCTCAACAGCAGACTTCAAATATTCAGTAAACCATGCTGTAAACAGATATGCTGTCATCTAGGCCTTGTTGTTCCATTTATAGAACACAGGAAGAGTAGGTTTAGCATAATTATTAAGGGCCTTAGGATTTTTGAAATGGCAAATTTGAGCATTGGCATCAACTTAAAGTCACCAGCTGCATTAGCACCTAACGGGAGAGTCGGTATGTCCTTTGAAGCTTGGAAGCCAGGTATTGACTTCTCTCTAGTTATGAAAGTCCTAGATGACATCATCATCTTACAGTAGAAGGTGGTTTTTGTTGCCACTGAAATTCTGTTGTTTAGTATAGCTGTCTTCATCAGTTATCTTAGCTAGATTTTCTGGATAACTTGCTGCAGCTTCTCCATTAGCACTAGCTGCTTTACCTTACACTATTATGTGATGGAGAAGGCTTCTTTCCTTAAACCTCGTGAACCAACCTCTGCGAGCCTCAAACTTTTCTTCTGCAGCTTCCTCACTTCTCTGTTTTCATAGAACAGAATTAGGGCCATGGTTCTGGATTTGGCTTTGGCTTAAAAGCATGTTCTAAGTGGTTTGATTATACTCTGGTTTCTCTTCAGATCGTATAAATCTTTCACCTTTTAAATGGTTTGATTTTCTATCAAACTAAAACTTTCTCCATAGCAGCAATAAGGCTGTTTTGCTTTCTTATTTGTGTGTTCACTGGAGTAGCACTTTCAGTTTCCTTCAAGAATTTTCCCTTTGCATTCCCAACTTGGCTGTTTGGTGCAAGAGGCCTAGTTTTAGCCTATCTTGGCTTTTGACATGCCTTCATCACTAAACTTAATCTTTTCTACCTTTTGATTTAAAGTAAGAGACTTGAGACTCTTCCTTCAACCCTTAGAGACTGTTGTAGAGTTATTAATTGGCTTAATTTCAGTGCTGTTGTGTCTCAGGGAATAGACTCAAAGACAGGGAGAGAGATGAGGGGACAGCCAGTTGGTGGAGCAGTGAGAACACACACATTTATCAAGTTTCCTATCTTATGTGGGTACAGGTCATGGTGCCCCCAAACAATTATAATAGTCAAAGATCACTGATCACAGATTATCATAACAGGTATAATCATAATGAAAAGTTTTGAAATATTGTGAGAATTACGAAAATGTGACAGAGAGACACAAGCACATGCTGTTTGAAAAATGGCACTGGTGGACTCCCTGGTGGACTCAGGCTTGCCACAAACTGGCCATTTGTGGAAAACTCAATATGTGTGAAGTACAACAAAGCAAAGCCCAATAAAATGAGGTACACCTGTAACAGTGTAAGGAAGAAAGATAATTTAATCTAGTCTACCTTCAAATGTGTCATGCCTGATTTTGCCTTTTTCATTCTGACCGCTCATGAGAATTCTCACTCCTTCTCCTTGATTCAGTGCCTTTGGTCACCACTTGGTCTTCCTGCTCTCTGGCTATCCTGTCTCCTGTCCATCCTGCAGTTTCTACTAGGATAAGCCTCCTAATTCATATCATGTCTTAGCTCAAAATTGTCTTATGACTCAGGCTGTAATTTGGGTTTTCATGGAACTGTTTCCTGTATCTGTGCCTTCCTCCCTCAACCCCACAGTAAACTCTGGCAGGGATTGTGACAAAGTTATTTGCCCTCATGGAGTGACTGTATGTAGTATCAATGATATATATTGGTAATTTATAATAAATACATTGCTTATACATAAGATGATTTAGGGAGCATGGGATACATTGAAAAACTAAAGAGGCATATATTGTATTGCTGTATAACAAAATTTCCACAAATTTAGCAGGTTAAAATACCACAAACTTACTATCTCACAGTTTCTGTGGGTCAGGAGACTGGGCACAGCAGGACTGGACATTCTGTTCAGGGTCTTGCTGCACTGAAATTGAGGTGTCAGCTAAAGCTGTGGTTCTCATCTTGGCTTAGAGTCAACTTCCAAACTTATTGGTTGGTGGCAGAATTATTTCCTTGTAGCTGCAGGACTGAGGTCCCCATTTTCCTTCTAGCTGTTGGACAGCGACCACTCTCAGCTCCTATGGGCAATTCTTTGTCATGTGGTTTGCGTTCTTCTAGGCCAGGTGAGGCACTTCTCTCTGACTTCTTCGCTGACACCAGCCAGACAAAATTCTTCATTCTGAGCTTCTTTGATTAGATAAAGCTCACCTTGTTAATCTCCTATTGTAAAGTCAACTGATTGGAGAGCTTAATTCCATCTGCAAAATCCCTTCACAGCAGTTCCTAAATCAGTGTTTTAAATAACTGACATAAGGTGTGTGTACCCCAAGGGCCAGGAATCTCAGAAGCACATCTTACAATTCTGTCTACTACAAGGAGTTCCAGATTCCATAATCTCAGAAGGAATTGTAATTGTAGAGGTGATGCCTCAGGACAACTGATTCTTCAAGATTTGTGGTAGAAGAATATTTTATTCTTCATCCAATCAATACTCTGGAAGATCTCTGAGACTGCATCAAGTACGAATTTAGAAGTTTTTACATGTTCTATCAATGAGATAAAATTGGGAAATTAACATAGCATCTTTCCCCTTGTGCCACATTTTGAATATGGCATTGTAGGATCCCACATGAGTTGGTGGGGTTCCAGGGAAGAAGTAATCTGTAAAGTTATTTTAGTTGAACTGACCTTCTCAGAAAGAATACTTTTATAATACATTACCAAACAGATGATAAACTCCAAACATAGAAGCAAGAAACTAAAGAACTGACAGGAAAAAGGACAAAGGACAACTGACTTCTTATCCTTATTTGCCTCTTGTGGGACATACTCGAGAGGTTTTTGGCATCTCAGTACTAATATAATTCTTCTATTATGGGACGTTATACTTGATTTGCCTCTCTCAGATTAGTGTCACAAGACTAAAATTTGAAAATCTATATGAAATATTGAATACTTAAACTTTTTAAAATCTTTAAATATTTAATATTAAATGTTTTAAATGCATATAATAGTCATATTATGATACTGTGTTCACCTGTATTTTCTCTGCCAGAACTTTATTTCAGGCTGAAGCTAATGAAGACATACGGCATTGTTATAAGTGATTAAGATGGGGAGAATGCTTAGACTTTCTAGTTTGGAGGCAGTCTGCCTCATTTTGAGATACATGCTGTTGGTTTGTTTTAATGAAAAGAGATGCTTTTGCTATTCTAAATATTTTATTTATGATATCTCATCCAATTATATAACAAGAATAAGATTGTTATATTTTTCTCCAGAGTTATAGCATTACAGTGATTAATGGGAGAAACATATATTTTACAAAGCAACTATGAGATAAACATACACCTTTCTATGAAAGCATGTTTGGAACCAAGAAATACCCTCTTGTTCTCTGTAGTGTCCTGTCGGGAGGAAATCCAGTTTGTGTCATTTTTATGCCTTTCAGACAATCACTCATTTTTTTGAGGCTACTATGAGCTGATTATAGTGTAAATTCTTTGCTATATTTAGTTATATGGATCAAATTTACAACCTGATATGTGTGGGTACCTCTAGCTGACTTACAATTTTAGAACAGAGGTAAGTAGTGCTTTTTCACACATGCTTGCAGTATCTGTCTACAAATGTTTGGGAATCAGACAGGCTAGAATTTAAATAGTGACTGCTACTTACTAGCTGTGTGAGCTTGGGCAAGTTACTTAACCTCTCAGAGCTTAAATCTCATTAGTAAAATGGAGATAATTATTTCTTTGTCGTAGCATACTTAGAACTAAATAAAAAAACGTAAGTAAACTACCTAACATGATTTCTAGGATATTATAGTCACCAACAATGATAGTTTCCTACCTCGTCTCTCAATTTATCCATTCAACAGAAAGGTGCTGAGTGTTTATTCTGTGCCAGGATCTGTGTCACATGCTGGAAATGGAAAGATAAATAAGGCATAGCCTCTGTCCCCCAAAAGGCAAGACTTATTTATATGGAATAGCAACGTATATGCATTTACAAAGACAGTTAAATAATATTCATATGAAAATGCCAAATTGCTACTGCTTAATACAGAAGATAATAAGTTATATAACCAGTTATATTGATCACATGGAAATAATTATATTAATTTTCTTTCTGGGTTTTCCCATGGCTTTCTGTGCATTTTGGTTTTAGTGAAGATGAAGTTCTTTTATCTAAAATGCCCACAGGATATGGATCCTGGCTATTGAAGTTATATTCTTGTTTCTTTTGCTGCTGTAACCATGTTAATGGTCAACTGAAGCTATTTTCCTACTCTCTCTAGATCTGATCTTTGATGAAAAGAGCCAGAAAAAAATTCAAAGGAGTTACCTTGCCTTAGGGACTTCCTTCTTCTATCAAATTGATGTATCCCAACTTTGTTGGGGTTTAAGGAACACAATAAAAGGCCCATGTTTATTCAGTTTTGACTTAAAAGTGTGGGGGTGGAGCTGTGCTCTCCTGCTACTATGATGTTTGCAAGAGAAGATATAGCCATTGCTTATGATTTTAATAGTTTTCTTGCTTTATTCTAGATATTCTTAGTAATTTAAAGCAAGGAAAACTGCTTTGTAAAGTACAA
This sequence comes from Lemur catta, assembly GCF_020740605.2. Lineage (NCBI taxonomy): Eukaryota > Metazoa > Chordata > Mammalia > Primates > Lemuridae > Lemur > Lemur catta. Next base: position 45,664,037 of record NC_059136.1, read on the forward strand.
GTAATTCACTTATTTGTAACCATAACATTTTGCAAAGTCGAAATTGACCTGCATGTTCAGTGATGATTCAGTAGCATCAATTTTCATATATAGGTTAGGTTCCATCTTTATGATACATCACCAAAATGTGGCAAGCTATGACTTTAAATGTCTAAACATACACATAGTGACCCTTATTTGAAATCACTTGACTTTTATCTTTTTGTGTAGGTTAGTTGTCATTAAATGCTCTTATTCAAAGAGCAAAACTAATGACCTGATTTGGGGAATGGGCCAGTGAAATATGTCAGTTTGAGGATCTGACTAAGCCTCTTGATACTGAATCTGGTGTCACTTCTCCAGTATCTCCTTCACCTCAAGGATTCCTTTCCTCCTCTGTACTCCCTTAGCATTTTACAAGAGACATCTGAAAGCACTGTCCTATCCTGCCCTGCATTTAATTTATTTGTGCCATTATACTCTCTTCCTAATCATACTGAAATTTCACAAGGACTGTCTTTCATCTCTTTATTCTTCATAGCTCCTTTACAGCACCTCATCTGATGTGGTACTCAGTAGAGTTTTTCATAATTGGGGCCTTAAGCCAAAAGTTTGATACGCGAGCTATGTCGAAACATTTTAGAAAAACCCAGATGGGGGAAAAAAGATCACTTTCTCAGCAGATATACTTGTCCAGGTTTCCACTGTGTTCCTGAAAGCATTTCTAAACATAGCCAATCTCTGTTCCTCAAATAGTTATTCCCTTTATTTGAGATGAGCAGATAGGAGCTTCTTCAAACACTGAAAGTAGTTGCTCAGATTTGGGAATGAACAGAGTTCCCATAATAGTTTTTATGCCCTAGTTTTTTGATGATCTGATACAGTTAGATGAGGCTCTCTAGTGTTTGAATTATGAAACAATATTACTTCACTTCCAGAATATTCTAAACCCCTGTGATTTTTAAAGACACGTAAGTAATGTAATTACTGGGTATTGGAATTGTTGCAGAACAGTGGTGAGGTTGATTAAGATCAAAGCATTGTTTGTGGTAAAATGAGGGATTGGTGAACTGTGTTACATGCTCTTTAGCTAGCACCACAAACGTTTTGAGACAAATTGAAATTTAAACTTCGTATGCTTGATGAATAGTACTTGGCTAGGTCACACTTTGCTTCTTAGTTTCATTAATTCTTGGTGGCAACCAGCCTTTTGAAGAGCTATTTATAAACCTAAAACTTCTGATCTGTAAACTGACAAACAAGTCAAATCTGTGTATATATCTTATTTGCCAAACCATTACCTTTTTCTGAGTGTTTCATCACTTGATACTTGAAAAAGGGGTTGGTACTTGGAAAAAGATCAACAGCATATTTATAGGAAAGAATATCAACAAATTGCAAAGGATAATACTAATACTTTCTCTCTGTAATGGTAAAGAGGAGAGTAGCATTTAGTATTTTAATTTTATCTAAAACATGTTTAAATATTTTGTAGTAAACCTCTTCTCTAACCAGTGTTAATAATTCTGTCGACTTAATGGCTGACATGCACATAAATTTAGTGTTCGTATTGAATCGAGTCATTAGCATGAAAAATTACACAACAGCAAGTCTTGTTAACTTATTATGCTAGATTGGCACTTCAGAAGAGGTTCATCACATTCAAGTATTATCATTTATAGAAAGGAATCTTTTAAAAGAAGCCTTCCATTTTAAAACTTGTTAATGAAAAGGATTAAAAAATAGAGATATATGTGTGTAAAAATTGTTCCTGAATATAATATATGCCATCCTTCACATGCACGTATTTTCCAGTGAGAGGTCATACATTGAGAGAGAGTGTTTCTCAATTTGTTGTAGTCTTCTAATAGAGTTCTGATCTATATAGCATTAAGTAGAATAAAAGATAAAGTAAAATAAAGGGAGGAAAATAAAATCAATCTCTTGCCAGATAAAAACTCAACATATTCTTCATATTGAAATTCACCCATCGCACAGTATAATCTATAAACTGATATTGTCCCCTATATACTGTATAATAAAAGATTAGAGACGCTCTGATAGCCATTTTAATGTTGATTTCTCTACTTGTGTTTAAAATTATTGATAATGATAGCTATGATTTATCAAGTTCTTCCTTTATGCCAGACATTCTGCTAAGTGTTTAGTATTTCATTTAATATCCTTTGAAAAGCTATAGATTAGGCAGAGCACCTCAGAGAATTTCCTGACATCGCAGGCTACTAAATGGAATTGGGATTTGTGTGCAGTTTTGGTCTGTCTGACTTCCACAGTCATCTTCAGTCTGAACAAAAGAAAATCAATGAACATCTTTGAATTGCATCATATACATAAAGCAAATTAAAGTAAATACTATGTAATGTGAGTATATAAATATGAATATAACTAAATCCCTATGAACTTTGGTCTCTCCCACCACCCAAATGTGTCTAGCCACTGCTTCATTGGGAAGTGAAAAACCATCATACTGTCTGGGAACTGTACAATTATCTAGTCCTTTTTTACATATAACACTCTTCTAAGGACTTTTTGATGCTGGGATCAAATGCTTTGGGGGGGAGAATCTTCTAAGAAATATATTTGAGGTTTATTTCATTTTGTTGTTGCTCAATTTTCTGACTTCAATTATTTATTAAAAGCAAAATCTTTAACGAGTTTACAGCTTTGTATATTAGAACTTTTCTTTGCTACCCGTTTGCTCCATTACTGATATCCTAGCTGTCATAGATTTCTGATATCATTAAATGTAGAGATATTAATATGAAAAGGAGTATATTTAGGCACAAGATTTTATAAAAGACCAAATTCTTTTAAGAAATTGATGGAAATCATAGTTTGTTTTTTGAGATTTCTATAGGGAATTTGGGTCCCCTACCCCATTGATTATTATCATTCTTGGGATTAGATAGTAGGGAAAAGAAATTTTTCCTATATTTTATTTTTTCATTATACAGACCACTATGTATTGCTGGTATATATCAGTTCCAGGTCATATACCATTTCTTCTACAGAACTTTTCCAACTGAAAGTAGTCTTTAACTCATTAATATTTTCTCACTTGAATTATAGTTATATCTGGCTTACTGTACCTCTGTGCTAGACTACAAGTTACATAGGGAAAGATAAACATTTAATTCAATCATAGTCTTGGCTAAGTGCTCAATTAATATTTGTTTAACTGACAAGTACTTATTATTTTAATAATAAATTTATTGACTATGTAAAGTAGTATACTTATTTTTTTAATGTTTTTGAAGTTAGCTTGAAAAGATAAAGCCAAATCAGGAAATCATGCCTGATTTATTATTTTATCCCCACAAAACACTAATGCCTTGCACATAGTATGTGTTCAAAAACTGTTGAAAGTTAGCTGAATGACATTTTTAAAGTAGAATTTTCTAACACACCCTTTGTGCTCATGTTGAAAATCTAACTGCTTTACCTACAAGCAAGCATAGGGAAAGCAAACAATGCAAAAAGGCTAGTAATATTTATAGCCTTTATGATTCAATTTACAATGTGCTTAAAACATTTTTTTTGAAAAATGGAGATTTGTCACTAAAACTTGAGTCAATAAAAGTCAAAGAAAGAAATACAGATGGCCAATAAGTATATTAAGTGAGTTTCAACCTCATTATTGATGAAAGGAGTATAAATTTGGAATAAAAATGAAATTTTATCTATCATATTTCATAGATATGGGCTAGTGAGTACTTTGATGTAAATTGGTATATCTTTTTGGAGGTTCACTTGACAATATAGAGAAGAATTTTATATCAGCATACTTTTATGTCAGCAGGACCATGTCTAATAACTTAGTCAAAAGAAATGTCAAATATGTGTATGTTCATCATACTATTGATTATATTAGAGAAAGGAAAGGAGAAAGGGAGGAGAAGGAAAAGAGGTAGGGAGGGAGGAAGATTGGAAGAATCAAAATGTGACAGCATGGTTTTGCCTGAACATACCATGTTATACCATAGGATGGATAACTGTGCACACGTGAAAAAGACAGTGTAGATGGATCTATCTTTATTGATAATGAAATGATGTTAAATGAAAAAAAGAATGAAAATTGAAGAAACAGCCTGTGTAGTAAGATCCTATTGCCTTTTTGAGTCTCTGCTATATGATATAGGGGACTAAAGATACAAAGAAGAAAACAAGAGGCTGTGTTCTATAATGGGACTTACTGCTGCATAACTCTGAGACTAAAGAGATGATAGTGGGTATTTTACACCCCAAAGACATGACTTGGTCCAAGATTGCCAGTCTAAGCTGGAGAAGCATCAATGTATCTACCACACTGACCTATGTTGGAGATTGGAAAGTCTTCTCTGTGCTATAGAATTTACAATTCATTCCTCAGTTGGAGTTTCTAATCAGCTACAAAGAAGTAGTGGAATAATATTTGAGAGACTCTTGCAAAACCTTCTCCTAAAAGGTAAAGATACAGCGGCAGTTCTAGACACTTATGGGCCTCTGCAAGATGTAAAGGGACCCTACTACTCCAGAGCTAATGGCACATACTCCATTTGAATATTACAATAGGATAGTGGTACCTTCTGGCACAATTCTAATTATTTTATGCTCAGAAAATACATTCCTTAATGCTCTTGTCACTTTCTGTCTATGACATACTTGTTTATTATAAATGTGTTACTCTTCCGAGTTTCATGCTTTCTCATATATTAATTACTTTTTGTTCTATTGTGTATCTAAAAATGGTAAGTAGCACACTGATATTTCTGTACCACATGTCTCTTAATCCATTCAAATGTTTTTTTCATTTTTTTTTTAACCTATGATAGGATGTGGCTGCTGAGGACACTGTTCTAACTAACCTCATGATATTACTGTATTTCTATAATGGTGAACATAAAATAAAGACCATAAAATTTAAGCTTAATTTATTATGTGACTTTTTGATAAAGGCTACAATTATTGTGTTTTTGAGAAATGCGGATATGTGAAGGAATTATTGTATATGTAATGTTTATTAGCTAGAGAATAAGCAAGCATATAAGCATGTTAAGTCCTTTTTAGAACTTTTTTAAAGGGCATTTTCAAAAATGTAGAGTAGTAGTCTTTGTTCCTTGTTAAGCCTTTGGAAATCAAGGGCATCATCGTATCAGCTGTGGTTCCCAATATTTTTATGGTTCTGTCTTTAGCTTGATCATGTTGGTCCTTTTGAAACTCAAACATTTATAATAATTCATAATTTTGTGCAAATATTGAGGACCTAAAATTGCAAAGTCTATGTAAACCAAGAGCTACTTGCTGGTTAGGCAGAAACCAAATTTCCTCCTAGCTCTTCCTTGCATTTTCAATTAGAATTACTTGTTTGTTACAATATGATTTTCTTCAAAAATAGAAACTCTGAGGCAAAAGAGATGCCACCAGCTATATGTTGAATAGAAGGTTGATTAGTTGGCCAAACTTCAGGAGTGGGGAGCCTGCCATGCTTCCTAGGGAAATAATTCCTTCTCTGATATTTTACTGTGCTAATTACTAGTCCCAATTTGAGCTCCATATTGCCATCAATTGTTTCATAGTTATTTATGAATCAGGCACAATATTTTATGTATATTTTCCTTATACTTAAACAAATAAAAATATTTTCTGGACACCCCTTTGTGGTAAAGTGTACTGTATATTTAAAAATCTACAATTTTGTTTGTTTGCTTTATTTCATTTTTTTTAACTCTCCATGTTTCAAGTTTATTGAACTCTGAGCTAGAGCATAAAACGTCGTAGATGGCAAATGTGGAAAAGGTGATGGATGTAGAACTCTTTCCACATAGAAGTGAAATAGGTGACTACTTTTGATTAGCAATTGATAATGTGAAGAATTACATGGAGTGTCTCCAATATGCTTTCTTTATAAGGCACATTCCTAGTATTAAATTATAATTGTTACGATAGCACCACTAAAGTATATGTCTGTGGTTTGCAATGTAATTTTATTATTCCCAGGTTAATAAGCTTCCCATATCATTAAAGTGGGAATAACAGAATCTTAGAATAATGCTTCCCTTATAAAAAATTACGTATTCACCAAATAACCATGCATTTACTGAGACTGAACTGCTTTCTTTTCAATTTTCATGAACCTTAACAGGCTTCTGATTTTTTTGTGCAGTAAATTAAAGGGGCTTATGCAGTTATGATCATTTCCAAGAAGAATTTCAAATTGGCACTAACCAATCGCAAAAGAAAGTGATTCAGGTTTTACAAGAAGGGAAAATGTGAAGGAGGTGTGCATGTATGTGTATAATTCTATTTATTGTAATAAATATATATATTACTATAATTCAAAAATATATAATAAAATTACCTTCCCATATCCCTAGAAGTTACTCACCTCCATGCTAACTTTATAGTAAATAACTAACATAACTAAATTTGGGTCTTATGGTAACAAAAGTTTATAAAATAATGCCTTTTGTTATGGCACTCTTTTAAATACCATTTATACATTTTGTGAACCTGGTTTTCCACTTAATCCTCTGCTTTATGCACTTAGAGTTTAAAACATTCTGCAGTAAAAGTTATTGTCCTTATTTTTCCATATTTTAGTTCAGGAAGAAAGCAAGTTCATTCTATATTTAATTTTAATTTTCTTTTGATTCTGGGAAGCCATTATTTTTTTTTTTCTTTTTTCTTAGTGACCAGAGAAGCCTGCAGGATCATGGTCTGCTGCTTTCATAACTTATGGGCAAACAGGATATTTATCTCTAGTCTTTAAAGTAGAGTATTAAATCCACATGGACAGCTTGAAAAATACTCCCACCTGCCCCTCCTCAAATTTGTTTTGCTTCTCTAAATTTTCTTTACTTGAAATTGAAAATTAGCCTTGACTTTCCATATATAAATAACAAATACTTTCTCTTCATATTTCGTTAAGTAAAATTTAGGTGCTGATTAGTTTGCAATACCATTGTATATTATTAATATATTACACACTTCTGCTTGCTTTTAAATACAGACACTTTCACTGCTCTAATAGGACAGTAATCTATTCTCTCTTCTCACTGATAATGGCAAGAGAAAAATTTAAACTGCAGTATAAGAGAAGTAAAATGCACCAGCCAATTCTGTAATAGTATGACTTTCTAGAAAGAGCTTTTTCAGAGTACTGTGAATTTTCCTCCTCTAGAAAGTCTTCTCTTTATCTTTTCCTCTCATCCATCTATCTCTCCATCTCAGAGTATTTTATCATGGTCACAGTAGATTCATTTATAGTCTTAAAGTCAAGTAGCAGAACTTCTGAGGTTCTATCATTATGATTATACAGTAACTGAGATAAACTCTAGGCTCTGAAAGGATTTTTAAAATACATTTTTTTAATTACTTCTGAGAAGTTTCAGTAATTTAAAGTTTTTCAGTTGATTGTTTCTCTTTTATTTTCTTTTTTGGGGAGTGAAAGTTTACATTTATTTCCCCAAAGCTACCAGAATTTTGAATAGTGATTTTAGTAAAATTGTGTAATATTACACGCTTGACAATTCAGAGGGAACAATTGTCAGTAAATATTACAGAAGACTCTGTTATGTATAGTATTCCACATGATCAAATCATTTAAATAATTTAAAATCATTCATTTAAATGATAACAGGGAAATAAATGATTCTAAATTCTCCTCATTACTCACAAATATCACAAAAGGGAATGTCCCTGCATTTTATGGTTATAAAATTTGTAGAACAGTGTATTTCATTTAAACTTGGAGTCTTCCTTTGGTGTTCAGATTTGCCACTCATAACATCAATGATTTGGAAAATCACATAGCAGAAAGTTTCCCTTCCTTGTCTCACTGAGAAAAACTTGCTTCTAGTTCTGAAAATTGAACCAACTCCTAGGGCATGAAGTCAGAATGAAGCAGCTTATTCCAGACCTCTCCTCTGAGTATTAATGCAACTTACATGAATCACACATAACATATACTCCCCTTTGTGCTGAAAATGCCATGATTTTTATGATTGTTGCTGTATAGCTAGCATAATGGGAACCAAAGTCATAAAACAGTAATTAATATACTTCAGAAGTGAGCTGTTTTATTGGGTAGATGCTAATTAAGGGTGATAAATGGCAGTGATTGAAATAAGCATAAACCATTTGGTCAACACAAGTGAAAGGTCAGTTATCATCCTGAATGCTTTAATTAAGGATGCTTTGATTTTTGTTTTTTCTTCCCTACTATTCTAAATATGTGAAGAAATACAGCAGAAAAGACCCATAGTAACTACAAGGGAATGTCATGTGTAGTGTATGCCCTACAGCCTGAGGATAAGCTAGATATGTGTTGAAAACTTTGATTGACCTGACTTCCCATGAAGCTGCATCATGCTCTACAAACAAATACACCTAGTGCCTTTGGAGTCCATAGACCCTGGCTCAAGTCAGCTGCATCTTTATGAGATATTTGGGTTAATCACAGGAGCAGAACATTATGTTGTGGAGACAACTGCTGCCCACTGTTAAAGCAAAGACTCTACGCCTAGAAATAAGCTCTGAAAAGTTAGAAACTGAGCTAAAGATCAACTCCATCTAAAGGAAAGCTTAAGATATCTGAAACAATCTAAAATACAATCTGAAAGGTACTTTCCCCAGAATACAAAGTAGCAAAACTGAATGTATTTTCACATCTTGTGGCACAGAGAATATGAACCATAGATATGTTAGTTATTACCTTTAATTTGGCAGCCACCTATTACCCATTTGGTTATTGGTTACCTTTTGTTGTTCTTAAATGATATACTGCTATTGTCGTATTTAATAGAAAGATTCTTCCACTTCAGTGGTCATGATAACACACCTTAAATGACTGGCCTTTGGCAAAACCATATTAGCCAGACAAAACGAAGGAACTTATTTTTTAAACCAAACTAATATCTGATTATAATAATATATAAGTACTTTTTATTCTGCTCATATTATATACATAAAATTGACAGATAAGGCAACAATAATATAGGCAACAATCTTTTATGGAGTTGTATACCAACATATACAGTTGTATTATTAATATCTAAAAACACACATTAGAGTGCTTAAATAAATGGAATCCATGGATATGTAAACAAAATTCCATATTTTCAAATTTGGATAGCTATCAGATCTTACATAGAAATATATCATTTCTCATTCAGTGTCTTAGTGAAAGACGGAAAAGGACATTGACTTAAGGTCTCTGATCCATAGAACATTGCACTTTTAAAGTAGAAACGGCAATAATGCTGCTAGAACAATAAAAAGGAGAATGTATCAATGAGAAGTCCTTAAAAAGTTCTTGAAGTTAGTGTTCTTTGTGGCTAGAAAAGCAAAGAGTAAAGAGACATTGTCCTTTAAAATCCTGTCCTTGTTGCTCAATCAGAGAGGTAATCTAGCTGTCAAAGACCAAGGCACATACAAGACTGGACATGGAAATATTCACTCTGATTTCAGTAATAATCTTTTATGAAATTATTTGAGAGATTTATTTTTCTCAAAGCTTTCAAAGGAAGCAGACTTCAGCTGTAACCAATGGGTAGCATTGATGTGGTGCAGTGGTTGATTTTACAAAACAAAAGCAAAAACAAAAAAAGCTGAGTAAAACCCATTGATATTTTTGAAAGAGAAGTGATGATATGATTGTGGCAATATTCATTTGGGCATTATGGGAAAAGCCATAGCTAGGGAAAAAAAATTCCCATTTGGCTAATTTACTGCAGACAACACCAGGCTCTGTCTTCTTATCACCAGCTAATGACGTCCTAGTTAATTTGTAACTTGCACAATATCTGTTCATGCTATTGCTGCCAAGCATATTGCAGATCAAGGAGCCTGTTATGCAACTGTGAGTAAGAATCTTGGGCCACTTCACGCTGTTTCATCTTGTCAATTGGGAGTTTTGTTTGTTTAGCATGTGTGTGTGTGTGTGTGTGTGTGTGTGTATGTAACTAAAGTCTGATTACTTTTAAGCAAACAAGTAATGGACTACGTATATCCCTTTTCCACAATGTATCATGAGTTCTGCAGTTCCTAGTTGCTCCCTGTGTGCATGTACGTTTGTTGGGGTGGGGGGGGGGGGATCAGTATAACAAGTGCTTTACTTCTGCTTCTCAAAAGAATGCTCTGGTAGAGTAGTCAGTCAGCACTCTGTTCTCTTCAGTTTTTTTCTTTTCTTTTTTTTTTTGTGTGTTTTTTTGTGCTGTTGGGAAGTATAAAACTTTTTTTTTCAAAATCACTTATATTTGGCTTTGGCAAGGGTTTTTATTGTTCATTAGAGAGTAACTCTAACCTTCTCCATAACTGAGACACAGTAACCACAGAGTTAATATGTGACTCACGAAAGGCTGGAAATTACCCACTTTTTCCACCCTGTCTCTCTAATCAGTTTTATCCCTACTTCCACTTTATTCTGGGAGTTAATTTTTATCAACATTCATACAGAAGTACTATTTGTTTGTTCATATACACAAAGAAAATTATTTTTATTCCTAAAGCATTTCTCCCTCCTAAAATCCTGGATTAGATTAAACCAATATCCCATTTATGTAAATAAACCGTTTAATTAAGCAGAGTAGGTAACGAGGTCAGAAACAATAAAACAGATGATTTGTCCGAAATAAACTGCAGGGCATCTGATCCTTTGAAGATAATTGAAAGTTGACTATTTAAAAACATGAAAATATATATATATGGATCTTGATGAGTTATAGTTACATAAATTACCATGTTATTAGCATTTTGGAAATTTAAACTCAGAAACAAAAACAGTGCTCTAGTTTGTCACTCCTTGTCAGTGAAGTGTGGAACAGTGGACTCTTCATGGGGGCTTTCCATAGGCACGAAAGCTCTAGAAAACATCAGCTACGGAGGAAGCTGCCTCAGCCATTCTTGTGTATGTCCTATGGCGGGACTACACTTGGATAACATCTCTGTAGTGCCCAAGGTTATGGAAATTTTCTTGCAGTCAGAGAAGGAAGCTCAGTTGTGATCAGTCTGGGGAAAAATGATTATACTCTTTAATTAGATAGCAGAGAAGTTTTAGGTGTGCTAGAAGCGTGGGGTTATTTACACAGCGAGGTCAGAGTAGTGATAAGAAATTTTATGTTCGAGGTTGGTTTCTTACCCTGTTGAACACTTATTTCCCTTAGTGACTTTATAGCTTGCCAGCTATCACATTCCATTTTATCCCCTTTTGTATCTGTTAACATCATTTCCAGTGCTGCACTTCTTCTAGCCTACTTTTTTTTAATGTCTCTTATTCTCTGTCCTGGCTCTTGGACACTCACATATCAGTATATGAAAGCCAATAGGTGGAATTTCAGGTCATAGAAAAGTTCAGAATAAATGAGCTTTACTTGTTACAAAAGGCAAATTAAAAGATATAAACCTTTTTTTTTTTTAACAAAAGGCCAAATTCCTTCCTTTAAAGAGTTCACACCTCTGTACCACTGATTTCCTTCCAAAGCGGCATTCTTAGAGCAGTTTTTGTCATTGAGTGGGTTTTGCCATAACACTTGCCTTCCACAGGCTAGAGCAGCTTTTGTTAAAGAGGAAAGGAGAAAGGACACTGCCACTCTATATGAAGGAATCAAGTAACTTGCAACTTCGAATGCAATTTTTTGGTTTCGTAACTTCCCCAAATTTTAAATAAATCTATTCTGCTTGTTTCCTTTACATAAATGATTTTCATGAGAAATAAGAACCTGTTCTGGGAATATCGTTGAAAATTTCTATAAAAAAAAAATTCAAGCCTGGCTTCAAATACAGGTCTATGGTGAGATCTTACTAACCATTACAGGATAAGATTACCATGAGAAAATTATTTTTATTCAATTCTGAGGGGATGTCTATTAAAGTACTGCATAATTTCCAGAGCAGTTCTCTAGAGATTAACTCTTTTTTTAATGGCAAAATGAAGCAATGTAACATAATGCAAATCACACTACCATTACAAAAAGGAAATTAAAGTTGGAAGAATCTGTCAAAATATTATGAAAGTTGAGGAATTAAAGTTTATTACTTTATTTTTAGGATTTGCAAAGATGTTCCACTGCAGAAATGCCTCTGGGCATTTGTAAAATCAGAGGGAAATGAAAAGAGCAGTCACTACTAAAATGCGTATGTGTCAATTGAGCCCTTTGCCCTCCTGTTCTCTTTCATCCTGTTCCCTTCTTAACCTGCCGGTTTTATCCATAGTGATTCTACATCCACAGCCACTATCTGTCTTGAAGGGTTCTGTGAATTCATATGTTTCCTAGGACATAAGCTCTTTGGCATACTAATTGTTTCTCATGTTGAAACTGGATTGTGTTTCATTCAAAGCCCTTCGTGACTTTGTTGAAGAGTTTTCATTAAGGTTTCAGAAATATTCTCAAGTGCTTTAAACATTTAGGGAAAGGAAATAAAGTACTCATCTCTATTATGTTTGTCAACAATTTCCTTTTCTTGGTATAGTATGACAGAGTTTATAATATTGCAGAATTATGTTTTCCCTTTAGATTTTCAATGAAACTGTTGACACTGTTTTCTGTAAAAAATAAAATAAAATCAGTGCTGTCAACCAGTTTTTATGTTTGCTTTGCCTATGGAGTCACAGAAGTATAAAAATCTGTTAAAAAATTGTTCTAAGTCAAGCAGAAGGGTTGTCTGGTTTTTTTTTTTTTTTGGCCACTACTTTCCCTCTGTCCCATGTTGATTACTGAAGCCAGATTATAATTGATAAATTAAACCTAACATGTTGAGGAGATAATATAGAGAGAATTTATGGTTTTAGCAATTTGAAATTTCTGGACTGAGCTTGAGTGCGTAAGCAGAGTCCGTGCTACTGTGAGTTTGTCACTACTCACGTTTGTTTAGGAAGCCATCATGCTCTGGCGTCACAAGCAATGACTCTCTACTTTCAAGTGTGATAAATTGCTCTGTATTTTTTGTTTTAAAATATATATCTAATTTTAAACTTCATGAATTAATTAAACTTCACTCCAATTAATTTTATAAGCTATTGCTGATTTATAACAAGACTAATATTAACAGATGTAAGCCTTTATAATCTAAGATAAAATGAGCCCTCATATTTAGGTAGATTTTGTAAATAAGAGCCCAAAGTTTTTATGTCATATTCAGTTCTTACGTGTGCAATGAAAGATCATACTTTTACACAGAAATTAGGTGTCCTCTAGAATAATATTGCAATGACTCACTTCATTCTCAGGTGTTCAGACTTAATACTGCCTAGGACAGTTTATGAATCTTTTCAGTGGATAATTCAGTGGATGTGTTTAAGACAATATTATAGATCATATGGCTGTACATAAGAGAATACAACAGAGACTACCTTATTTTTTGTATAAATTTAAAGCTTGAGAACTTCAAGTACTTAAAACTCAAAGCTCTATCCTAATTCCCTAGTACTTCAGAATTGCTTTTTGCTAGCTAAAATGCTGCTTTTAATGGTTTCTCTTAGCCAAGACAGAGATAGCCAAGTGTATTATAAAGCTTTCTATTAAAAAATTTTAATAATCTGTTTAAGCATACATTTTTTGATGCTGAAACTATGTTAAATTTATTTCCAAAGGCATTTAGAATTCTTCTTAAACCATGGAGTAATGCCTTTTGAAATATTACCCTGATCTACCAACAAAACATAATTATAATAGGACACATTGTAAAGATTTTTAATTTTCCATTTGTGTTCTTATATTCTTTGGTGGTTAAATATTTAAAATCCCAACTCTAAAGCAAAATTGAAAAGTTCTTAAGAAAAGTTCGTTGTTACAAAGTCTGGGGTGGGAGAGAATAATTACACATAGCTTTTTGATAAACAGTCTAAATTGTGCTTCAAAGGACAGATGTGGCTTTAATAATTTGAAACATTTGCATTTTCAGATTAAACTTTGCTTGATTGCATTGTACTTGATATTGTATACTTAAATCTATATGTTAAATGTTATACTTTGATATAGCACATCTTGTTTGACTTTGTTCCTATGATCTGACAAGCTTCATTATATAATAAACTAGTTTAAATAAATCTTAAAGACATAAAAGTGTTCCTGACAGTAAGAAAAAATTTAAGGCACACAAATGATATATCGGTTAGATGTTCCAGAGAGAGTCAAAGTTTTTTCATTCAATTCTTTGAACATGTGTTTTGAATAAAGCTGTAAGGCATTTTCCAGTAACCAGTGTTGTATTACAAAAATGAGTAAAGTAAAACAAAAGGAAAACATGTTTCAACATTTTATTCAGTATTGTCACATACTGTTGCACATTTCCTGCTGGAAGTAAATGTGACATTTGTAATGCTAATTTTTCATACCTAACCCTTTATATTATATGAAAAATTACTTAGAATAGTGTCCCCAAGTGAGACAAGCACAAATAGTGAACCGCACTATCAGGGTTCAAATGGGTTCCGAATAGTTTGAGTGCACTTACATCGCACTGATGTCAATTCATCATTATAGCTTTTGAATTTTTCTACTGAATTCTATCCAGGAATAACCAACGATAAGCAGGTCACAGAACACTTGACCCAGTAACCTGGCGTTGTCTAAAGTCAAAACATAGGAAATAGTATCACTATAGTTATATTGATTGTTAGGGTGGACAAAGCAGTTGGATAAAACATGTTGTAATGAAAAGCAAGTTTACTTAAGAGTAGGAAAATCCATGTTTTATTGCTAGGTTTTTGCTGTTTTATTAATTGGAAATTAATGAATTAGCTGACTCTAAAGTACAAAAAAATATATCAGGACAGCTATTTGATTATTTTGCCTTTCATAATAAACAGCTCCCAGGTGCTAACTATATAGAAGTAAGGAGGGGAAAGCCCTGAGCACGTGCAAGCAATTTCAATACTTAAAGTTTAAAATTGGGGAGCAAGGTAATTCACATTAAGCTGTAAACTAGTTTATGGGAAGATGGATATAATTAATTTCAGTGTTAATATTTGTTATGTATTTTATTTAAATATTGGCTTTGAAACAAAATCTAAAACATGTACTTTATCAGCTATCATTAATATTACATTTCTATTAAGGGAAGGAAATAAGGAAAATTGAAAGTTAATATTCAAGCTGGGGACATTCTCTTTTACAATATTAATCCATTAAATTATTCTAAAATTTAATCTTGTTTTAAAATTTAACTCTTTTTGGATTAATTGAGAGCTGAACACAGTGAAACAATTTTTAACCTGCTCCTCTAGCAGAGCAAATAGTGATGGTTTCTGTGTTGACCAGTCATGAGACAGATATTTGGTGTCCCATGCTGACTGGTCAGCAGCTGGCCAGACTCTCTTGCACCACTCCATGAGATCCCCAAATCTGACCTCTAAGGTTAGGAGTATTTACATGAATTCTGTCATTGTTGTGTCTAAGAATTTAGACAAACAGAATTTACGAGGAGGGTGCAAAAGACATTGCATTTTATTTCACGCTTCCTCTGAAGATAGTGTAGTTACATTTCTCAGAAGGAAGTGAACATTTCTACAGTTTTCAAACTGCTTACACTAATTTAATTTTTACATACAGCTTTTGTTTTTAAACGCTTATGTTTAGGAAAATTGTACTCATGGAATAGGTTTCTACCTAAGCTTTGTGACACGGAGCTTCCATGATCCATTCCCTGCCTTGATAGGTTCACTTAGACCTATTCACAAATCTATTTCCAGAAGCCAAGTGGAAGTGTTAATATCATTTACACATTGGCTCAGATGTTGTTTCAGCTTTTACAAAGTTCTGTCATAGTAATGATTTTATTTCATCTCACAGCAACATAAACAAGAAGGAGTAGGTAATACTGCAATTATTTTAAGGATGAGAAGTGGAAACTCAAAGCAATTAAAACATTTGTTGTAGCAAAGAGAGATCCTATATTTGACAAATTTTGGTGCAATTATGAGTTTAATGTATGACCTCTTTGTCAGCGTCCCATGTATCTTCACCATGTTATATATCCGCAGGGCCTACGGCACTGACTGGTGTTTGGTAGGTGTTCAAAAAGGGCACCAAATGAATGAACAAAGACTAGAAACAGGGCTCCCTGGTTTTCTTCTTTTAACACCCACACTATAGGACTGCTACAAAATATAGATCCCTAGTGATTAGAAGACTCCAAAAGTATGGTTTCTTTTCTCATTTGCATGCCTTTGATCGGCTTTTGAAGATGATGAGAAGGAAATAACTCTTCCTTTTGTAAAATTTTGTTTGTGGGCCTAAAATTTAATAAATAGCTAACACTGTGCACTCACCATGTGCCAGATATCTTCTAAAGCATCTTACATTCATGAGTTCACTTATTCTGAACAACGCTGTAAGGTGGATACCATCATCATCTCCATTTTATAGACTAAAAGATTGATGTGTGAGGGAGGTTAACTAACTTGCCCAAGGTCAAAAAACAGCAACAGTGGGTCCAAGTTTCAGTTAGTAACTACTGCAGTAGACTGCCCTTTGCTACACTATAAATTCTCAGTCTGTTAGTGTAAGCCATCGTATGAAGAGGTGATGACTGGTCACAATGATTTTTCTGTTCCCGTAACTGATAGATTATCTGCAACCATCTCTTTGCCATCCTCTCTAGGCACCGGAGTTGCTTGGGAACTGTCTTGTTCCTTGGGAGTCAGTTATTATCACCCGGGGCATTGTTGTGACTTTGAGAGTGTGATCATATTTCCTCAGAATACCCTCATTATGAATTTTATTCATTTCTAGCCATAGACTTTGCTCTTTTGACATAGGAAAGGTACACATTAAATTTTGGATGGTAGTTACTTCTTGGAAAGGAGAAAGAAGAAAGATATCAGAGACAGGTAAACAGGAGGCTTCCACTCCATTTGATGTGGGTTTGTTTTATGTATGTTGTTTTAATGTTTGAATTTGTTAGGTTTTGTTTTTATTATGTTATTTTTGTATTCGTGTGTTCAAAATAAATTTTTTAAATGTAAGGCAAATAAAATAGATCTGGACCTCTAGGCAATCAACATTTTGTGACCCTGGACCTGGTGAATTCAAGAATAAAGGATATGCATACAGCTTTTAGTCATAGCCTGAAACAACCGTATTCTGAGGTTTGTAGAAATCAGTTGCTCAATATAGAACACAGAGAGAAAACTTCATAATATTTTTTAACTCAAAAGGCCCTTAGAGACCAACTAGATTGAAAAAGATCTTAGGCTTAGAAATGTTAATTGACTTGGGAGATACCACAAAGATAGTTGGTTCAGGTGTTCATTAGTTCAAGAAACCTTCATGGCGTGCTTACCATGGGGAAGAAACCTTAGCTGTTACTGAGAACACACAGACGAATAAGACAGTGTCCACGAGGGATTCATGGTCTTTAGAGGGAAAGCATTTGTGTAAACAAATACTTATAATACAAACTACTGATTGCCTTAACAAAAGATGTAATTGATGGTCTATCATTTGTCTATCATCTCTATCAACTATCTACCTGTGTGTGTGTATATATGTATCTGTGTATCTATTTATATCTATTTATCTTTCTGTCATCTATCCTTAACATATATAAAACATTTAGCACAGTGCCTGGTACAGAGAGAGTTCTTAATAGATAGTATTTATATAGTAACTATTATTACCTATAATTTCTAGATATTTTATCCTATTTTATGACATGCTTAGAGAATTCTGATAGGGCTACTTGTTCAGCCTTGTCACTCTTACGTTTGTGAGACAACCTTCCTTCAATCTCTTAGGCAAAACTGTCAATGATTATGCTATTGTAGGGCCTTGTAAATACTTTTGTGGCTACAGATATTTGGCCATAATTTAATTATTTATTTCATAATTTAGCTTCAACTATGAGATAAACTTATTCCAATGTCAGGTACTATGTCTTACTCATATGTGTATGCCCAGGGCTTAGAATATAATAGGTGATCAATAAATGGTTGGTTATTGCTTAAATGAATGCATCCTACAAAGGTTTTGACAAGAGGGGTAAGTTGTCCAAGCCGCTCTGTAGACTTTTCTTTGAATCAAAGCAATTTTGAGGCTTGTAAAAATTGAATATCATGGTCATGGTTATGAGGCTTAACTGTAAGGAAAAAACTCTTTCTATATCATGTGAGTGGCTGCTTTTATGTTTTCTCTGCAGACAGGATGTTACTGTAATCTAGCAGCAAAAGTCTGCTCTAAGATAATTTTCTTGCAATAGTAAATATAATCCCTAATATATTTACCATATGAAAATAAAGAGAAAATATTTATCTATTATTTAGAGGTTTTATGAGCTCTAAGGTTGTCTAAAAAAAAAAAAAAAAAAAAACAAACCTGATTTTTGGTTTTAACTCCACAGAAACTTGAAGTTAGTGTCCAAATATCAACCTTAATCTGATTGTGGACTTTTCATTGAACTTTCAGTAAGCTATCATGTTTTGAATTTGCTATGGTATGTGTGTCTGTGTGAGATTTTATGTACTAGATAAACTAAAATAGTGACATTTCAAAAAAAATATTTTTTAATCTGTAATCTGGTTGATCATAAATGTAACTGAGCAGGTGATTATATTTCAGGATACGTTATTTGAAATTCATTCACTGTCTTATCAAATATTTATTGAGCGCTATGTGTCAGTCAGTATTTTAGGCACTTGAAATATATCAGTAAACAAAGGAGAAAGAGGTCCTTACTTATTCAATATCTTCCTGGTAATTTAATGTTAAATCTGAAAAAGTATCCAGTCATTAATGAGTAGCTAAATCTGTCCTTGACAAGAACTCACAAATGTGTTATTCAAGTACATTATTACATACTTACTACATACATGATTCTATATTACATATGTACCGTTTTTAAAGATGTCTGTATGTGATTGACCATCTTTTTGGACAATTTTCATTTTCTTCACTGGTCTACAGAAAAGACATAGATATTCATTTGTATAACCCAATATGCTGACAAAGTCCTGACTTCAGAGACATGTGAATAACTTAATAGTCTGAATTTGATTATGCTCTACATATGGGAAACAGTCAAAGTAATGTATAGGGATTTCATAGTGTAACTACATTAAAAGCAAAGAGAACTCTGCACACCTAAACACCTGTTCACAATTTAAAACTTCAGGCAGGCAGTTCCACTTAGAAGATCACTAAATCAGCAATCTAATAGTCTTTGGGGATCATAGTTTTATTATCTCCCTAACTTTCTCGTTTAACTTTGTCATTCTCCAAACCCATTATCATGGTAAGAAAATTACTCAATTCTTCAACCTTGTGTCAGTCTGGAGGCATCACTCCTGTGTGAAGAATGGCTCAAAACTTAGGTGAATGGGAAGCCATCTTAGAAGTATTACCTATTGGAACTTTGGAAAATAGAAGGTAGTGCATTGCAAGCTGTGCTTAAATATGAACTGGTTAAAAATGAAAAGGCAACTTTTAAAATCTATAAGTCTTGTGAACAAAATTCATTCTTTAGTTATGAATCAATACCTGTAGTGAGTAAGTACTTATTTTGACCAATGGATTTACAATGACTTAAAATCCATTTGGAGGACCAATGTCAACAAATTAATTGATTGTTGCACTCACAGTGACATTTTAAGGATCTTACCATGCTGGAGTTAAAGTTGTAGGCCAGGAAAAAGAAAACTAAATTATACCGAAGGCACACACTTGGAAAGCTTTAGGGCTTCATTTTTCTCTTTCTTCATAAAGTATAAAAAGAGAACAAACTGTATACTAGACTAACTCCATTCATCAAAAATTGCCCTAAGTTTTTCAAACAATTAATCACTATATGAACAATGAGTAATACATTTGAGTTGGTCCCCGTTTTTCTACTTTGTTGTGCAATGTGTGTCTTTCCTTGTTTTAATCTTTAGAAATAACATAATATAAAAATAATAAAACATTTAGTTGAAGTAAACTGTTGTTTATTTATTACCATAAACAGTCAACTTACTCTTTGAGTTCTGCTGACAAGATTTTTAATATGTTTTGTAATGCATTCTGAAGGTAATGCAGTCATGCTGTATTGCAGGTGTCATCTCTTTTTCTGGACATAAATTCTTCTGTCTCTGAAAATTAAAAAGTTTTTCATGGAATATATTTAACTCTTCTTAGAGTGTTTTAATTTCTTTTCCCTTTTCAAATTCAGATATTCTGACATCTTACATTGCTCTAAAATTTTACTTTTTACGACAAAGAAGGGAATGTAAGTAAGGTAGTAATGTAAACAAGGCAATAGATGGATATTTAAGAAGTTTTTAGGAGCTTAGCCTTTTAACCATCTGTTTATTATAAATTACAAATTAATCTAATCTGTTCATTGGATAGTACCAATACTTGGTCTTACTTTTTGAATAGTTAGCTTGAATTAAAGTATGTGTTGAGGCTGGCCACAGTGGCTCATATTTATAATCCTAGCACTTTGGGAGGCTGAACTGGGAGTATCATTTGAGGCCAGGATTTCTAGACCACCCTAGGCAACATAGTGAGAGAGCCCCATCTCTACAAAAATAAAAAAATTAGCCAGGCAATGCAGCGTGCTCCAGTAGTCCCAGCTATTTGGGAGGCTGAGGCAGGAGGATCACTTGAGCCTGGGAGTTCGAGGTTGCAGTGAGCTATGATGATGCCACTGCACTGACAGTGGCGAAACCTGTTTCTATAAATAAATAAATAAATAAGCATTGAAAAAGTACAAGCCAGTGTTAATAATTCAATAGTTTTTTTTAAATCGAGCCCTATCAATTAATTTAATGTTTCTCACTTTTACTGTATTCTAAAAGTGTGATTTAAAAAGTTGTTAAAGGATTTATTGTCTTTTTAATGACAGTTTTCAATTATCTATAAATGATTTTGTATTAAAATAGAATTATAAATGTCTGCCATAGTTAATCAGTACTCTATTCTTTATAATAACTTCTCTAAAGTATTATCTTTGCTATCTTATACTTTGTTAAAGAAAAGTAAAGAATTTGAAAAATAAATTTTTTGCATATTTAAAAATAATCTGGACTTAGGAGTGGGGAGAACTACTCTTTTCCTTCCATAAACAAAAAGGGATTTAGCATCTCATTTTTGTGCGTATCATGGTTGAAATTGTTATAAAAAAGGCTTATTTGAGAATCCTAGAATCATCAATATCATGAAATAATGCAAGGAAGGCTGTATAGAAAATTGATAACAAAAATTTGACATATAAGTTAGATCTAGTATTTTATAGTCAAGGTGTGTTTTCATTTCCAGAAAGCCATTTTAGAAATGAATTAAAGATATCTAATATCTTCTAAAAGTTATTATAGATAGTTATTGTGGAAAAACAAAACAGCTCTTTAATCATATACGATGGACACTTTTTGAGGTATTGGTTTTAAGAATTTCAAAATATAATGCAGAATATTAACTTGGATCCAAAGAAATAAAAGGTAACTATGACAAATATTTCCAATTTTTTTTTTCCTATTGAAACAGAAAGACAAGAACATAATTATGAACCTTCCCCATAAAAACGACATGCCACAGTGGTTCACTGAATACTGTAGCCTGCCATGCTGATTCTAAGCTCTGGTCTAATACATTTCCCTGGTGCTGGATGCCATATCAGGTGTTGTCCACATGCTTAGTAAATAAATCATTACTCCTGTTCTCAGTCACATTTGATTAATTTCCTACAAGGGTATTGTTAAAATTTGAATGAAAGTATGGTAAAACCATTCTAGAATCATAGCCTATTGGGAATAAAAGGGCCATCAATGTGATGCACCCAACCCTGTCTTTTTACAGAGAGACTCACAAAAGTGCACTGAATTACACAGCAACTGTTCACAGGACAGACTTGGACCATTTGGTTCAACTGGTCACTTCAAATTGTTGTTAGTGATATAATTAGAAATTAGATGTATTTATGAATAATAAGAAGGCTGCACCGATGGCACCACCTTTAAATTAGACTAAGTACTTACTTAAGAGAGATTTAGATTCAAATATAACATACCCCGTTTCCCAAAAAGTTTTTCTGAGCAACTGAATAGTGCTTCTATTTTTGGAACACTATAAACAATCTAAGAGCACGGCCTCTTGTGAGTCACTCTGTTATCTACCAGATCATATCCCTAGGGAATCCCATCTTTGAGTATCCCCCTTCTGTTTCCTCTCATGCCCTCACTGGACATCAGGGTTGAAAAGAAACTTAGAGGTTATATGACCTCATCTAGTGCCAAAATTTCTCTTGAATTTGACCTCTCCTTTTGGTCACCTCATTGTCCCTGCTTATTCATCAGAACCTTATGGGCTTCCTAAAGGGACTGTACTTACTACTTCTCCAGTTTCTATTCCACGCTTCACACAGATGTATATACCTAACACACAGATGTCCAACTGAAAACCCTGTATTGGCTCTCCTGGCTTAAAGCAGTCAGCACCAATTCCCTCACTGTGCCATTCTGGACGCCTCCCCCCGCCCCGCCTTCCCCAGTGGGTGCCAATCTACCATTCACCATTCCCATGTCTATAAATGGGGAATTTGGCCAGCCTCAGTGGTATTTTAGTTTGTTTTTTTATTTGTGTTTCTGTGTTTTTGACCTCTAAAGTAAAACTACCTATGTATTTTTTAGTTTGTTACTTTTATTGTGGTAAGATACACATAACCAAAAATTTACTATCTTAACCATTTTGAAGTGTACAGTTCAGTGGTATAAAATACATTCATAGTTTTATTCAACCATCAGCACCATCTCCAAAACACTTTTCATCTTCTGAAACTGAAACTCTGTACCAAATAAATAAAAACTTCCCATTTTCTCCTCCCTCTAGGCCCTGGCAGCCGCCATCTCCTCTCTCTTTCTATGATTATCCACTCTAATAATCATATAAGTGGAATCATACCGTATTTGTCTTTTTGTGACTTAGCGTAGTGTCCTCAAGATTCATCCATGTTGCAGCATATGCCAGATTTTTTTCCTTTTTAAGGCTGTGTATAATAATATTCCATTATGTATAGATACTGTGTTTTGTTTATCCATTCATCTGTGGATGGACAAGGCTACCTATTCTTTATCTAATCAGCCCAAATTAACCACTCACTTCCTCATCTTTGCATTGAAACTGTTTTTGACTCATACCCCACTTTTTGTTTTTGTGGTGCTTTTAAGACAATGTTATTTTATGCAATCTGTTTTCTTCACCACATTTCAATAGTGAGTTTTCTCTCTCACTAGAATGTCAGCAGGAAATTTTGTCTAGTTTGTTCCCTGCTCTGTCCCTAGCACATACACCCTCAGTAAAAACTTGTTAAATGAGCAAATTAGTTTGCTCATTAGTGGATGCTGGATTGTACAGATTTGAACAGAGCAATTATTGGAAATATATACTTCTTTGTATTTTATACTTAAGCTTTTGAAAAGTCATTCTCTTGGCAAATTTCTTAATAAATTTTGAACCAAATGGCCTAAAATGGTGAGGACTTTATTGTTTCAAAGAAAGAAGTATGTTCATACACATTTCTTTGGGTTTTCTTGAGAGAATAAAATAGAAAAGATAGATATTTTCTTATTTCTTTATATATTTTTGTATTTGTGTATTTTTATGACTTATTTGTTCCTAAATATACTAAAGAAGTATTCCAGGCAATTTTCCAATGTACAAATCTTAAGATGACATTTGACAAAGTGAATAGTTTAGACAAGATGTTAAGTTCACTTAATTTCTAAAATATTTTGATTCTTAATCCTTGAATCCTATAGAATAGTATGTAGAAAACATCTTAAAAGTTAACAATCTCTTGTAGGTTAATTACACATTTAAAATACAATTCAAGTTCTGGGTCAGAGTAAGAATACAGGAAAAAAAAGCAATATGAAATCTGAATATTCAAGAAAGAAAGGGACTAAAAATTCCAAAGTAATAGGGGGATCCCAGAGAAGTTAACACAAAGTCTGAGACAATAAAAAATAAGATCTATGCAGAGGTTCATCATAGCTTGCCTAATTTGGTCATACATTGCCTAATAGAAAAGCTTGCAGTTATTTACAAAAGTACTTTGTAAATATATTGGAAACTGTATAAGAAAGTATTCCTTTCTTTCAAAAAGAAGCTATATTACACAGAAAAAAAATAATTCTGTCTTTGGAAAAAAAAAATATGACCCTAGTTTGAAGCTGGTCATGGCCTCTTACTAGGTATATTATGTAGTCTCTTAGTTCTATTTCAAAATCTGGAAAATGAGTTTAGTGTCACCTGTTTAAGTTTGTGAATAATACATTGGTGTTCAGCCTGGATTCCCCAAAACTATCTTCATTGCATAAAGTCCAGTGGAGTCCTGAGACTTCATCGGACCTACCCTAACAGTTTCAATTATACTTAAATATAAACATTGGACATCCATTCAAGGCTTCAAAAAAATGATTTCACGCTATAAAAAGTTTGAGAATGACAGAAACAATGTAGGTAAACTAGTAATTAGCATGCACTCAAATTATAGCTTCTATTATTGGGCAATACATGCTAAACCCTAGCAAACATTAAAAATGTGAACCTCCTATTACTAAATAGTAACCTTTCAGGTAACCTGGACAAAATGCCCTGCAGAGGTGCACACCTTCTGTGGAATTAAGCCTGATGCAGGCAGTGCTACAACCCGAGATTTTTCCACCATTATTTAAATTTCTTTAGCCTTTGTGGCAATGTGTGTCTATTAAATTAGGAACTGAGCAATGAGAACACTATAAAAAATATTATATGCTTTAAAATGCAAGAAAGGTAATGTGACAATACCAACAGACATTTTTCATTATTTAAGTTAGAAATGAATTCTCAGACCCTTTGAGAATACATAGGAACTTGGGCAGGAAGTGAGAGTGTTTTATTTGATCAAGATATCATGAGTTCTTAAAAAGAAAAACAAAATCCATACAGTATCTGGAAGCCTACAGCTGATAGAGACCTCACTTATATCTCCACCAA
The DNA here is from genome assembly GCF_020740605.2 of Lemur catta. NCBI lineage: Eukaryota > Metazoa > Chordata > Mammalia > Primates > Lemuridae > Lemur > Lemur catta. Next base: position 45,688,960 of record NC_059136.1, read on the forward strand.
CAATCTAGTAATGAATTATTATGAAAAATTTGGGGAGTTACATTTTTAAAGTATACAAAGTTTTAAGATGAAATGTTTGTACTATGAAAGATTTACATTTCATACATTATAACAATTTTGGGAAAGCAGGGTCTTTTAACATCTTTATACTGTGTTATATAGAAATCTTTCTTGAAAGGTTTCTGTATTTCAAGATAATTCTGTAAATTTCATGAAAATGACATAAAATTGAACTCCACAAGCTTCCAACTGATAGAGTTAATGAGGAATGTTGCAGAATTTACAAATAATCCAATCCATCAAAATACAGCGATAATAATATCACTCCATCAGATTGAGGTTAATCAAGCATCAGTATCTTGGGCTCAGAGAAAAATATTAAGTAATAGATCATTCTATCATTGCATTAGTGTTAATGCTGATGAAAGAAATAGTGGTTCAAATTCTCTTGTGGAATTAAATATGTCAAAACAACTTATACACAGTGGAGCTTATTTTGCATAAAAGCCAAAAAACTTGAAAAACTTAAAAGACAAACAGTCATAGCATAGAAGTACAGTAGTATAAGTGGAATAATTTAAAACAGTACTAGAAAACTATTTGAATTTTCTTAGGTCAGCCAATTTGAATGGCTGTGTCCAGGGTGATATTCAAAATACTGTATTGAATAGCCAGCATGACTGGTACCAAAGGCCCCAACAAGACATGCTGTGCAGCACATCTCAGGCCAGCGTAAGTGCACATCCACGCTGCACAATCGTGGGGTCTGGGGAGGTTAAAAAGTAGGTAAGTCAACCCCAGTTCCCTATAGTTTCCAGAGCACCATCATAGAACTCTTGACCTAGAGATGAAGCCCAGGCATATATTTGCTTTTTTAAAAGCAATCAAGTGGAGACTAATAAACAGGAGTGTGGAAACCACTGGATTTCACAGCCTATTTCAGCTTAACTCAAGTTGAATGGCCAAGTGAATAAATTCCCTTTCAAGTAAAGATTTTTCTCATCCAGAAGCTTCAAGTGTGCCACCTTGGGCAAGGCCAAATGTGCATACCACAATGAAAACTTTCCCTGTATAAACAGTGATTTGCACTTAGTATCTAGTCAAATTCATCCAAATCAATTGCCTGTTTATCATTTGGGCACTTTAGAATTTGGCAGTCTTTTTTATAATTGACACCATAGTAGATACAGAATTCCTTGAAAACCACGTTCATTTTAATGTATCCAGTAGTAGTTGTTGATAGAGCTAATATGGCTTTCCCAGGATGCCAAGCCAGTGACATGTTTCACATTTGGAACTAGCTTTCATCTTTATCTAAGACTCGTGATGAATTGTCTGAAGGCAGGTATAGGACAGGAGGCATTGAGATATTGACACATAACATATACAAACACACATATGCTCATATATACACACTCATGTGCAAATACAGACAATTCTATTAGCACAATTGAGACATGGCTTCAAAAATTGTGGACAGAATTTTAGTTTGCTTGAGTGTGTGTGTGTTGTGTTTTGCCACATAACACTGAACTGATGTGACTGTATCCAACTTTGGGTTTAGAAATTGAGGGTGGAGAACAGGTAAAATTATATTTTTGCCAGTGCTACTATTTTCCAGATACTCATTGAACGTTTTTGTTTTTTGTTTCATGTTAGCCTAGGTTAGTTAAACATCTATTTTCATACTGATACATCTAGAGCATTATTGATGGTGATGTGACATTTTATATGTCAGGCTCTTGAAATGATTTAGGTAGAAGAGATATTAGTTTCCTCAGTTTCAACTAAAATGATAAATTCTTACGTTACATCTGTGCTCAAGGAAATACCACTAATGTCATCTCATTTATATAAATACTTGTCAGGTGACTGCCTAATTTTACAGGCATCTGAGTCCTATCCAAGCATCCCAAGGCTGTGGTACTTGAAAATTCCTTTGTATTTCAGTCTATGGCATCAAACAAGGCACCCCACACACATACACACCCACCGCAAACGTTGTTGTTTGAACGTTATCACATCAAAGGGAAAGATGCCATTGTCTGCAGACTGTCTTAGATCTGTCAGAATAAATCAGTTATGAGACAGAATTAATTTGACATACCATTTCTTCCAAACAAGAGACCCCTCCCCATTTCCTTCTCAGAAATGTAAATATATAATATATAATATATATTTTTTTTGTTTGGTGAAAAGATACCAGTAAAATGATAACATCTGGCTGGAGCAAAGCTCTGCCAGCTAAGGAATGGTTTCCTCTCTGCGGGTCTGACCAGAGTCTGATGTTGTGCAGATGTGCAGCGAGGCTTGACTGTAAAAGTTATAAACATTGTCATAACATTGTTCGACTTCTCTAGTATTTCCTGTCTTCTGCTTAGCACTTTATTACTAAGTCTGGCCTGCCGCCAAGTGAAATGCAGGGAGTTAGGGCCTCTGGCTTGAAATTTAAAACAAGTCCAGAATTCATTGGATTTAATTTGATATGCGAACTCTGATAACTCACACTTGTTAAAATAAAGCCGTTTACTATTCAAGTTAGATTTACACAGCTTTGAGAGAACATGGGAGAAGAAGGGGAAAACACATTTTTCAAAACTTTAATATTGGCTTTTAGTGCTTAGGTTTTCGAGGTGGGGGTGGGGGAAGGAGAGGGATTCTGAGTGGGGAACAGCTGATTCAGAAGCTGGACAGCTTACAGCAAACTTGTGTTCATTTCCTGTATTAGATGCAGTTCCCTGGGCAGAGAATGGGCCTTTCTTTCAACACTTCTGAGCACGTTCTTTCTCTTGGCTCATTTTCAGATTAGGAAGGCCACATGAGGCTCATTGCCTATACATCATAAGAAAATGGTGAGGTGAAAACAAATGAACGATACACCACCGGGCTGATTTTCTGCAAAGGGTATCTTGTGCCAGGGTTGAACAGAATGTCATTGAAGCACCAGCATGCAGACATGTTAACCCAATTTTTCCTGTAATGTATACATGATTGATTGGCAATTTTTGGACCACAGGCTGTGGTTAGGATTACATCAATCAGGAAGCAGTAACTCTTGAGGGACTTCCCTTAAATGATCTAGTATTTATTGGCGAAAGTGGTTGCATTTTTTGCTGCCTGTTTCTTTCATGTGTTCGTCAGTTCCATTCCTGTTTGAAATGTGGTATCAGTGCATGAGATAGGTCACTTTTCTTCCTTTGATCCCCCTTCGCTATTTAAAATGCGAGATGATGCACCTAGCACGATGTCTGGTACATAGAATGTACTAATTTAAAAAAGACAATGAATGTTGAATGAATGAGAAATGAGTAGTAAAGGAGAATACGTTTAAGTAGGCATGTAACCAAATTTGGATTCTATACTATTCAGAAGTGGTAGGATCACAGCATGCCACACGTTTATCTACAGAGCACCATTCACCTACGTGGAGCATTGCACATATATCAATTAACATCAATATACAAATTTTTAACTTCTTTGCATAATTATATTACATCATGTATTCCTTGTAAATAAAATTAAAAGTATGAATGTGAAGAATAATACACTAGGCAATAATTTACTGAATGCTGGGGGTCACTCAAATCACGCTTTTGTACACCTTTGGAGTAACAGTAAAAAATTTCATCTGTATTGTGCCCTTAGAATTCTGATCGCTATCTTTTGTTTTGTGGGTTTTCATAACGGTCTCAAACACATATAACTTATGTTCCCAAAAGGACGTGTTATGGATCTATGAAATTTTTGTAAGGTGTGAACACTAAAAAGCTGTCCCAAGGCTCTGCTGTTAATTTGTTTTTATTGAAGGGGAGGCAAGAATGAGGCACATGTGTGTGCAACCACTTTTCACTGCTCCGTTTTTTCATGTATATTCGGTGTTCAGGGATGCATGGGTGTCACATGAATTACAGTTTATAACTGGAGAAGAAAGAAGTTCCTGACACTGATCTTCTCAGGCCGCAAGATTCTAGGCTTGTAAAAAGGAGAGGTAGGAAAGAAAAATGTGTGTACTGTTACTTCCAGTTCAGGGTTAAAAGTTATTTTTTAAAAGAGTCAGAGCATCAGCTAGTGATTTTTGTTTAAGTGGTCCCCACAAAATCATTGGCGCTTAATTGTATTATCTAATTTTTGGAAATGGAATGTAAGGCATTTGAAAGTTAAATAGCGTGAAGAATGAAAAGCATGTTCAAAGCATTTAAGATGGTCGGTGAGGCCTGTGCCATTCAGAGCAGCTCCTGCAGTTGCAGAAGGATTCTGAATACTGATCATCTAATCTCATTGGCTTTGGAATTTACTTTCTGGCTCCATATCACGATCAGAACAGATGTTTCCCAGGCTGCATAGGTGGGTGCAAGAAATAGATTTCAGAAATAACTCACTAAATTTATGATCAAATTTTTGCAAGAAAACTTTGGAATCATACTTTTCAGACTTGTCCATTGCACACAGCCTCGTGGCTCTGCACAGGATATGCATGTGTATAGTTACATCACATTCCTATGTACTTTCATTTTTTCATACAAGAAACGCCCTCACTTTTTTCCTCTTCCAGATATTTGCACACACGTGTGTGTGTGTGTGTGTGTGTGTGTGTGTGTGTTAAATCACATATTGCTTTGGCATCTATGATGGAAGGCAACATGCATTTTAAAGTGTTATGTGTGAAGCTCAAAGTATTTCCTGTTATTTGGAAATGTTGCTGACCATTATTTTTCTTCCAACAGTCTTATGGGAACCCAGCATTAATTATCTATGCCTTTATTGGCCTGATTAAGTTAAACACCTAGTTGGTATTTATCAAACTTGTTTGAATATTAAACAGGCAGATAAGAAAACTTCATCATAGTATTATGCTCTTCATCTCTGGTAGATTTTTACAAAAGGAATATGTAGCAAAGAATACAGAGAAGAAATCATGAAATCTTGGTGTGGGGCCAACAGACCTCTAGCTAGCTGCTGGATTAGTAAGAAAGCAGCTTTCTGCTGTCAGAATCAACATGACTCAGACAGTTGCAGAAGCTCTGAAGCCTTTGGATTTGTTTGCAATGAGAGATTTGTTGTGGATTTTTAACAAGGCTCCTGTGTGTGTGTGCCATGCTTAGTAAATATTGGCCTTCAGGGTATTTTTCAGTCACGCCGAATGGACTGTTAGTTTCCCCAAACTGCAAAGTGCAGAAAATCCATTTCCCTGATTTTGTTGCCATTGAGGTTGCATCATAGGTTTTGTACTGCAAAGGCAAAATAATAAAATCTAGCAAATTTCTCTTTTGGAGAACTGGAAAAGTGATCAGGAAAAAGAAAGGTACCTGTGATTGTCTAAACAAATGGCCTAGCAGGGTTCTACAGAAGACCTGAAGAGTTAAATTGTTTACACTAAAATAACTGAAATATTTTGCTTTCTGTACAATGGAGGAAATTAATCACATTGTAATAATTATGACCAATGTAACCATGTAATGACCTTTTCCAAAATTATAATAAGTTGAATATACCTTTTAAATACTGTCAGATTTTATTTTTAATAAAAGTAAATAAGAATAAAAGCAAATTAATTAGAAAGTAGAATATATATGGTTCCGTAGTGTGTTTCCTATAGCAAATGAGTGTGCATTGACAGTTATGTTGCAATGAAGGATTGCTTGACACTTTTTAAAATTAATATTTATAACTCACTTTCAAAGGGTGATCAATGAATCGATGAAGTCCTTACATTTAGCCTCTAGGAAGGAATTTCAGGAGGCATCACAGTTATATGAAGGGCAAATTAATCACATGGGATATCCAAGAATCGGAGTTTCATTATAGTTGCTTAATGGTAAAGAGGTTCAAAAAGCAAAGTTGTCTAGCAGAATTAGTGTGCCTTCTAAATTTTTTAAAGAATGGTCCAAACTGCCATAGAAAATGGTTGAAATGCATAACCTAAACTCCCAAAGTTATGATAAGGTGGAGGATGAAGGGAAGCATTTCGGGCACTTGTATTTCTGATTTAGAGACACCTATTTGAGGATGGAGTTTAGGAAACTTTCTCTGGCCTGGCTTTTCTACCAAAGAGCATGGAAGAATAGCCGGAAAGAGAGTATTTTTCCATATGTTGTCCATTTGGCTGTCAGCACTCGTTCTGACAGGAAAGAGCAGGGTCTTGAGTGACTGCTAGTCTGTCTTAAAGTATGGTAATGAGGCTAATTAGAAGAGATGAGAACTGAAATACATTTGTGAAGGCAATTATCCATATAGCTTTTGTGCCATGCCGTATCTTTATCAGATTCCTCTTCTCTAATTTTGTCATTTCTCAAACATCACAAGAATAATGAAAATGTCTAAAACAATATGAGCAATGTGGTTGATAGGAAAGAATAAAATACTGATGAAATTCTGTGAACTTGCTTTTGTTTGAGCTCTTCCTAAACAAAGCTTTGGAGCATGGCTAAGATGGTTCTTGCTAGCATTGTTGTTTAGTTTATATACATGAAAATTAATTGTACTTTGTTATAATGAGTCTATATATCTTATTCAGTAAGTGAACAGTATTTTACTTGGTCCTTTTATGTTAGTCATCATGGCAAGTCAGTAATTTAGTATACTTGAAAGGAAAAGACATCAGAGGCTTGCAAAGCAAGCATAAAATGTATTCTCTTTTATGTGATTTGGAAAGTTGAGACATTTTAGTTTCTGTTTTCAAAGGTTTAATACATTTTAACTTGACAACAATTATGAAAGTAAGTGAATGGACTCAGATCTCTGTACAGTGATTTCATAGTAGGTGACATTGAACATAAGTTTCCTTTTCTTGTAAATATTTAATCACAAAAGTTAACAGTTAAAATACTTGTACATTTTTTTAAATCTGCTCAATTATTTTTGAATGGTACTACTGACATTTATGTTTCATATATATATATATATATATATATATATATATATATATGACATTCTAAGAACATCAAACTATTTCTAAAGTATAATTGTAATTTTGTCCTCTAAAAAGAAACCTGGAATTTAAGATTACAATAAAAATTAAACTAGGCTGGTTTAATCCAATAAGAACCCCAACTGGATTTGATTGATAACCATTTGTGCTCACGTTTATACCTGGGCATAATGTTTTATTGTTTTTAGCTTATTTTATTATAGTTTTTATTTCTTCTTTCACTCCAAAGTTCATGAGCCTATGAGTTTCTAAACAGCATAAAGGAGGCACTTGTTTTTTATTTTTATTTTGTAGGGTTAATGAATAAATAAAATAAACCAATATATAGATGGAAAAATCTGTCTCAACTGCTAAACAATGTTCTTACCTATGAAACTTCATTACTCTCCAGTATGTTCAGTAGCAAATCAGAGAAGCTCCATTTTGTCTCATGTTTCAGTCACACAACTAAGATTCTTGGGAACAAGGATGGGACAGAGGGTGTAGTCAATAAATTTGATAAAGAACTTATAGCAGAAGGTCATAGTACAACTGAAGTTAAGAGACTGGAATTGACTCGCAAACTGGAGCATGGCTGGAAATTAATATAAAGGACCTTGATAAAAAATATAGATTCTTGGACCTCACAACTAGTGATTCTGATTCAGTGGGTCTTGGGGTGGGGTAAAAGAAACCATATTTTTAAACAAGTACTCCTGGGTGATTCTGATAAGGGTGATACATGGATCACACTCTGAAAAACACTATTATAGATCAAGAAATTTGTTGTCCCAAATATAATACCAGAGCACGACTAAACATTGAAAACAGATATGGAGACTGAACTTGAAATGTATAAAGACATCAGAGTAGAGCAGAAAGGAAGAAAGGAAGCCTAAATAGGTAACCTCAATCGAATACAGCCCAATCTATAATACATTTTTAATGACGTTTTGTAATCCCCATAACTTTTGCCGTGTCATGATCTTCATCTATATTTTTATTTATTTTTACATTCAAGGATTCTGACATACTCATGGATAGAGAATGCATGGTAGGACTGAAATTAGGAAGATGCACATATCAGGGACTGAAAAGTACAACTGATCAGAAACCAGGCCAAGAGTAGGGAACCAAGAATTTCCGAGGACAAACAGCAGGAAACGAAATTGATGCAAGATTCTTGCTCCTAACTGAAGCAGCCTTCTGCCTCAGGCCCAGGTCAGTTGTGTGGTTGTTTTTGAAACAGGAACCAATCTCAGTACAACTACACAAGGTCCTGCAGGTGGAAGCAGGTAATTGGAAGCAGCTGGCACAGGTGAAAAGCATGAGATGGAGGAAGCAGCCTTTTCTTTTCTTTTTTCTTTTTTTTTTTTTGTTGGTCTGATAGAAAAGAAAATCTTTTCTTGTGGTGGAAGCAAAGAGAGTAATAAACATATAGGAGTAATTTGTACACATCACATTCCTTTTTATACAATTGATTTTTCTAAAATAGCTTGGGAACACACTTATCAGGATGTTTTAAACATTCCTGCTACACACATCCTTAATATTGAATGAACTCTGCAAAGAAACACTTTGCAAAGTCAAAATAAGCTGCAGCCCGTATACCCGCATCCACCTTATCAGGAAATCCAAATGTGTGCAAACCGAAATGGTGCATTTCACAGTGCTCGTATCCACACTTAGACTTAAGAAGTGATCGGTGATTGGAAGAAAACAAGTTCTGCAGAAAAGAATTGAATTTACTTAATGGAAAAACCTTCATAATAAATATATTCATAATGTATTTTTTCATCTTTTCATAAATGTAGCCACACATGAAATTGGGGCTAATGATATGTTACATTTTATATCAAAACCATTGCACATTGATCCTTACAGGTGAGTTTCTTACATTTGTTGTGACAATGCCGCAATAAGGTATTATTTTAGTAATTTTTCTCTGGTTACTCCATCTCACCTTACACCATTTTAGCCTTTTATTAAGGCAATACTTTGAAACAAAATTTTCTTTAAGTTAAATTAGTGTGCCTCCTTTTAAATTTATAAATTGAGTCACATAATTCTTCTCACTTTAGTGAACAAAGTTTTTCTGAGCAATTAAAAGTCACAGCTTCCTGCCTCTTAGAATTTACAGTCTCGTGCAGGAACACACACTTGTTTTTCCTCATTGGCTCTCTTTGTTTTCTTAAGTGAGGGAGAAATCTGGTGTAATTTAGTTTCAACATCACTGGACCAACTTAGAAGAATATAATTCAAAGTGTTTGATAAGAGTAGGGAAGTAGTTCAACAGGACTCAGTGGAAGGAGGTTTTTTGGATGTTGTAGAAAATAATAAGTAGGAAGAAAAAATACGTTTATTTAGCTGACGGGGTAGGCTTGGACAGCATGATAGAAATAAAGCAAATTCCCTGGCACTTCCCTTTGAAGAAACCCTGGAAGCTGACTTTTAACATTCAAAGCTTCATAACGTCTGGAATCTTGGGCCAGGCTCAAGGGCTACACAGGTTTTCGCCAGTTGAGAGGAGAGAACAATGTATGAAGTGCACTGAGTGGGGAGTGTGCAAGGTCTGTTTGAGGGAACTTGGAGTAAACTAGTTTGACTGGGAGGGTTCAGAGAAGGGTGATGGGTAATTGAGGAATCTAGGTTATGAAGAGTCTTATGAATGTGGAACAAAGGATTTTGGAATTTACTCACTGGGTTTTAAAAAGATGAAGGTTATAAACAAGGAAGTGATATAATTAAGATTGTCTTCAGAAATTTAACCTAGAAATGGTATCTTTGAATGGGCAAACAAAGATGCAAGTGCAGGGAGCTATTCCTATTAGAAGGAAAACATTGACACTAGGAAGAATCAGTAGGACTTAGTGACTCATCGGATGTGGAAGAAGTTGGTGTCAATTTCAAGACAGTGGAGTTACACTGAATAATGGGAAAAGGAAGAAGGCAGTTGTGGATAAAAGATTTAAACAATTGTTGAGTTTTGAGAGACGATGAAGCATCATTCTTTGAGCACTGGTAATTTGGAAAATGACAAAAACCTTCTGCCCTCTAGAAGCTCATAGTTTAGTGGGACATACAGTCATGTTCACAAACATTATAGAAAAAGTATACTGTGAAAATGTTAGAACTACCAATAAAATGTGATAAGCAAATATAAGAGAGACAGAGATATCTTGGAAGAGGAGCTAGGAGAACTGGTTTGAGCTAGACCTAAAAAGTGGGATCAGAAGAACTTAAATCAGTTGGATTCATTCATGTGTCCAACAAAAAATCACTGCATACTCACTCGATTCCATGTACTGTACTGGGCGCTGGACATGGTGGGAAGGAATCACAGTCCCTGTCAGAGAAAACATGAACTGGCAAATACAGTGTCTACGTACATGGCCTGTGATCCCATGTGGATGGATCACAGGAATGATGATGGAGGGACTTCATGGAACATAAGATGGTAAATGTTAAACTAGAACAAACTGGGAAGGGATGAGAGCAATAGGTCCTATTGTTCTCTGATAGGGAGATTTAAATATCTGTGGAGAGGGAAGATCTATATTTTAGATCTATATTGAGGATACTATAAATCTGTATTTTAGAAAGGTAACAATGTTCAAGTTGAAGTATTAATTTACAGATATATTAGACACGGAGATACATTTTAGATAATCCTCCAAATGACATCGTCAGCCAGTCACAGGAGGTGTAGGACTGCTGGGTTTGATTATGAGGAAAGGACAGAAGTCTGAAACTGGAACCATAATATTAAATAACTAACATTTATTGAGTACTTAACATTATCCAAACATTGAATTAACTCCTTACTCCTCCTGCCAACCTGCCAGGTCGGTACCTACCCTTTTACAGATGAAGAAATATATCAAGGAGAGTCTGAGCAACCTGCCCGAGGTCACACAGCTAGTTAGCATTGCAGGCAGGATTTGAACCCAGGCAGTTGGGTTCCAGCACCTCCAGATCATCAAGGCAGTGCAGATAGACAAGGCCTAGGATAATTAATATCAAAAGACTTGAAAGTTATAATAGCAAAATTAAAGGATTGTTTAAGCCAAGTAAATTGTGTAACTATCAAGACTGAGAGGTCTGTGGTGAAGTGTCAAAGACGCCTTCTAGAGGGGGCAGTCACAACAACCTCAGCTATGTCTTGCTAGCTGAGAAAATGAACGTAGTAGGAGGAGATTTTACTATCAATGAAGCCTAGAAAAAGCATGGATTTTTATGTGAAAGCACCCGATTTTTAAATGTTAACTAATGTAAGTTTTTCTTTTGTACTAACTGTGTAACCTCTTCCCTCCCCTAAACACACATAAACACACATACACACACACATACACTTACTGCCCGGGAATAGCCCTGCATTCACCAGGGAGATAATTCTGATTTACAATAAGAAAAAAAATCCTTGTATACATTACATTTATATTAGCGAAGCCCCCTATTTCTTGCCATAGACAGAATCAGTGGATTTTCAAATGTAATATAAGTCTCACTACAGTTTCAAATTTTAGATAACGATTCATACATACTTTTCTCCCACACTTCTGCAAGCAAAAATAGAAAATTGGATGTATTTTTTCTTCAGAAAATCAATGGGTAAAAATGTTTGTTGCCACCTACACTGTGTCATCTACTCAGACAATTTGGCTCTTTATAAAATACCAGTGAATCTAAATATGACATTTGAAGTCAGCTCTCCAAGTGTTCCCAAATCCACATGCACTGCATCACGTAGACTAAATAATGAACTTCACTACAATCATTTTTACCCAGAAAAGTTAAAATATTAGTGATCCTCTGGGTTCATTCTTAGGCTTTGTGAACTGTGGTGAGAAACCTCTGTATTTGTGAAGAAGTTTTATAATAATAAAAAGCTATAAAGTTGTGCTAGTGCTTCAAAGGGAATAACATCAAAAACTTGTGGAGAAAAGCCACAGGCTAGCATCCACCTCAAACACACACACACACACACACACACACACACACTACAGTTAGGAGACCTATCTTGGTAGTATAAACCCTGGTTCACCAAAAAACAGGGATAATGAGGCCATTTTTCATTATTTTCCCAGTGGATTTTAAAATAGTTACCTCATAAAATAAATAGTTTAAGTTTCCACATTACTTTTTGCCTTTAATCTGTGCCTGTGATACAAATAAATGAGTGGAGATTTTTATACTCCCAAAGGTTTATATGAAGCAAATATATTAAAAAACGAACACCCAGGGTAAGTGTAATTTCGTACTAAAACAGCATCTTAGAGGATGCTATGGTTGATGGAGGGACGTTGCTTTATTAAAAGAAATCTACAAATAGAGATTTATTTTTATACTCATTGTTCAAATATATGCTATTCTATCTGATCTTGTCTTCCCAGTGATAGGTTTCTCTAAACTGGATTTTGCTTAAATGGAAAACTTTCAGAACTGAACTAGGGCTAGTCAAGCATAGCAATATGTATTTTGAATGTGGGCTCTTACAGAAAGATTGGACCAAAACTGCTTTTGATGTGAGCACCAACAAAAAGAGTAAGGTGTTAAGGAGAAACTATAGGTTTTATAAAATTAAAAACCCATGAGTTAAAATTAGAAATAGTTTAGTGTCCTTGTTTAAGAGGCAGCTGAATTTAAACTAGCTATCTAGCTAATAAACAGAAATAGTCCACCTTGGTGAAGCTCTAATTACAGCCTCTGAACCTTTCAGTAAGTTTACAGCTTAAAACATCTGAGTGATTCTGCCTTTTGAAAGCCACGTGAAGTTAGAAAGGCGGCCTAATTAAAACAAATCTTGGATAAACCACTTCACGGAGATAGAAGTTTGATGGTTGGATATATCAAAAATTGTTACCAGATGTTGTTCGGAGGCCTTAACAGTTTAAAGATCATGAGGGTTTTTTTTTTAACAAAGCAAAAATATTCTAATTGAAGTTGTCAGCAGGAGTGAGACTAATATGCCTGTATTTGATTAAATAATAGTTTATTTAACATTCAGTGTGGCCCAAAATTGGCCAAGACAAAAGTCAGAAAACATTTTAGCCAGAAGACTTAAAAAGAAAAGCACAACAAACTGACAAGTACTATCTAGGTGACTTTCAGGCACTGTGGTTTGATAATGTCGGTTTTTATCCTACTACCAAATTCTACATATGTCTGACTATATATACTGTGCAGGAATGCCTTAGAATCTTTATTCTTTAATGTATTTTGTATTTTACAAAAAGGGAAGGATAGCAATACAAACTTATTGTAAGACTTATTGCTGAAACCTTGGAAAGCAAACACCGTGTCTTTTTCCATTATAAAAATGTAAACATCTATATTTTTAGAGTTATGTGTTTAACGTAGGCTGCCGTCCTGACTCTCACTGGGATATGAGGATTTGAGCTGTACAAAAAACGTTAGACTCACATGGTCCTGTTACTACTTACAGGCACCTTTTCCTGATTACACGATAGGAGCACGTAACTACTTCCTTCCCCTTTGGTGTACAGCTGTGTGCTGCTCTGGGATGAAATGCAAGAATTCCTTTTGAAGAACATGGAGGCTGGACTCAGCCAGTCTTCCTATTGGTGTGAGCCTCTCTCTCCTTGTGTTTTCTGCTTCTCAGACATGCACCTAACCCTTAACCAAGAAGGTGCAGCAATACCCTGATTTTTCCAGAATAAAATTTTGATTTCATGGACATAAAAATTTAAGAAATCGCCCACATAGATTACTAGGACATGAAAGTAAGTTAAGGATCTTCAACTTTGGGAAATATACATGATGTGAAACTGGGGTGCTATGTTAAAAATAAATGTATGATAACTAAAAAAAAAAAAAAAATGAATTTTCAACATCGTGGCCAATTCCCAAGCTATCGTTTGCTCTCCCTAGTACACAGAGGTCTGGATTTTTAAAGTAAATCGCAGCTTACTCTGTGGCAATTATGAGAAGACAACTGCACTAGAGGGTCATTAATCATTTAAACATTCAAATAAAATGAAATGTTTCTTTTTAGATCTAAAGTGCAGCCCATAACACAATTGAAATAACATTAATAGGAGTAGGGAATGAAAAGAAAGAAAACAGCTGTTGCTCTCTCTGCAAGCGTGCCATGGGCCTCTAATCAGAGAGTGAGATACTGTATACAGTAAGGGAAAAGATTCTTGTTGATTCAATTCGTTTTCTACTGTCCTGAGCTTTCTCAGTTTAAAGGAAGTTAGGGTGATGTTCTCGCATGTCATAACACTGCATTTCTGGACATTCAGCAGAAGGGACAAACGGCTGGAAGGTTTAGTTTTACAGCTGTTGCAGAGCAGTATTTGAAAGTTGCTTGTTAGCTGCAAAGTGCTAATAATAACATAAACAGGGTACAAAACGTCCCCTGTGGCTAATGAGGAAAAACTGTGCTCTTTAAATATAACTTTTTTGCTATTAAAATAAATTTCAGTTTTACTGATGATTTACTTTAAAAACAAACTTTGTAAAAATCTGAAGAACATTACATAGTTAACTAAATTTGTTGTAGAGGATAGTATGGAAAATAACTTGCAGGCCAATTGAAAAACTAATGACTCCATCACAATTTTGCTGTTTGTCTTTGCCATTTCAACCAGTTCAGTTTCTTTCCATTTAATCCTGTTTAAAATCCCTTGATTCTGTAACATGATTTTTACTTTCATGTCCATTTCACATGTTCTAATTTGTTATCCTTTTAGTATCACTGTAAATGGCAGTGCAGAGATTATATTAATACTTCCCCTTTTCTAAACAAGGTATAAATAGTGAAAGAGAAGAATCAATTAACTTGTTCTAGTCAAAAAATAGTCCCAGGTAGAATAACACTAGAATGTGGGTCTCCTAACTCCCAGCCTCCTGCACTTATCGCTGTGTTATGCCAGGAAATGAAAATCATAACACCACTATCCTGCAAGAATCACCACCCCTCCCCCATGCCCCAGGGATAGAGCAGGTGAGTAGCCCCATTCCTAGTTTACAGAAAAATGCATGACTGAAGCCAGTACGGTACTTGTCATCCACACTCCTACTCAGGTGCATTGTTGACTGTCAAAGCTTAGCAAAACAAATAAATCTAATGCTTGCTTTATTGTGAATTTATTTAGTTTTCCTTAGAACTTCCAGTGTATAATGATGAGAACTTGAGTAGTCTATAAATGATAAATGGAAAAAAGAATGGAAAATGTGAGTCTCAAAGCCCATGAGGTTACTCCAGACCATCTAGAAAAAGATGAACTATGCTTGGAGTCCTAGAACTAGAAGAGACCTTAAAGGTCATTTGTGTGTTGCTAATACTCTCTGCTCCCCCTTTATATATGTGTGTGTGACACATACACACACACACACATATATATATGAAGGAAGAAACTAAGTTATTGAACACCTACTATGTTACTGGCATAGTTGAAGGCATTCCATGTGCATGATATTCATAACCCTTCAGAATGATTGGCCACTTGCTCTTTTCGTTTGTTTCCCTGCTGAAGCAGAAGCTAGTACATGGCTTTGATAGAGCACTTACCAGGTCTTTGCTTATGTGGCTTCCCTGGTAGTTACTGAGGAACTTGAGACCTTGGGTCATGTCTTTAATAGCTGTGTGTCTAGCTATGTGTTTTATAGCTAGAGCATCTAGCATGGCACTGGGCACAGGAAAGATATTCAATGAATGGCATTAAAAATGAATAAATGAATTACAAGTAAATATCACCTAATTATCACATTTAATTTGCCATGGCCCTCATGCTTAAGCAGCCCTGTGCATCTAAGACTTCATGGTGCTAGATTTATATGCTTTAGGGAGTAAGTAAATCTTGTGCCATTTCCTATTGTCTTGTTTGACTCCTGTGCATCTTTTTGATGACATTGACTTGCTCTTATTTAGATGTTGAAAAAAATGCCATGTTATAACCTCATAAAACATTTATAAAATTCATTTGCTATAAGATGCCTTTAGTTCATAGAAGAAAATGGAACTCAGAGCTTTTCTTTAAGAATCTGAAACAGAAAGTAGTCAGTCTCATGCTAATTCAAATAAGAGTATACTATCTCCATAAGGATGTGAATTAATAGTAGCTAATTTAATATCTACAATATAAATATGAAGTAGGTCTAGACATACTACTGGAAAAGGTACATGTTTCCCGCCCCCCCAGTCCTATTTAGAGACCTCATAGAAGAGAAGACAAGTCTTCCTTCTTGTTCATGTAGATATTTAGCCTTTCTGGAAGATAAGGATGATAACTTTTGTTAATTATTTTTCTGACATGTGCCAATGGGAACAATTATTGGCCCATTAAATACTTTTTGATATTTGCCACAGGATGTAAATATATGCATTCAGAAAAAAAATCTGACGCTACCTTTGTCATTGTGACAACTGAAAGCTCAATTGGCCTTTCAAGTACAGATAAACCTTCAGGAGAGCTTTCTCATGTGAGCTGACCACAAGGGCTTTTATTGTG
The DNA here is from genome assembly GCF_020740605.2 of Lemur catta. Lineage (NCBI taxonomy): Eukaryota > Metazoa > Chordata > Mammalia > Primates > Lemuridae > Lemur > Lemur catta. Next base: position 45,705,343 of record NC_059136.1, read on the forward strand.
GACCTTCCAAACAGATCCTGTAAGTTCATTGTGAACTAAGGAAATGGCATTGATGGAATCTCAAATAGTTGACCATGGCACCTGTCATGGGGGTGTCCCTGCTTTTTGTGCCAATAAGGTTTTGCCAAGTTCGTCTAAACAGACTCTTGTGCAGTAGAGTGACCATTATACTACTTCCTCATAGTGTGGCTTTTGTAGAAAAAAGAAAATGGCATGGATCAATTTTGTCAAAACAGTTACATGAGAAGTGTAGATAATGATGGACTCTTTCAAGGATTATTCAAACCAAAGAAAATACTAGATGGCATGGATGGACTGTGGCAATGTGATCATCAGTATTATCAGATGCTCTACTTATAAAAGACTCTTCTTTTAGACAGATAACATGCAGAAGATTGACACCTTGTGTATGTGTATGAGATGCATTGATTTTATTTTTTTTTCATTTTTTACTGTTTTACTTCTGATAACCTCCCTTAATTTTCTCTTGAGAATCCACACCCCTTCACTTTTATTTCATCTAGTTCAAATAAAGTTGATTTTACCCTAGATTCAGGGCCAAAGTGTATGCCTTCCATCCTCTTGTTATTCAGACTGTGAGCTTGTTAGAAATGCTGAGTCTTGGATCCTATCCCATATCTACTAAATAAAAATTTGCATTTTGACAAGATTCCAGGAAATTGGTAACACACATTAAAGTTTGAGAACCTAAGCCAGGTGCAGAGGGTGTGTGCCTGTAGTCCTAGCTACTCAGGAGGCTGAGGCAGGAGGATCATTTGAGCTCAGGAGTTAGAGGCCAGTGTGGGCAACATAGTGAGACCGCATCTCTAAAATAAACATTTTTTTTTTTTTAAGTTTAAGAAATTACTATAGACTGGAGACAATCTGTGCATTCTGTCCACCTGGCCATAGTGGGACAGGCACATGACGAGTTTCACCAATAAGGCGCTATTTGAGGACATTGGGTTGTGCTATCAGGAAAGTGGACTCAGTAATTCTTCCTAACTTGTTCAATAGAACATACGGCAATAGATGTGCAGCCATATGCATCCAGGGCTCTGAGCGAGGCTGGGATCTATGTAGAAGAAATACATTCCAGAGGGAGGGAAATTGTGATCTCAGGATATTTTTGACCTAATTAAACTATGTCTGAAGTCAGAATTTTTCCTACATTTTCAGCTGGATGAATCAGAAGATTTCCTTCATATTAATGCAGTTTGGGTTGTATCTTCTGCCACAAGCAACCAAAAGAAACTAAAAAATACAGTGACAAGTAATGATTAGGAACTTACTTGAGTCTCACCACCTACTTGCATGGGCTAAGCTGTGTGTGTGGGTGTCCATGTATGTTTCCCGTTTCTCTTTGCTGTAGCATTTAGAAGCATAAAAATCATAAAAATCCTAGGATTGAGACGTCTACTTTTTTTGCATCGGTCTCTTAATTGCTTCATGTATATTTATTTTGCTTCCCCTCAAAATTATAAACACTTCAAAGGCACTGGACTTTTCTTACATGAGGCGATAATTTAAAGTAATAAGACGTTTATAAACAAACATACCAGAACTTATACTAAGTGAGTGCAGACTTTCAAAACCACCACCTGAGAAAGCTGCTAGTTTATTCAGGTTTTGCTGACTTTGGAGAGAACATTGTTGTAACTCTTTAGCATAATGATCAGCACTGCTGTTTGAGCCATGAGATCACACCAGTGCTTTGTTAGTCACATCTGATTTTTACTTAAAGTGACACTACTGGAAATAATATTGAACCCAGTCAGAATACCTCAATCCCTATTGACGAGGCCTCACCCTAAGTCTCCTACAGATTTTTCATGTCCTGAGTCCCCTAACTCCTCCCTGCAGACTCCCTGGGAACTGCTGCCACCCAGGAATAAGAGAGTAGCACCTGACCTAACAAAGGGTCTCTAGAGTTCTGTTCCTGCGCTATAGCCAGCACTAATTCTGATTTTGATCAGTCAGTACCCATGCCATACTGTGGTTGTATAGTTTAATATCATCCTTGGGTACTACCAAAGTTATTCTTCCACCTTCTTCATTGACTTTACTCTGAATAAATATTACCTCTTTCCAGAAATCAGATTGGCTTCCCAGGAAAGTAGATTTTTCTATTACTCAGAGAAACCATATAGTGAATATAATGAATATTTTGCATACATACCTCTGAGAAGCTTTGAAAGTAGAAGTATGAGTTTAAACTCAAAGGCCTTGCCATCTTTGTATAATAGAAACCGATTAGCAATTGTTTCAAACATAGTAGATAATAAATTACAATTTATAAGAACGTTTCTCTTGCTCTTCAATATGTTGTAGTGACTCAAAGTTTTTGATTTTGTGGGAAGCAGAGTATTCTTTCTTATCCTAAAAGAGAAGAGGAGATAGAGTTTACAAGGCAATGAGTTCCTAAAAGAGAAAATCCTTTGGTTATTGATTAAATATCAGGCATTTAGGTTGTTAGGTTATTCCTTTCCTACCTGCTACTTCTACAAGCCAAGAAATTTTCAACAGGTAATAAACATTTAAAGAAATAAAGGGGTAGAGAAGGCTGTGCATTCGTTGCTAAGGAAAATCTAAATCAACTTAGAAGGCAGCTAAAAGAAACCAATGTTTATGGCTAGGATCAAAATGCATTTTAATTGTAATTCTTAGGGAAAATTATGCCAATATTGCCAAGCTAAAAATTACAAATTTCTCTGATAAGAGAAGTAAATCTAATCATTAAACTAGGAACTAAAAAATATATTTTCAAAATACTGATTTTAATTTTATGAACTTTAAGTGATAAAGATGATTTTTTACAAAATCTAAGGATATTACCAATGTTATAATAGTTTGACATAAATGATTTTTTAGACTAATAAAGTAAAACCTCTCTGCTAATATTCAGGGATTGTATTACAATAGCTACTGCATAGTAAAATAAAGTAAAAGAATGGATCAATTTCCAGAAGTCTCTCTGTTTTAAGTGAATATTGTTTTCTGAATTTGTTTTGAAATACAAATTTCAGATCTGTAAATGTAAAGCCAAGTATTTTAATAATTGTATCTCAGACTTACACTCTGCATGAAAGATTTGTTTATTTTTTTCTTAAGTCAAAATAAACCATTTAGAATCCCCCATGTAAAATATATGTTTATGTATATACATAAACACCAAGGTGAGTCTGAATACATGTCACCTGGGTTAATTATCATGCTGTGTATGGACATTTCACATGCTCAATTATTAACAGCAATAGAAGGTTTAGTGTGATACAATAATCATTTTTAAATAATTCTAAATCCCCTCAGGTTGAAAAGATTCTGACAGCAGGCGCTTTAAACAGCTGCCTTGAGCAAAATAGACACTGCTTTCTTTTAAAGTTGAAAAGGAGAAAGGTAACAATTATCCCAGAGACACTGGAAACAGCGTTGTCTGATTTTTTTTCCAAATGCCTCCACTAGTGAAAAGAACGGTGTGCTTGGGATGTAGGACAATGGGTGGACCTATCAAAAGCAGTAATCAGATAAACAGATAATTAATGTGTTAAAAGTGTAATTGAAATTAAGAGTAGCTTTCATAGGTGCTTTTAGTACTGTACTACAATTTATTACTTGTCTGAAGTACTTTCTTGCATTATACGTCAAGAGGCCTTGTGGAGCCAATGTAGAAAAATAACACTTAAACATAACTACCATTACAAGATTAAACTTGATACTGAATTGAGTAGGGGTAGAGATCATGACTAATTAAACATTTGTTTACTCCCTTCATAGGCCATCTATAAATCCAGTCTTGCTTTTTACCATAGAGAATTCTGAATAAAACCAGAATTCAGATTAAGTAAAACTACTTATTATTTAGCTGCAACATTAAATATTATCTATATAGAGGTATTTTTAGGCTAGATTAAAATTCCCAATGTGCCTGCAAGTTAGTGTATCATTTAAGAAATTTGGATAATTTTCCCCCTGAAATTGCCTAACTTAATCCTGATTTATGTTTGCTTTTCAAAAGTGAAAACCTGGATAGGGCTTTTACTAACCAGACTAAACATTTCGCAGTTTGCAATGAGCATATAAGGACATCTATTTAGTGGGTGGGAGTTTGAAGATCAGAACAGTCAAATGTATTGCTTCTCCATTTTAATAATCATACCTCTTTATATTAATTTATTGATAATATTAATAAGGGTGATATCTTAATTCTTTATATATCATTTCTTTAATTGGCCACAAATGTTTATAAGAATTCAGTATCTTCTCTGAGTTTCAGAGTGACTTCCTCGAATAGGAACTCAACATTATTTTTCCACTTCTTATCCCTCCCTTCCCCCAGTGTTACCAGAGAATATACATGCTTTAGTAAATCCAGTCTATTTTCATCCTTTAAAAAAAAATTCAAGTCTGAGAAAGAATAGCACAGCTGTTAACGATGTCATATCTTATAAAACAAATCTATTAGGAAGGTCAAATCCTGGAAGGGGTCAAGTTAATGATATAAGTGGAATAATTTGGTCATTTTCTGAAATTTGTAAACTTATACACATAAAAGTCCTGCATTAGATTGACTAATTAGCTAAACCTTTGCTAATGGTGATTTTCTTCTTCTTAGCAAGTTGTGACTTATATGTATAAGGCATAGTTTTCTTTACCTGATTTTTTAATTTAATGTGAATTGCTTTGAATTTTAGTCTGGTACCCATCAGTCCATTCTGTTTATTTTTTAACTACTGCCTTTATTTGGGATGAATTTAAAATAAAAAATAAAACTTCAAAAAAATTTTTAAATTAATTTTATTTTTATTTTGCCAAAAAAATGCACATAGGCACACTAAATATAAATGTATTTATTTATATACACACTTAATGTATGCATACATATATGTATATATGCATTTAATCTATGTATACGTATATATATGTGTATATATAGTCAATTTAATTAAATAAAATCTTAGACAATTAGTAGAAAAACAAAGGTGACCTAAGTCAGATATAGCCACTTAAACTTTTCCTTTGGAAAGTATACAACATTTTGGAGCATGTAGTATCTGTAAATATTTCAAAATCATACATAAATTAATTATTCATGAAATGCTACCTGCTGGTTCATAACTTTCATTGATTTACTGATTCTGCTATTATATTTTTTTACATCTACTTTTTCATTAAATTAACATTTTATCTTCTAAGTCAGATATAACACCTTAACTTGGGAATAAGTATGACTTTCCATTTTAAGAAGTTGACACTTTAAAATATAAGACCATCAGCCCTGAATTTTTTTAATATATAAACGAGAGGACCTTGAAGCCACTTTTTTTGAAAAGGAAATGTATGCTTTTTTGCATATTTTAAATGTATGTTTGTGTGCATGCGTGTGTACTTAACTATATATACCTGCATATATATTTATAAAATAGGGAATGTCAGTCAAATTCCAAATGGAATAAAATTTATGCATATGTTTGCAACTGGCGCCCAAAATTAATTCTTATGAAAAGATTTCTAGTCTAGATCTATATAAATCTAAGTGAATTGACTTTGTGTGTAATCTATGAATTAAATATTCATTGTTGCATTTTATGTGCATAATCTATGTAGCTACACTACACGAAAGAAGAAAACTTCCTGCAGCTAGAAATGAGTAATATATTATGCATAAGTGGGCAGGTTCTACAAAGCATTCCTTTATGTTCTAGAAAATTTCAAAGCACACTGATTCCTCCCCCAGATTTCTCCTTAGTTTTTGGGTGAGAAATATGTGTCCTTGATAGACTTATGAATCTCTTGAAAGAAAATAACTCACCACCAAATGGAGTTACGTATTGAAAGCCTTAAAGGTCTTTTGGAATGCAGTAAAAAATAGGAGAGCAATAAAAAAGGAAAGAGATATCCGTATATTTTTAAATGTATGGTTGATGTTATAAACTTTTATTACTATAGTCATTTACATAATGGAGTTTTAGGGTCATCATCCACACATTTTTTATGTTGTAAAAATATGAGCCCCTTTGTATACATTTTGTTCGTATGTGCATAAATATAGATATTGAGTTATATATGTGTCATTATCTTCCAAAATCTAATATTTATTGAATTATTCAATATTTTCTGAAACTAAGAGAGGAAAAAGGAATTTAATGATCATTGTATGCCTGATACATGTCAAGCATAGCATTAAATAGTCTTCCATACATAATTATATTTATGTTAATTGAGTATGTATGTGATTTGAGAGAACTCTAACATAGTAATAAAACTAAATTGGCAATAAAAAGGAATCACAAGGTACCAATGTCTTAGTTTTCACCTATTAAAGTCAATAATTATTAGGCTGACATATAAGACATTCTGCCATGTAATCTATCACTTCATTTCTTTTTCAGTCTTTTATATACAGTTCACATATATTAATAGTTAATTATATTTATTCTCAACTCTGCAGGAAACTCATGGAATTTCTTAACAGTATAATTGGTATTTTAGCCCCTTATAAAATATGATATTGCATTAATGAAAATAAAAATAACTAAGAACATCTCACTACATGGGAGTGCTGAAAATGTTGCAATAGAGTCATTTGTAAGTGTACGTATGTATGTATATGTATAAATACATACACAAATACATATACCAACATATGCCACTTCTGCAAGTTCTGCAAATTGCTAAGAAATTGAAGCAAACAAGGCCTGTTTCTTTTCTCTCCTGTCATAGAATATATAATCTAAATATGGGCCAGAATATATTAATTTTCTTTTGCATTTCACAAAAGTGAAACTGCTTTCAATCTAAGTTCTGTTTTCTGTAACAATGACTGCCATTTATGTCATGAATAAAGCTATGCTTAAAGTACAATCCTTCAGTCACAGCATGTTTGTATTGTTTTACACACACACATGTAGGCACATACGTTTTAATGGAATGGCTGTTTATTAAAATTAGCAGTAGCTTCTCTTCTGATCGAAGTCAGTTGAATTAAGCTGATTTAATTAATTCAATTAATTAACTCCCTACTGTGTGCAACACACTGATATTGTAAAGATTAAAGGAAAAATAGGTCTTTCTTCAGAAGCCCCTATTCCCCTGAGGGTTACTCGCACATGTAAATAATTGGAATCCGGCATTCTATCTGCTATACCTAAGGTCTGAGAAAGGAGAGCTATTTGGTGATTTAAGACAATTAAACATATGAAATGCTGAGGCAGAATTGGCTTTCTAATGTCCTAAAAACTAAGCTTACACACTAACAACAGAGTATCTCTTATGATGAAGAGTAGTTTTGATATATTTGGTATAAATTTATAAATGTGACATAGCACAGGATAAGTCGTAACGCCATTTTTTGTTTGTTTTCCTTTTATTTCTTTTGTGTTTTAAATTTCAGCTTCTCTGTGAGTCTTTTTCCCAAGCATTTTTTAAGAGCTTGATAATTTTTTTCCTTTCTTTTTTTTGAATCCATATTATTTCATAATAGGGAGAAATGTTTCTTTAAAGCAGATCACTTTTAAAAATTAATCGTGGGTAATATCTTGCTGTAATTTATTTACATCTTCTGCAGAGATTGTGACCCTTTTAATAACGTCCATCTACAGAAAAAATAATATCAACAGAAAAGGAATATAAACATGAACCAGGGGAAAATAAAGTTGTTGAAAAGTTACAGTGTTATATTTTCAGAGCCCGTCTCGTGCAGTAAAATCTCACTCACCAGGAGTTTTGTGTCTCAAGTTGGGCTGCCAGATCTCTGTATTGGTTTCCTGATATTCCGCTTGATGTACAAAATGTCAAAGTACGAAATGATTTTTTAGCAGTTCTTTTTAGCATGGATGACCGAGGGGTAGTCTTGAGAATGCTTGATGCAATGAGGTGGTTCTTGCTTTGGTATGTGATATAGTGTGATTAATAAACTCCAGATCACAGAGACAGCCGGGTGCGAATAAGACTATTGAGTGCAATTCCCTACCCGAGACAATGTATTACCTTGAGCTAGTACGGTGGTACTGAAGGAGGAATACACACACACACACACACACACACACACACACACACACACAACAAACAAAGACAATCGCTGCTTTCTTCTTGAGCAGCTGCAGCCAGTCCCACTAATGGACGTGCAAAAGCAAAAACTGGCAGCATAAGGTATGTGTTCGTTTTTACAGATGGTACTGCAGACAAGTTGGTAATTGAAAAGGAAGTCGTGTACGTGAGCTATTTGACGGGGCGGTTGGGGGGGGGTGGTTTGCAGCCTATTACAGGACTTTCCTGTGTAATTGACTGGGTGAGTTATTGAAGAAGCAGTTTTCCCATGAAAGATTTCAGTTATTACAAAATTACATCATGATTGTTAAGGAAATTCATAATTCCAAGTAGTCTTTTAAAAATCATGTTATTAAAACATTAAAAATCAGCTTAGAGTTCCCTGTCTGCACAGTACCTCTGTAATGAAATTATCTGCTCATGTTTGGTTTTACCTATATCAGTCACAGAGCTTTTATTTAAAGACACATCTTCCATTTGAATGATGACATAACATATTAGGCAGTATTTTAATCATTGGAAAGGTGTCTTTAAATACTTGTGATTTTATGTGTCCTGAGGAAATACAAAATTGAATAAAAATGAGATAACATTTTAAATTAATTTTTAAATACAAAAGTTAAATGAAATGCAGGGTGATTTTCGTTCATTTCCCCCCTTCTGTGTATTTAAAAATTATAGAGAATGAAATGGTACAAGAAGTATTCCCAATATAGTCTGTTAAACATTTAGACTAAATTGCATATTTGGGATCAGGGTCCTTTTGTTGACACATTTGTAATTTTTTTAATTAACTCTTTTTATTAAATAATTGTTTTGTACCTCTGTATATTTATGTATTCCCGTAAGTTTTTGTTATTGTTTTTCACATGGAAATAACAGTAGTTACCATCTTTGTGCTGAGCAGACTAAATGTTATCTTTTAACATCTGATGTCTACTAAATCCTCTCAATTTGATTTCCTCCAAAAAGTATTTAGAGTTCAGTATGTTTGTCGTTCCTGTTCTGTGATGAAATGAAAAGTATATTTCACATGAAAAGTATAAAAGTAAACTCCACAGGCAGATGAAGAACATAAACTTTTATATATAATATGTGTA